>NC_053037.3:143030758-143334878 GCF_002575655.3 Aegilops tauschii subsp. strangulata
CTTGACCTTATGACAACTAGAACCGGATACTTAATAAAACACACCCTTCCAAGTGCCAGATACAACCCGGTGATCGCTCTCTAACAGGGCGACGAGGAGGGGATCGTCGGGTAGGATTATGCTATGCGATGCTACTTGGAGGACTTCAATCTACTCTCTTCTACATGCTGCAAGATGGAGATGGCCAGAAGCGTAGTCTTCGACATGATTAGCTATCCCCCTCTTATTCTGGCATTCTGCAGTTCAGTCCACCGATATGGCCCTTTACACATATACCCATGCATATGTAGTGTAGCTCCTTGCTTGCGGGTACTTTGGATGAGTACTCACGGTTGCTTTTCTCCCTCTTTTCCCCTTTCTATACCTGGTTGTCGCAACCAGATGCTGGAGTCCAGGAGTTAGAGATCCTGAGGATGATTCTACATGGAGTTCGACTTCGAGGAGTAGTTAGGAGGTCCCAGGCAGGAGGCCTTGCCTTTTTGATCGTTGCTACTTTTGTGCTAGCCTTCTTAAGGCAAACTTATTTAACTTATGTCTGTACTCAGATATTGTTGCTTCCGCTGACTCGTCTATGATCGAGCAATTGTATTCGAGCCCTCGAGGCCCCTGGCTTGTATTATGATGCTTGTATGACTTATTTATGTTGTAGAGTTGTGTTGTGATATCTTCCCGTGAGTCCCTGATCTTGATCGTACACATTTGCGTGCATGATTAGTGTACGGTCAAATCGGGGGCGTCACAAGTTGGTATCAGAGCCGACTGCCTGTAGGAATCCCCCTTTCCAAATCCTTGGCCGAAGTCGAGTCTAGTCATTGAAAAACTTTTACTAACATGGCTGTGTGGCTTACGGGCCCACGTCGCCATTGGGTGGTATTAGGATCTTTTACTCCTTGTCTATACTCTGGGACTCTGATCTCTCTTCTATTCGGGTTAAGTGAATTTTACTAAATCTAACATTAGGATCTCGTTATCACTTTCACCCGGAGAGCCCCTTATTACTGATGATCATCTGCTGCACGTGAAGACCCTGAAGATACTCTCCGCTGATAACCCGAGAACTTGTGTTCATCGCTTTTGCAATTCCCTTTCATCGATAAACTCCTATGGATAACCACGTATACTCGCCATTCATACAATGTTTCCCAGTTGATCTTGTTATTACAAGATACCTCAAAATTCTCTTTGTTGCTCCGAGAATCCTTTGAGCTTACTGCCTTGCCGTTCTTTGCCACATGAATACCACTATGGATAATTTCTAGCACTCACCGGATATTTGCTCATCCCCAGTTGATTCATGTATTTCACAAAAGTGTTCAAAATACCATTCGATCTACCGAAAATCCTGAGCAGCCTATTGCTCTTGAAATTCTTGCTTGCTTGCATTATGGTTAATCCCATAAGTCTCGTAATCTTATAGTCATTCCTTGTCATTATCATTTTGAGTCTGTTGATTCAAAATATTGCGAATGCTCACCATCCTCAGTCAGATCCTAGAATTCTTCCTTCTGGCTCAAACGTCATTTTAAACATGAGCTGGTATCGACCAATCGAATTGCCATCGATTGTACCCCTAAGGCTATTGAACTTATCCATCCTTAATCAGAGCGTTTGCTTCTGATCCCTTGATTTGGAAATCATAATTCCTTTGCACTTGAGCTTTGAGTTAGCCAGTTGTTTCTATAATCTGCTCCCCTTGCATTCTTTCTTCCTCTAGTTGAGTACCGATGCTCACATCTGATCCCTTGTGGACCACCAAATCCTTTGTTAGATTATTATCCGACAGTGCCCTCGTATTTAATCACCTTGTGAGTTATTTCCCTGATACATAATGCCTTTAGTAAATTGTATCCTCTCGTTTTGACACCCATGCTCTACTATCGAGCTTGAGTTATTTACCCCTGAAGCTTGTGGTATATGTTTCCACGATGCCCCGATGGGTTGAACCTATGCCTTCCTTAATATGTGTGAACTCGGAAGTTTTCACGAGTCATACTCATCTGGTATTTCACCAGGTAAAACTTTCAACACTAATGCCTTTATCAAAGCGAGGAGTGAATGAAAGGTTATGCATTGAAGAACTGGGAGTCGACCTTGAACTTTGCGTTCATGCCCATGGACACAATGTAGCTCTTATCATTAAAGCTTCTCTTAAATTAATTATTCCCTTGGTATAAGTTCATCTTATATCTGGGATCTGGCCTTTTGCAATCGTGGTTCCGACCATGTTCTCCTTTAAATACCATTTCTTGTACAAGTTGAGCACTTGTCTTCTGCAGAGCAATACCCCAGTCCAACCTCTACTTTGGTTTGTCGTCGAGTATTACCCCCCTGGTATCTCGAGATTATCACGAAACTGCATAACTCATTATGAGTTCTCCATCTAGTGCTACATTCTCATTGATTCCAATTTTTCACGGGCTTCGAGTTTTTAAACACTCAAAACCACCGATAACTGAATCGAGTCCGCACTGCGATTAAACAACTCTTAGTAATCTTCTTTACTTATGAGTTTGTACCCGATCACGTCATTCCTAGCCTGATTGGCTACATCATTATCGTGCTGAATTTTAACTGTGCTACCTGGACCTTCCCAGCGCACAAATTTCGACAGTGAGCTAATCTTGCGTCAATCTTCCTCGTCATATCACTTCTCCTTGAACAGCAAACTTGATTTCGAGTTTGTGTCCTAACCGTGGTTCCAATAACCTTTCGCTTTCATCATTCCTTTGACTTGATGTCATCGTCGATCAATTACATCTTCTTGAAAACCTCTCGACAAATTTGTCGTGATCATCGTCAACAATTTGACTTCTTCCAAGTTGTGTGTTGAAATTCAGGATGAGAAATACCATCCTTGCCCCTCGATGAGTTGTGTTATCATTGACAACATTCTTGCCTCCCCCCAACACAAACTTGTTCATGTTTTGTGTTATACCTTGAGATCCTTACTATCCAGCATTTGTTCTTCTTTACTTTGGAGTATTACCATCTTTTATATCAAGAATGTTGAGAGAATTTCACCACCTCTTAAGAATTCTTGATATAGTAATACATCCTGCCGTCTACATTCAGTTCTTGGTCCCCATGTTGATTTTAACCGAAGTACCCACAAATGAACTGTGATGTGTAAAATTCAAAACTTCCAGCAACCCTATTGCTTGTAAGTTAATGAACGATAGTTTCATTCCTTGTGTATTGGTTATCGAATCACCATTCTAACATTGATCATGCTACCTAAGCCCATATTCAGGTGCACCTTTCAACCAATGTTTAACTGTGTATGTTTTCCTTGAGCATACATCATTATATCATTTGCACTGACTAATGTTATCTCCTTGTTCACATAATTGTGGAAACCCATCTTTTGGAAGTCTTGATGAATTGCCGCTGAGTTCATCAGCTACTACCTTTTCCCTTCATTGGTTTAATGATGAGCTTTTGTTTCGGAACCCGCTTTCGTAGTAATTTTCCCGAGAATCTTACAATGTCATCTCGTCAATTTGTTTTGCACCTTTTCTTCTCAGGCATCCTGAGTCTAAGGTATCCTGACACCAATCAGATCTGAATCTCGGTCAGATATGATGGTTGGAGTATTTTTCCAAGAGTCATAGCATTGGTCTTTATATAACCCAGTAGGGTGATATCATGCCTAGAGGCCCTATTGTTATAGATTCCTTTTCAGCAAGGTTATACATTCTTCCATGAGGAAATTGTAAGACTTACTCTATAAGTTGTTCCTGATGGAACCTTTGTGTATCCATAGCCTGATCTTACCTAATGATCATGTCAATGCTATCTCGAAGCATGTCTGTGGTACCCCGATCTTCAATAAAAACATTTGAAGCACAATGCTAAATTTTCGTTATCAATTATTCAAACACCGTTGTTTGGGTAATGTCATGAACTTCCTCTTCCCTAACCTAAATGGTTCTCTTATAACCATTGTCCTTGGGAAGGATATACCCCTGAAATATGTGTTTAAACACATTTTCCTTTCCATTGTTCTGTTTAATCTGATAATCATATTTTTCCTTTCCATTGGTTGGTTTAACGTTTCTGGTGATCATTATGATCTAAGCAGTATTAATTCCCTGCTTGTGCAAACACCTCGGTGTACAACTCTGTCAGTAAGACCCTGTTACTATTGTTGGTGACATTTCGGTAACCACCGATGGACGAGAACTTTGCCTATTGGTCCGCCTCATTTCAACGAGCAGGAAAATGGTTCTCTTCGTCCCTTGCCCTTGGTACCGACGATGTTGCTGACATATAACTGACAGGCTACCCTCTGACATGCCTTGCTATCATGATCGTGCAAGATGTCACCGCCCTTCCTACTTTAACCACATGGTGGGCCCATAACCCACAGTTCCACAGGATCAAAACCTGACTCTCCTGTGCACCCCCTGTTCCCAAATTTATTCATCGCGCGTGGCCTCGTATGTGATTCACGGACCACCGTCCTATTGATCTATACTGGCATCAGACATAATACTTATTCCGATTGCTTTGAACCCCTTTCACACTTTGTTTCAAGCTTCGAACGATTGCCTACCCGTTTGAAACTTCTCATGGTACTTTCTTACTTGCTCTCGGCTTTTTCTTAAGATTTAGTTCGAGAGTTACTTTCCGCCACCTTCCCCGATGATATTGACCAGATAGTCAACCTTGCAGAGGTCCGTTCTTCCAGAATACCCCCCTTACTCTGTCGTAAGTACGATGGAGATCCCGAAGAAAGGATGACGACTTGATCATGGTGACTTGAAGCAGAGTAATGGAGACATCAACGAAAGGGATCAACCTCTTCGAAAGGGCAGCCAAGAACGACAAGACTCGTTAGGTTTTCGCTACCAAATCTTTCCCCCTTGCTCCACCTCTTAAATCTCGGGACGAGATTTCTTGTAGTGGAGGAGAATTGTGACGCCCGGATATTTAAGCGACAGTAATTCCCAGTTAGTCATGCCGTGTCACCTTAGTTACTGTTGCTAATCTCGCGTTAGTTCAAAACCAATTCAAATTCAAAATCAAGTCAAACATTTAAAGTTTTCAAAAGTCAAAACTAAAATGTTGTAAAGGTGTTAAATAAATCATGGGTAATAATGATGGAGAAACCTAAATTTAATAAAATGTTTAAGTGTTCAAAATAATTAAAATAGAGGTTTAAATATTAAAATAAATGCCTTTTGAATTTTATAAAATATTAAACTATTTTAATTTGGGTTGAGAATTAATGTGGCAATAGTATATTTAAAAATATTAATTTAAGTGCTAGTGATAATTTTTATAAAGCTAAAATAAAAGAAAACTAAAAGTAAAATAGTAAAAGAAAAATAAATAAAAAGAAAAGAAACAAAACAGAAAAATAACTAACAAAAAAAGAGGAGAAAAGAACCCTCGGGCTCCGGCCCAGCTGGCCTGTAGCCCAACCGGGCCACCAGGCCGGCCACTCCCCATATCCCCCTCTCACCCGAAACCCTAACCCCCCCACGCACACCACTCCCCCACTCTCCCCTCCCTCCCCCGATCCAGATCGGATCGGGCTCGACGCCGCCGCCTCGCCCTCGTCCATCGCCGCCCGGAGCACGACCTCGCCGGCGCCTCCTCCGCGCCGGACTGCCTCCACGTCGCCGTCGTCCCCATCAACCAGCCCGACCACTGCTGCCCCGAACCCTACTAACCCGTCGTGAGCCGCGCCCCTCCTCTCTCTCCCTCGCTCAGAGCTCGTCCCCTCCCCTGCTCGCCGCTCGGGGCCGCGCCCTGCCCCCCCGCGCGAGCCCGAGCCTCGCCTCGCTCTGCTGCTCCACTCGCCGCGGCCACCCGCACGCACGGGCGCCCCTCCTCCCTGCGCTCACCTTGCCCCCTGCACCGCCCCACGCTCCGCCGCGCCGCACCCGCCCCTCCATCCTATGCTCGCCCGCGACCGCCGTCGCCTCTGCCACTTTGCCCCGCGGCCACTTCCTCCGCCCCGCACAGCGCTCGCCGCTCGCCCCGCCTCCGCCCGCCGAGGCCCTCATGCCCCGCTGCGGCAACCCCCGCCATGGCCACGACCCCGCCCTGCCCCGGGCAGGCTACGAGCGCCCGTCGCCCACGCCCACGCCCGTGCGCCCGCGCCCGCGCCCGCCTGTGGCCCCTGGGCCATTGCCAGGTGGGGCCCCGCGCCCCTGAGCCACTGCCCCTGGGCACGAACCCCCTATGGGCCACAGACAGGTGGGCCCCGCGCCCAGAACGTAATTAAAAAGAAAAAAAGGAAAAAAGGGAATTAAAAAGAATAATAATATATATATATATAAATAAATAAATAAAGAAAATAAAAATAAAAATAAAATAAAAATAATTAATTAATTAGTTAATTAACCCTGTTTAGATTAATCTAATTTAATTAATTAGTTTAATTAATTAGTTAACCCTAATTACCCTAATCAGTCTATGACATGTGGGACCCACGTGTCAGATGACTGCTGACGTCAGCATGATGTCATGCTGATGTCATCGCAACACTGTTTCGGATACTGTATATATTAAATAATTAAATAAATTCCAGAAATTAATAAATTATTTTAAAATCAATATAAAATAAATCGTTGCTCAGATGATAATACTTTGTACATGAAAGTTGCTCAGAACGACGAGACGAATCCGGATACGCAGCCCGTTCGTCGACCACACATCCCTAGCATAGCAAACAGGCAACTTTCCCCCTCCGGTTCGTCTGTCCGAAAACGCGGAACACCGGCGATACTTTCCCGGATGTTTCCCCCTTCGCCGGTATCACCTACCACTACGTTAGGTCACCCGTAGCACCGCATATTGCCGTGTCTTGCTTTGTGTTACATTTGATTGCTCTGTTATTTATTGTGTTCCCCCTCTGTTACTTCTTTCCGGTAGACCCCGAGACTACCGGCGACCCCCAGTTCGACTACAGAGTTGACGACCCCTCCTACTTGCCAGAGCAACCAGGCAAGCCCCCCCCTTGATCACCAGACATCGCCTATTCTTCTCTATACTGCTTGCATTAGAGTAGTGTAGCATGTTACTGCTTTCCGTTAATCCTATCCTGATGCATAGCCTGTCATTGTTGCTACAGTTGTTACCCTTACCTGCTATCCTACTGCTTAGTATAGGATGCTAGTGTTCCATCAGTGGCCCTACACTCTTGTCCGTCTGCCATGCTATACTACTGGGCCGTGATCACTTCGGGAGGTGATCACGGGTATATACTATATACTTTATATACATGACACATGTGGTGACTAAAGTCGGGTCGGCTCGTTGAGTACCCGCAAGTGATTCTGATGAGGGGGCTGAAAGGATAGGTGGCTCCATCCCGGTAGAGGTGGGCCTGGGTTCCTGACGGCCCCCGACTGTTACTTTGTGGCGGAGCGACAGGGCAGGTTGAGACCACCTAGGAGAGAGGTGGGCCTGGCCCTGGTCGGCGTTCGCGGATACTTAACACGCTTAACGAGATCTTGGTATTTGATCTGAGTCTGGCCATTTGGTCTATACACACTAACCAACTACGCGGGAACAGTTATGGGCACTCGACGTCGTGGTATCAGCCAAGCTCTTCTTGACGTCAGCGACGGAGTGGTGCACGCCGGATTGGACTGGAACGCCTGCTAGGCTAGGTCTGCTTCCGGCCGCCCTCGCAACGTGCAGGTGTGCAATGGGCGATGGGCCCAGACCCCTGCGCGCATAGGATTTAGACCGGCGTGCTGACCTCTCTGTTGAGCCTAGGTGGGGCTGCGACGTGTTGATCTTCCGAGGCCGGGCATGACCCAGAAAAGTGTGTCCGGCCAAATGGGATCGAGCGTGTTGGGTTATGTGGTGCACCCCTGCAGGGAAGTTTATCTATTCGAATAGCCGTGTCCCTCGGTAAAAGGACGACCCAGAGTTGTACATTGACCTTATAACAACTAGAACCGGATACTTAATAAAACACACCCTTCCAAGTGCCAGATACAACCTGGTGATCGCTCTCTAACAGGGCGACGAGGAGGGGATCGTCGGGTAGGATTATGCTATGCGATTGAAAGGGCATGTAGCCCCTAAGTGTGGTTTTGGTAATTGAATGACAATCTCTATGGACTAATGTTTTCAGTGAGATATATTTGAAGGTTTTGTCCATAGATGGTGCCTCAAGGATATTGGATGGAATCAAGGATGAAGTCCATATATATGAAGATAATGCCTCAAGGATATTGGATGGAATCAAGGATGAAGTCCATATAGATGAAGTTATATTTGCTCTAAGCTTTGGTATTAAATGACAATTCCTATGGAGCATCAAGTGCATTGGATCTTATATGAAGATATGTTCCATAGTGATGCTTGAAGTTCTTTGGGTTGTTATGTGAAGATTGCCATCAAAGCATCAGAAGAAGTCCTCATGGTATCCTTCTCTGGATACCCCATGCACACGGGCTTATACCGTGCGCACGGGGTCGAGTGTCAACTCTCTGGATACCCCGTGCTCACGGGGCCTAGGTGTTGGCTCTCGAGATTCCATATCCAGCGAGGTTTCAAGTTGGTCTTCTGAGGATCAAGGCTTGAGAGAATAATCAAAGAGAAGAATTTGAGTTATGGTTTCAAGACAAGATCATGGTGAGCTCATGTGTTGGGTTTCGGTTGATCAAGCCTTGAAGCAAGCAACTAGAGTGAAGAATTCATTATTCCTCTCAAGACAAGATCATGTTGATCAAGTCTTGAAGCAAGCAACTAGAGTGACGAATTCATTATGCCTCTCAAGCGTTTGGGATGGAGTTTTTAGAAGGGCAAGTGGTGACCAAGATGATATTCATAGTGGAACTTGATATGGTCATGAAAGAGTCTTTGGTGATATTGTCTTGAAGCAATGAAGGGAAATGAAGAGTTCATTGTGGCTTTCAAGAAACCAAGATGGAGCTTGAAGTAAAGATGTTGGTTGACCAAGATGAAGCTCGAAGAGTATATCTAAGTGGTCAACTCACAAAGCACAAACAATGTACCACGTGAGATCAAGTGATCTAGTGGTATGGTAAGTAATTGTGAATTGTGCTTTGTTACCTAACCCATGCTATATGTTTGTTATGTCTATGTGGGTTAGGTGTTTCTCATAGGCTTGCATCAAAAGGAAAGATCTCGTGTAGCCTATGTGTGGATGACATCAAGTGGTGATGGTCATCGGATTCGAGGAGTCCAAGTGCAAGATGAGATGACATCAAGTGGTGATGGTCATCGAGTTCGGGGAGTCCAGGTGCAAGATGAGAAGCCGGAGGTTATATGCTTTGAAGCTTGCGGTCCACATCATGATAATGTGCATGTGAAGATGGGCTTGAGATAAGGCTTCCCTCATTGCATCATGAGGAAGCAATTCGAGTATCTTCACCAAGTGGTCGTGGACAAGAAAGGGATTCCAACTTGAGGCAAGCATTAAAGTCATCATCAAGCTCAAGTTGAATGTGCAAGGCAAATGTATACCTTAACTAGGTTTTCCTAGTTTTGCCGGTCTCATAGTGCTTGGTTGGAGACCGGATTATAGGTTTGATAGCCGTACTATCAAGAGGGACTCTCGGGCAAGTAGCTTGATCACGTCGCATGTAGAGAGCTCAAACCTTTGCATTACTTGCATCATTCTTTCTTGTTGATCTTGGGTGGTTCTCTATGTGAGGACCTTGGGCTTTTCCATAGCTTCAAAACGAGCCCAAGATCATCGAATTCGGAGTCCGTATGCCCAAGTTATCGATGTTTTAGTGGGCTGCTGCTGGCTGTCCTGGGGACCCCGTGTGCATGGGGTCTTTGACCCCCGTGCGCACGGGGTGTCCAGAATTCTGGGTACTCCGTGCACACGGGCTCGTACCATGCACACGGGACCCCGTGCACACGGGGTCTCAACCCCCGTGCGCACGGGGTGCCCAGGAAATGCCCGTTGGAGCCCCAACGGCTAGTTTCGGAGTTTGGCTATTTAAGGGCCCTTTCCTCCCACCGGTTGGGGGTTGGTTCACACACATTCTAAACACCATTTTGAGCCTCTCTCCACCTCTCCCAAACCCCTATCTCCCCTCTATGTGAAGGGGGATTTGTGGATGGATTAGTGAGCCATTTGTTGATCATATCCAAAGCATCCCCTCTCTTCAATCTCCTACTTTCAAGAGTGCATCTTATGAGATTGAGAGAGTGAGTTGAGCATTTGTTGCTTGACCTTGCATTGCATTTGTTGCATTGGTTTGAGCTCCCTGCATCGATTTGTTCGAGTGTGAGCCTGTGAGTTTATTACTCTTGGAGGCCTCCGCCTCCTAGACGGTTTGGTGATACATTGAGAAGATTGTGAAAGAGGCCTATGTGGCCAAGGTTCCCCCGGGAGCTTCCTCTTGTGGTGTGCTCCGGGGAAGGGTGTTGAAGGGGCCTAGGTGGTCAAGTTCCTCCGGAAGCTTCCTTGTTTGTGGTGTGCTCAGGAGAAGTTTGTAAAGGTGTGGTGGTCACCTTCAAGACCAACCCCGAGTGAATCGAGGCTCATCCGTTGGGGGTGACTCGAAAAGGAGAATACGGTGAGTCACTTGGTGACGCCCCGGAGCTTTGGCTTCGGCACCGCTCTAACGGAGATTAGCACTCTCACGAGTGTGAACTTCGGGATAAATCCGCGTCTCCGACTCACTTGTGGTTATCTCTTACCCACACCCTTTACTTACCGCAATTCATACTTGCTCATATTGATATATCTTGTGCTAGTTGAATTGCTTAGTTGTTCCTACATTTCCATATCTTGTGATATAGTTTGTGCTTGCTAGTTTCCTTAAGTGCCTATCTTGTTTAGCATAGGTTGTTGGTGCACTTAGTTGAGCCTAGCATATTTAGGATTTGTGCTTGAAAGGTATCCGATTAGTTTAATTCCGCATTAGGATAAAGCCAAATCCGTAACAGTTTTAAAACGACTATTCACCCCCCCTCTCGTCGTCATCTAGATCCTTTCAATTGGTATAAGATCTTTGGTCTCTCCTTGCTAGGCTTCACCGCCTAGAGAGTAAATATGTCGGCTAGTGGTATAGTGCACGATGACACTTTCTGTTTTAGTGGCACAAACTATCACTTGTGGAAAATTTGCCTGCTTTGTCATTTTCGGGCCATGGGTCCAAATTTTGTGCGAATTGTTCTTGTAGGGGCTTCTCCATGGAAGGATGGACTTTTTCCAACTAGTGAGGAAAATGATGATATGCTTTGTGGATATGATGCTAAGAATATCATAATCCGGTCTATATCCCTCGAAGTGTTTGAGTCAATCATGACTTGTGTGTCGGCTCATGAGATGTGGACCAAGCTTGAAGTAATATATGGTGGGTCCAATCTTGATGAGGCTCATCATCTTTTGGAGGAGTCAATTGAGGAGTTCTCCACATCTTCATATCATGAAGAACTCCATATTGCTTCTTCCTCCGTGTGCTTGGACATTTCAACTTCTTCCACCTCACCATCATATGGCATGTCCCAAGGTAATGACATGGTGAGTGGAAATATCCTTTGTGATGATGATGATGTTGTGCTCAACATTGATGATCTTTCATGTCCAAATGCTAGTGTTGTTGGTTCTATGGACTTGAGCATATCTAGCACCAAAAATGACATACATTCTTGTGTTGATAGTCCTTGCATATCATGTAGAGATTCCTTGAATACATCTTGTGATGATATGCTTGATATTCCTTGTTGCCATGATCTATATGCTTCTATTTCCTCTAGTTGTTGTTTGACTAACAATGTAGAGGAAATAAAGAAAAATAGTGCACACATCATTAATGGAGAAATTGCTAGAGGAGCAAAGAAGAACATCACCACGTTGGAGAGGAAATGCTATGAGTGTCAAGAGGACGGACATGGATATCCTACTCTTGATGATGAAGAATCTCCCTCTCCAAAAGAATCATCATCAACCTCCGATGTTCACATGTGCCTCATGGTAAGAGGTACTATGGAGGTATCATCTACTCATAGTAATGATAATGATGAGTGTGATGATGAATGTGATAGGGATATGAGTCAAGAAATATATGAAATTGGTAATTCTCTTCGTGGAGTAAATAAGAACACTTATGAGATATTTAAAGATCTTATTACTCATTTTGGAAAGTGTAATGATTTACTTCACGAAGAGCAAGAACAAAATGATAAACTTGATTGTAACCTTCTTGATGCTCTAGAAACTCTTAGAGACTTAGAATCTTCCAAAGAAGAGATTGAAGTTGCTCATGATAAACTTAAAGAGGATTTTGAGCACCTTGACCTTGGCTACCAGAATGTCAAAGGAGAGCTCGCCAAACTCTCTAAGTCTTATGAGGAACTTCAAGCTACTCATGTGAAGTCTCTAGTTTCTTCTAGCTCCTCTCATATTGTCAATGATGCTTGTGCTACTAACTCTACTTCTTGTGAAGCATCTATCTTGAAGGAGAATGTTGAGCTACGGGCTCAACTTGTTTTGCTAACTAGTAATTATGGGAAATTAGAAGAAAGTCATGAAAAGCTCTCGGGCTCTCATGATGACCTTATAATCTCCCATGAAAGGCTAAAGTTAGCTCATGAGGCTATTGTGACTAAGGTAACATCTTGTGAGCCTCATGTGGACATTAGCACTATTTCTACTCAAAATGCTTTATTGACATGTGCTAGTCCTAGTGATTCATCTAGACATATTATTCCCAATTCTTGTGATGAATTGCTCTCCTTGCCTTGTTGCTCTAACAATGAAGTTTCTACTTCCTCTAGTACTTTTGTTGATACTAACCTTGTAGAGGAAAACAAAGAGCTCAAGGCCCAAGTCACTAATTTGAAGAAAGACTTGGAAATGTGTCATGAAGGAAATTCCACTCTCAACACTATCTTGAGTGTTCAAAAATCCCCTCATGACAAGGGTGGGCTTGGTTTCATCTCCAACAACAAGAAGTCCAAGAAAAAGAAGAAGGGAAAAGACCAAGTCAAGAATGATGCCAACATTACATGCTTCAAGTGCAAGAATGTTGGACACCATGTGAGATATTGTCCATTGAAGAAGAAGGCTTCAAATGTGAAGCAACAAGGGAAGCGGCCTCAAGTTCAATCTCAAGGTCAACCTCAACTTGAAGAAAGGCCACTACCAATGATGAACCAAGATAATGCTCCCCAAGTTGAGAAAATAAAGAAGAAGAGAAGGGGGAGCACATGTTGCTATAATTGTCGTGGGAAGGGACACATATCCTCATCTTGTCCCAACGGTAACATCCCTAAGCCTCCTCTAGTCAATGATCATTATTCGCTTAGGAAGGATGTTGTTGGCAATTTGTTTGCCAAGTTTGTTGGCGCCCAAAGTGGCTTGGAAATGGAAAAGGCCATTTGGGTTGCCAAGCCTATTGTGACTAACTTCTTAGGACCCAACTTGGTTGGGTACCATCAAGCTCAAACTTGATCAATAGGTGTGTGGAGGACATTGGAGATTTGGCTAGTTCATAAAGAAAAGGATATCCACCATTTATTTGTTCGAGCCAAGTCATGTGGATTATCTTCATATTATCTATCCAATGTTCCTCTTTGCGGTAACTTGTATTTATATTGCTTACATTGAAAGTTGCTCGCCCCTTGCATGCTTAGGTTTTGTATCTAGCATGTGCATCTATATGTTGTGTTTCTTAGTATGCTTGATTTGTGTTATCTAGCATGTGTAGGTTGAATTGCACATTATATAGTGGTGTTTGCTGTTTTGAGCCTGTATTGTATCATGATTGGCTCTTGCAAGATATTAGTGGATCATCACATTATGGGGGAGTGTTTTGTTGTGTGCACATCACAAACCCAAAATGTGAATATGAGAAATGCCACATAGTATTGATATTCAATCTTATCTAGTCACTATGTGGTATGTCAAGCTCATTTGAAATTCAAATTCTCAGAGTATCCACTAATTATCTCTTGTTGGTTGTTATTTACCTTTGTTGCGTGCTTCGTCGCGGTGTCCTGTGAGGTTCTTCAGTAAGTTTCTGGACACCCCGTGTGCACGGGGTCTCTGACCCCCGTGCGCACGGGGTACCACGAAACTTACTGGACACCCCGTGCGCACGGGGTCCTGGACCCCCGTGCGCACGGGGTGGGTGAAAATCACTGGACACCCCGTGCACACGGGGTCCTAGACCCCCGTGCGCATGGGGTGGTGTTTTTTCTCTGGACACACCTTGCACATGGGGCTGACCTAGCCCGTGCGCACGGGGTCCTATGGGCAGAAATGTCCACCCGGCCAAGTACGCTTTATTTATCTTTCTTTGCTTTGGAGTTGTTGATGATCCTGTGCATCTTCGTAATCTACCCCCGAGTGTTAATTCCAAATACCATTTGTATTCTCTTACAATTGGCATTTCCTCATGTGGTAGAACCTTATGATCATCTTCTTCTCGGCTTGTGCTTCAACTTGCCTTATCTCACTGCTTGTGCTATCTATTATCTTCTTGAGTAAGATAAGCCTTTGAGCATGTGTGTATTGTATATCCTATATGCTCTTTGGTTTTTGCTTAGTTCATATGTTGTACTTTGTGTGCGGTCCTGTGTGGATTCGTCTCTTTGATATAATTTGGACAACTTGAATACTTTGTGATATTATCGGAGTATTCTTCGGTTAAGTGTTCTTTTGTCCAAATTGTATCTCTCTGGATCTTGGTAGGTCTGAGCATGCATATTTATTTATATTCTTCTTCATGCCTTGCTTGCTACTTGATCCTCTATGTAGGGTAAACTCCATAAAATCATTAATGGTTAAAAGTGTGCATGAACTTCAAGTTCATATCCTTTTGCACATATTTAATGTGGAGTTTGCCCTATATATTGTGGTTGTCCTAACTACTTCGGACCCAATATGTTTGGGGACCAAATTGTACCTTAATGTGTTTTAGGTACTGTGGAGAAGCATTGGATGCTTGGCTTATTCACAAGGAAGGTGGAGACACCATGGAAAATTATTAGAGCCAAGCTTGGTTGATTCCTTGATTTGAGGGAGAAGATAAATGAAAACCCGATTCGGTTGTAAGTGTTTCATTCTCATCAATTCAACCCGGTTAACATAATTTGGGTATTTTTGCTGGATATGCATCAAACTCCCACACTTACTGTATTCTCAATAAATCCACGGGATGTATTGAGGAAATGGTGAATGTGGAGTGTGATGAGAATAACAGCTTCCATGCGGAGCAATTTGTTTCAAGTGTTGTAGGTGATGAGGCTCCTTCCCAAGCTACAAGTACAATGGGGATTGGTCATATTCCTCCACAAGAAACACCCCTTGTCCATGTAGAAGAAGAAGGAGTAAGAGCCCCTCTTGTGGATCCACCACAAGGGAAGTCATCACCCCCAACACAAGATCAAGATGCTATGGGAGATCATTTACCTATCTAAGAACAAGATCAAGTCCCTCATGTTCATGGGCTAGATCAAGGGCCCCTTGAACCAATGCTCTCTCGGTAACAAGTACTTACTTCATGCGTTTGTTTAAATTAGAGTCAACATTGTGTATGTTGCATCATGGCATGTTTAGTACTTGTTGAGTTTGTGTTTCTTGCAACAGCTTAAACCTCCTTATTGCATCTATGAGACTTTTGAGAAGAAGCATATCATGGGGATCTATAAAACCATGCTCATGGTTCACTTATCCCAAATATGCCAATTAAGCAATTTATTGCATACCAATTCCTCAAAGTGCTCTTATGTGCAATATTGATAAAAGTGCAAGAAACAATCTTTTTGGTTGTGGTATTTGCTCTCATGCTTAGTAATTCATTTTTATGCAAATGAGATCAGTTTGCGCCATGTGCCTTGTGCCATGTGCCATGTGACAAAGCCCTACGCTAAGATCAAGTTTGTATAAATAATGGATTCATTCTTGGATATCATGTTCTTATCTTTTGTATCTTTTTGTGTGTGCAAGTTTCTTTGTGGATGCTCAACTTGATGATTATTGGCCACGTAAGAAACTTATACACATGAGAAAGTGCATATCCCTCTTTGATATCCTTTCGTTTCCTTGCCTGTCCTTGGAATTGTCTCTTTTTGTTCTTTGGTGGATCCGGTAAGAGGTTGAGTAGTGAGTGCTTGTATGTATTGCATATATCATTGCACTCATGAGTTGTTGGATATATTTTGGACCCTTGCTTAGTCAAGTGATGATCCTATTTTGTGCACGTTGTATCCAAGTACAAAACTAAATAATGCACAAATCATGGGGAGCTTCTCTATGTTCTTTAGAACACTCCTATGCTCATATCATAATATCTTTTTGGTGTATTTTATAGATCCTCAATATAGTGTGAATTTCTTCATTTGTTCGTAACTGGATATGTGCATTTGATTCCACTCACAATATGAGAAATGCACAAATTAAGGAGGAACTCATACTATATTGGTCTTCTAGATTTTTTCCTCCATTTTGGCACTTGTTGCCAATGGGGGAGAAGTTTAGAGGGTTTAGGTGAAGTAGGTTGGTTCATGCATATCTACATTTGTTGTGGTTGTTGCATGGATGTGTATATAGAGGAAACTCCACCAAGTTCTTCCATGCATATATTATGGGGGAGTTTGCTCTATATAGTGTGGTTCTACTAGCATCAAATTCTTGTGTAGTAGTTCGATGCTAGTACAACCGGCTTTGATAACATCAACTATCTTTGTGATATTTGAGGCTATCAAAACCACCTCAAGTATTCAATTTATTCTCGGATAGATTCCATACTTGTTTTAAATTCATTATATAAACCCTCTTGTTGAGATTGTCATCAATTACCAAAATGGGGGAGATTGAAAGGGCATGTAGCCCCTAAGTGTGGTTTTGGTAATTGAATGACAATCTCTATGGACTAATGTTTTCAGTGAGATATATTTGAAGGTTTTGTCCATAGATGGTGCCTCAAGGATATTGGATGGAATCAAGGATGAAGTCCATATATATGAAGATAATGCCTCAAGGTTATTGGATGGAATCAAGGATGAAGTCCATATAGATGAAGTTATATTTGCTCTAAGCTTTGGTATTAAATGACAATTCCTATGGAGCATCAAGTGCATTGGATCTTATATGAAGATATGTTCCATAGTGATGCTTGAAGTTCTTTGGGTTGTTATGTGAAGATTGCCATCAAAGCATCCGAAGAAGTCCTCATGGTATCCCTCTCTGGATACCCCATGCACACGGGCTTATATTGTGCGCACGGGGTCGAGTGTCAACTCTCTGGATACCCCGTGCTCACGGGGCCTAGGTGTTGGCTCTCGAGATTCCATATCCAGCGAGGTTTCAAGTTGGTGTTCTGAGGATCAAGGCTTGAGAGAATAATCAAAGAGAAGAATTCGAGTTATGGTTTCAAGACAAGATCATGGTGAGCTCATGTGTTGGGTTTCGGTTGATCAAGCCTTGAAGCAAGCAACTAGAGTGAATAATTCATTATGCCTCTCAAGACAAGATCATGTTGATCAAGTCTTGAAGCAAGCAACTAGAGTGACGAATTCATTATGCCTCTCAAGAGTTTGGGATGAAGTTTTTAGAAGGGCAAGTGGTGACCAAGATGATATTCATAGTGGAACTTGATATGGTCATGAAAGAGTCTTTGGTGATATTGTCTTGAAGCAATGAAGTGAAATGAAGAGTTCATTGTGGCTTTCAAGAAACCAAGATGGAGCTTGAAGTAAAGATGTTGGTTGACCAAGATGAAGCTCGAAGAGTATATCTAAGTGGTCAACTCACAAAGCACAAACAATGTACCACGTGAGATCAAGTGATCTAGTGGTATGGTAAGTAATTGTGAATTGTGCTTTGTTACCTAACCCATGCTATATGTTTGTTATGTCTATGTGGGTTAGGTGTTTCTCATAGGCTTGCATCAAAAGGAAAGATCTCGTGTAGCCAATGTGTGGATGACATCAAGTGGTGATGGTCATCGGATTCGAGGAGTCCAAGTGCAAGATGAGATGACATCAAGTGGTGATGGTCATCGAGTTCGGGGAGTCCAGGTGCAAGATGAGAAGCCGGAGGTTATATACTTTGAAGCTTGCGGTCCACATCATGATAATGTGCATGTGAAGATGGGCTTGAGATAAGGCTTCCCTCATTGCATCATGAGGAAGCAATTCGAGTATCTTCACCAAGTGGTCGTGGACAAGAAAGGGATTCCAACTTGAGGCAAGCATTAAAGTCATCATCAAGCTCAAGTTGAATGTGCAAGGCAAATGTATACCTTAACTAGGTTTTCCTAGTTTTGCCGGTCTCATAGTGCTTGGTTGGAGACCGGATTATAGGTTTGATAGCCGTACTATCAAGAGGGACTCTCGGGCAAGTAGCTTGATCACGTCGCATGTAGAGAGCTCAAACCTTTGCATTACTTGCATCATTCTTTCTTGTTGATCTTGGGTGGTTCTCTATGTGAGGACCTTGGGCTTTTCCATAGCTTCAAAACGAGCCCAAGATCATCGAATTCGGAGTCCGTATGCCCAAGTTATCGATGTTTTAGTGGGCTGCTGCTGGCTGTCCTGGGGACCCCGTGTGCACGGGGTGTCCAGAATTCTGGGTACTCCGTGCACACGGGCTCGTACCGTGCACACGGGACCCCGTGCACACGGGGTCTCAACCCCCGTGCGCACGGGGTGCCCAGGAAATGCCCGTTGGAGCCCCAACGGCTAGTTTTGGAGTTTGGCTATTTAAGGGCCCTTTCCTCCCACCGGTTGGGGGTTGGTTCACACACATTCTAAACACCATTTTGAGCCTCTCTCCACCTCTCCCAAACCCCTATCTCCCCTCTATGTGAAGGGGGATTTGTGGATGGATTAGTGAGCCATTTGTTGATCATATCCAAAGCATCCCCTCTCTTCAATCTCCTACTTTCAAGAGTGCATCTTATGAGATTGAGAGAGTGAGTTGAGCATTTGTTGCTTGACCTTGCATTGCATTTGTTGCATTGGTTTGAGCTCCCTGCATCGATTTGTTCGAGTGTGAGCCCGTGAGTTTATTACTCTTGGAGGCCTCCGCCTCCTAGACGGTTTGGTGATACATTGAGAAGATTGTGAAAGAGGCCTATGTGGCCAAGGTTCCCCCGGGAGCTTCCTCTTGTGGTGTGCTCCGGGGAAGGGTGTTGAAGTGGCCTAGGTGGTCAAGTTCCTCCGGAAGCTTCCTTGTTTGTGGTGTGCTCAGGAGAAGTTTGTAAAGGTGTGGTGGTCGCCTTCAAGACCAACCCCGAGTGAATCGAGGCTCATCCGTTGGGGGTGACTCGAAAAGGAGAATACGGTGAGTCACTTGGTGACGCCCCGGAGCTTTGGCTTCGGCACCGCTCTAACGGAGATTAGCACTCTCACGAGTGTGAACTTCGGGATAAATCCGCGTCTCTGACTCACTTGTGGTTATCTCTTACCCACACCCTTTACTTACCGCAATTCATACTTGCTCATATTGATATATCTTGTGCTAGTTGAATTGCTTAGTTGTTCCTACATTTCCATATCTTGTGATATAGTTTGTGCTTGCTAGTTTCCTTAAGTGCCTATCTTGTTTAGCATAGGTTGTTGGTGCACTTAGTTGAGCCTAGCATATTTAGGATTTGTGCTTGAAAGGTATCAGTTTAGTTTAATTCCGCATTAGGATAAAGCCAAATCCGTAACAGTTTTAAAATGCCTATTCACCCCCCCTCTAGTCGTCATCTAGATCCTTTCAGCGATGCTACTTGGAGGACTTCAATCTACTCTCTTCTACATGCTGCAAGATGGAGATGGCCAGAAGCGTCTTCGACAGGATTAGCTATCCCCCTCTTATTCTGGCATTCTGCAGTTCAGTCCACCGATATGGCCCTTTACACATATACCCATGCATATGTAGTGTAGCTCCTTGCTTGCGGGTACTTTGGATGAGTACTCACGGTTGCTTTTCTCCCTCTTTTCCCCTTTCTATGCCTGGTTGTCGCAACCAGATGCTGGAGTCCAGGAGCTAGAGATCCCGAGGATGATTCTACATGGAGTTCGACTTCGAGGAGTAGTTAGGAGGTCCCAGGCAGGAGGCCTTGCCTTTTTGATCGTTGCTACTTTTGTGCTAGCCTTCTTAAGGCAAACTTGTTTAACTTATGTCTGTACTCAGATATTGTTGCTTCCGCTAACTCGTCTATGATCGAGCAATTGTATTCGAGCCCTCGAGGCCCCTGGCTTGTATTATGATGCTTGTATGACTTATTTATGTTGTAGAGTTGTGTTGTGATATCTTCCCGTGAGTCCCTGATCTTGATCGTACACATTTGCGTGCATGATTAGTGTACGGTCAAATCGGGGGCATCACAAACCCTTTCGGGGGAGATGTCTCCTGACTACTTACGTGTGAAGTGGGGAGAAGACCAGGGTAATCGGCGATGATGGCCACTTCTGTGCCGTCGTAGCTCGCTTGGTAAAAGACCCCACCCTCGAGCACCACGGATATATCCGGATCCTCTTCGAATCCGGTGTCAAGGTCCCGATTGTGGCCCTCGGGCTGCGGGGCGGGGCTGTGAAGCCCTTCGGAAATCTTTCGCCAGTGCTGCTATAAATGGATGGCTTAATGTTCATCGAAAATAGCTCAGGGAGTAGAATGAGTAGAGCAGAGGAGTTGGGGGCTTACCCAGCTAGGAGGACTATACATAGAATATCCTTCCCTGTGTTTGATGCGCAGGAACTCCTCTTCCTCCCCTTTGAACAGCTCGGCCAATATTTTGGCCAGGGCGGCAGGGGTGTCTGGTCCTTTCCTGCCGCAGCGGGAGGCGTCATCTTCCCCATTATAGTGCCACATGGGAAGTCCTCTGTATTGGAGTGGCCGGACCACCCGCACTATGGAGGTCGCCATTACTTCGACTATCATATATCTGGACTAGGCGAGCATCTTTATCTTGCTCAAGAGTTGGCGAACCTCCGCGCTATCTTCCTTCTCGAGGCTCCGAGGGCGCCAGCTGTGGCGTTTCTTCAAAGGGACGCTTGTGAACTCAGGAAGGCCCCTCCGGGCTGGGTCTGGAAGTACAACATTCTCAATGTAGAACCACTCGAAAGTCCACTCTTCAGACGCCTTCTTCGGCGTGCCGGATAGGTATCCGGTCTCGGCAATGCGCCATATTTCGGCTCCGCCCACTTCAAATATCGATCCCTCATGGTTATGTGGGACAAGGCAGAATAAATTTCTCCACAGTTCAAAATGGGCCTCACAACCCAGGAATAATTCGCGTAAAGCGACATAACCCGCAATGTGCAGGATGGAGGCTGGAGTAAAATTGTGCAGTTGGAGGCCATAATATTCCAGAAGCCCTTGGAGGAATGGATGAATTGGAAATCCCACGCCCCTTAGCAGATAGGGGACAAAACACACTCGTTCCCCCCGGATGCATTGGGGAAATCCTCCGCCTGGGTTTTGCCGTCGAAGGAGGCTAACCCTGCTCGAACAGGGACCAAATCCGCAAGGGGGAGAAACCCCTGCGTTTGCAGCTTCACCAGCTGACTATGGGATACCGAGCACTTCTCCCACTCGCCTCTCTCTGGGCCGCAGGGATGGGAGGAGGGGCTGGGAACGCTAGACATGTTGGAGTGTTCTTTCCTAGCAGCCTTTGAGGATTTTCTTCGCGAGATGATTGAACAGATCTGGGATCCAATCTTGCTAAATAGACGCTGTCCCTCGCGTGGCTGGGGTGTTATGTGCAAAAATACCCTGACCTCTCGCATCCGCTCGACACGTGGAAGCTGAAGTTGTTGATACACAGAAGCCGAGGGGTACAACATTAAATGGAAGGCCAAAGACACTACTTGAAGTCATCGATGGAGGAACCCGCCTTGCAATTCCGAAGACAATCTATGCGCCGAACACCTCATCATTGAAGACTGGTTCGGGGGCTACTGAGGGAGTCCTGGACTAAGGGGTCCTCGAGCGTCTGGCCTGTTAGCCATGGGCCGGACTGATGGGCTATGAAGATACGAAGACTGCACCCGTGTCCGGATGGGACTCTCCTTGGCATGGAAGGCAAGCTTGGTGACCAAATATGTAGATTCCTTTCTTTGTAACCGACCTTGTGTAACCCTAGACCCTCCCGGTGTCTATATAAACCGGAGGACTTAGTCCGGAGAGGAGATACTGATTACCATAGTCATACATGCTAGACTTCTAGGGTTTAGCCATTACGATCTCGTGGCGGATCAACTCTTGTAATACTCATATTCATCAAGATCAATCAAGCAGGAAGTAGGGTATTACCTCCATAGAGAGGGCCCGAACCTGGGTAAACATTGTGTCCCCTGTCTCCTGTTACCATCGACCTTAGACGCATAGTTCGGGACCCCCTACCCGAGATCCGCCGGTTTTGACACCGACAGTGACAAAGAGCTTGTCATAAATGGTTACGTCGATGCAAGATTTGACACTGATCCGGATGACTCTAAGTCACAAACCGGATACGTATTTATATTGAATGGTGGAGCTGTCAGTTGGTGTAGTTCCAAGCAGAGCGTCGTGTCGGGATCTACGTATGAAGCAGAGTACATAGCTGCTTCGGAAGCAGCAAATGAAGGAGTCTGGATGAAGGAGTTCATATCCGATCTAGCTGTAATACCTAGTGCATCGGGTCCAATGAAAATGTTTTGTGACAATACTGGAGCAATTGCCTTGGCGAAGGAATCTAGATTTCACAAGAGAACCAAACACATCAAGAGACGCTTCAATTCCATCCGCGATCAAGTCAAGGAGGGAGACATAGAGATTTGCAAAATACATACGGATCTGAATGTTGCAGACCCGTTGACTAAGCCTCTTCCATGAGCAAAACATGATCAGCACCAAGAATCCATGGGTGTTAGAATCATTACTATGTAATCAAGATTATTGACTCTAGTGCAAGTGGGAGACTGAAGGAAATATGCCCTAGAGGCAATAATAAAGTCGTTATTTATATTTCCTTATATCATGATAAATTTTTATTATTCATGCTAGAATTGTATTAATGGAAACTTAGTACATGTGTGAATACATAGACAAAACAGAGTGTCCCTAGTATGCCTCTACTTCACTAGCTCGTTAATCAAAGATGGTTAAGTTTCCTGACCATAGACATGTGTTGTCATTTGATGAATGGGATCACATCATTAGAGAATGATGTGATGGATAGGACCCCTCTGTTAGCTTAGCATTATGATCGTTTAGTTTTATTGCTATTGCTTTCTTCATGACTTATACTGAAGGAAATATGCCCTAGAGGCAATAATAAAGTTATTATTTATTTCCTTATATCATGATAAATGTTTATTATTCATGCTAGAATTGTATTAACCGGAAACATGATACATGTGTGAAATACATAGACAAACAGAGTGTCATTAGTATGCGTCTACTTGACTAGCTCGTTGATCAAAGATGGTTATGTTTCCTAGCCATAGACATGAGTTGTCATTTGATTAACGGATCACATCATGAGGAGAATGATGTGATTGACTTGACCCATTCCGTTAGCTTAGCACTCGATCGTTTAGTATGTTGCTATTGCTTTCTTCATGACTTATACATGTTCCTATGACTATGAGATTATGCAACTCCCGTTTACCGGAGGAACACTTTGTGTGCTACCAAACGTCACGACGTAACTGGGTGATTATAAAGGTGCTCTACAGGTGTCTCTGAAGGTACTTGTTGGGTTGGCGTATTTCGAGATTAGGATTTTTCACTCCGATTGTCGGAGAGGTATCTCTGGGCCCTCTCGGTAATGCACATCACTTAAGCCTTGCAAGCATTGCAACTAATGAGTTTGTTGCGAGATGATGTATTACGGAACGAGTAAAGAGACTTGCCGGTAATGAGATTGAACTAGGTATTAAGATACCGACGATCGAATCTCGGGCAAGTGACATACCGATGACAAAGGGAACAACGTATGTTGTTATGCGGTCTGACTGATAAAGATCTTCGTAGAATATGTGGGAGCCAATATGAGCATCCAGGTTCCGCTATTGGTTATTGACCGGAGAGGTGTCTCGGTCATGTCTACATAGTTCTCGAACCCGTAGGGTCCGCACGCTTAACGTTACGATGACAGTTTTATTATGAGTTTATGAGTTTTGATGTACCGAAGGTTGTTCGGAGTCCCGGATGTGATCACGGACATGACGAGGAGTCTCGAAATGGTCGAGACATAAAGATTGATATATTGGAAGCCTATGTTTGGACATCGGAAGTGTTCCAGGTGAAATCGGGATTTTTCCGGAGTACCGGGAGGTTACCGGAACCCCCCGGTAACTTAATGGGCCTTAGTGGGCCTAGGTGGAAGAGAGGAGAGGAGGCCAGGGCAGGGCCGCACGCCCCTCCCCCCAATCCAAATAGGACAAGGAGAGGGGGGCGGCGCCCCCCCTTTCCTTCCTCCCCTCCACCTCTTCCCTCTCTCTCTCCTAGTCCAACATGGAAAAGGGGGGGGAGTCCTACTCCCGGTAGGAGTAGGACTCCTCCTGGCGCGCCTCTCCCCTTGGCCAGCCGAACCCCCCCTTGCTCCTTTATATACGGGGGCAGGGGGGCACCTCTAGACACACAATTGATCATTGATCTCTAAGCCGTGTGCGGTGCCCCCCTCCACCATATTACACCTCGATAATATCGTAGCGGTGCTTAGGCGAAGCCCTGCGTCGGTAGAACATCATCATTGTCACCACGCCGTCGTGCTGACGAAACTCTCCCTCAACACTCGGCTGGATCGGAGTTCGAGGGACGTCATCGAGCTGAACGTGTGCTGAACTCGGAGGTGCCGTGCGTTCGGTACTTGATCAGTCGGATCGTGAAGACGTACGACTACATCAACCACGTTGTGTTAACGCTTCCGCTTTCGGTCTACGAGGGTACGTGGACAACACTCTCCCCTCTCGTTGCTATGCATCACCATGATCTTGCGTGTGCGTAGGAATTTTTTTGAAATTACTACGTTACCTAACAGTGGCATCCGAGCCTGGTTTTATGCGTTGATGTTATATGCACGAGTAGAACACAAGTGAGTTGTGGGTGATATAAGTCATACTGCTTACCAGCATGTCATATTTTGGTTCAGCGGTATTGTGAGATGAAGCGGCCCGGACCGACATTACGCGTACGCTTACGCGAGATTGGTTTCACCGTTGCAAGCACTCGTTGCTTAAAGGTGACTGGCGGGTGTCTGTCTCTCTCACTTTAGTTGAACCGAGTGTGGCTACGCCCGGTCCTTGCGAAGGTTAAAACAACACCAACTTGACAAACTATCGTTGTGGTTTTGATGCGTAGGTAAGAACAGTTCTTGCTAAGCCCGTAGCAGCCACGTAAAACTTGCAACAACAAAGTAGAGGATGTCTAACTTGTTTTTGCAGGGCATGTTGTGATGTGATATGGTCAAGACATGATGCTGAATTTTATTGTATGAGATGATCATGTTTTGTAACCGAGTTATCGGCAACTGGCAGGAGCCATATGGTTGTCGCTTTATTGTATGCAATGCAATCGCCCTGTAATGCTTTACTTTATCACTAAGCGGTAGCGATAGTCGTAGAAGCATAAGATTGGCGAGACGACAACGATGCTACGATGGAGATCAAGGTGTCGCGCCAGTGACGATGGTGATCATGACGGTGCTTCGGAGATGGAGATCACAAGCACAAGATGATGATGGCCATATCATATCACTTATATTGATTGCATGTGAAGTTTATCTTTTATGCATCTTATCTTGCTTTGATTGACGGTAGCATTATAAGATGATCTCTCACTAAATTTCAAGATAAAAGTGTTCTCCCTGAGTATGCACCGTTGCCAAAGTTCGTCGTGCCCAGACACCACGTGATGATCGGGTGTGATAAGCTCTACGTCCATCTACAACGGGTGCAAGCCAGTTTTGCACACACAGAATACTCAGGTTAAACTTGACGAGCCTAGCATATGCAGATATGGCCTCAGAACACTGAGACCGAAAGGTCGAGCGTGAATCATATAGTAGATATGATCAACATAGTGATGTTCACCATTAAAAACTACTCCATTTCACGTGATGATCGGTTATGGTTTAGTTGATATGGATCACGTGATCACTTAGAGGATTAGAGGGATGTCTATCTAAGTGGGAGTTCTTAAGTAATATGATTAATTGAACTTAAATTTATCATGAACTTAGTCCTGATAGTATTTTGCAAATTATGTTGTAGATCAATAGCTCGCGTTGTTGCTTCCCTGTGTTTATTTTTGATATGTTCCTAGAGAAAATTATGTTGAAAGATGTTAGTAGCAAAGATGCGGATTGGATCCGTGATATGAGGATTACCTCATTGCTGCACAGAAGAATTATGTCCTTGATGCACCGCTAGGTGACAGACCTATTGCAGGAGCAGATGCAGACGTTATGAACGTTTGGCTAGCTCAATATGATGACTACTTGATAGTTTAGTGCACCATGCTTAACGGCTTAGAATCGGGACTTCAAAGACGTTTTGAACGTCATGGACCATATGAGATGTTCCAGGAGTTGAAGTTAATATTTCAAGCAAATACTCGAGTTGAGAGATATGAAGTCTCCAACAAGTTCTATAGCTAAAAGATGGAGGAGAATAGCTCAAGCAGTGAGCATGTGCTCAGATTGTCTGGGTACTACAATCACTTGAATCAAGTGGGAGTTAATCTTCCAGATAAAATAGTGATTGACAGAATTCTCTAGTCACCATCACCAAGTTAGTAGAACTTCGTGATGAACTATAGTATGTAAGGGATGACGAAAGTAATTCCCGAGCTCTTCGCGATGCTGAAATCGACGAAGGTAGAAATCAAGAAAGAGCATCAAGTGTTGATGGTTAACAAGACCACTAGTTTCAAGAAAAGGGCAAAGGGATAGAAGGGGAACTTCAAAAAGAACGGCAAGCAAGTTGCTACTCAAGTGAAGAAGCCCAAGTCTGTACCTAAGCCTGAGACTAAGTGCTTCTACTGCAAAGGGACTGGTCACTGGAAGCGGAACTGCCCCAAGTATTTGGTGGATAAGAAGGATGGCAAAGTGAACAAAGGTATATTGGATATACATGTTATTGATGTGTACTTACTAGTGTTTATAGCAACCCCTCAGTATTTGATACTGGTTCAGTTGCTAAAAAGTAGTAACTCGAAACGGGAGTTGCATGAACATAAACTAGTTAAGGATGAAGTGACGATGTGTATTGGAAGTGGTTCCAAGATTGATATGATCATCATCGCACACTCCCTATACTTTCGGGATTAGTGTTGAAACTAAATAAGTGTTATTTGGTGTTTGCGTTGAGCATGAATATGATTTGATCATGTTTGTTGCAATACGGTTATTCATTTAAATTAGAGAATAATTGTTGTTCTGTTTACATGAATAAAACCTTCTATGGTCATACACCCAATAAAATGGTTTGTTGGATCTCGATCGTAGTGATACACATATTCATAGCCAAAAGATGCAAAGTTAATAATGATAGTGCAACTTATTTGTGGCACTACCGTTTAGGTCATATTGGTGTAAAGCGCATGAAGAAACTCCATACTGATGGGATTTTGGAATCACTTGATTATGAATCACTTGATGCTTGCGAACCGTGCCTCATGGGCAAGATGACTAATACGCCGTTCTCCGGAACTATGGAGAGAGCAACAGATTTATTGGAAATCATACATACAGATGTATGTGGTCTGATGAATATTGAGGCTTGTAGCAGGTATCATTATTTTCTGACCTTCACAGATGATTTAAGCAGATATGGGTATATCTACTTAATGAAACAGAAGTCTGAAACATTTGAAAAGTTCATATAATTTCAGAGTGAAGTGGAAAATCATCGTAACAAGAAAATAAAGTTTCTACGATCTGATCGTGGAGAAGAGTATTTGAGTTACGAGTTTGGCCTTCAGTAAAAACAATGTGAAATAGTTTCACTACTCACGCCACCTGGAACACCACAGTGTAATGGTGTGTCCGAACATCGTAACCGTACTTTATTAGATATGGTGCAATATATGATGTCTCTTACCGATCTACCACTATCGTTTTGGGGTTATGCATTAGAGACAACTACATTCACGTTAAATAGGGTACCATCTAAATCCATTGATACGACATCTTATGAACTGTGGTTTGGCAAGAAACCAAAGTTGTCGTTTCTTAAAGTTTGGGGTTGCAATGATTATGTGAAAAAGTTTCATCCTGATAAGCTCAAACCCAAATCGGAGAAATGTGTCTTCATAGGATACCCAAAGGAGACAGTTGGGTACTCCTTCTATCACAGATCCGAAGGCAAGACATTCGTTGCTAAGTATGGATCCTTTCTAGAGAAGGAGTTTCTCTCGAAAGAAGTGAGTGGGAGGAAAGTAGAATTTGATGAGGTAATTGTACCTGCTCCCTTATTGGAAAGTAGTTCATCGCAGAAACCAGTTTCTGTGACGCCTATACCAATTAGTGAGGAAGTTAATGATGATGATCATGGAACTTCAGATCAAGTTATTACTGAATCTCGTAGGTCAACCAGAGTAAGATCTGCACCAGAGTGGTACGGTAATCCTGTTCTGGAGGTTATGTTACTAGACCATGACGAACCTACGAACTATGAAGAAGCGATGGTGAGCCCAGATTCCGCAAAATGGCTTGAGGCCATGAAATCTGAGATGAGATCCATGTATGAGAACAAAGTATGGACTTTGATTGACTTGCCCAATGATCGACGAGCCATTGAGATTAAATGGATCTTCAAGAGGAAGTCGGACGCAGATAGTAGTGTTACAATCTACAAAGCTAGAATTGTCGCAAAAGGTTTTCGACAAGTTTAAGGTGTTGACTACGATGAGAGTTTCTCGCTCGTATCTATGCTTAAGTCTGTCCGAATCATGTTAGCAATTGCCGCATTTTATGAAATCTGGCAAATGGATAAACAAAACTGCATTCCTTAATGGATTTATTAAAGAAGAGTTGTATATGATGCAACCAGAAGGTTTTGTCAATCCTAAAGGTGCTAACAAAATATGCAAGCTCCAGCGATCCATCTATGGACTGGTGCAAGTATCTCGGAGTTGGAATATACGCTTTGATAAGTTGATCAAAGGATATAATTTTATACAGACTTGCGGTGAAGCCTGTATTTACAAGAAAGTGAGTGGTAGCACTACAACCTTTCTGATAAGTATATGTGAATGGCATATTGTTGATCGGAAATAACGTAGAATTATTCTGCAAAGCATAAAGGAGTGTTTGAAAGGAGTTTTTTCAAAGAAAGACCTCGGTGAAGCTACTTACATATTGAGCATCAAGATCTATAGAGATAGATCAAGACGCTTGATAAGTTTTTTCAATGAGTACATACCTTAACAAGATTTTGAAGTGGTTCAAAATGGAACTGTCAAAAAAAGAGTTTCTTGCCTGTGTTACAAGGTGTGAAATTGAGTAAGACTCAAAGCCCGACCATGGCAGAAGATAGAAAAAGAATGAAAGTCATTCCCTATGCCTCGGCCATAGGTTCTATAAAGTATGCCATGCTGTGTACCAGATCTATTGTATACCCTACACTGATTTTGGCAAGGGAGTACAATAGTTATCTAGGAGTAGATCACTGGACAGCGGTCAAAATTATCCTTACTGGAATAAGGATATGTTTCTCGATTATCGAAGTGACAAAAGGTTCTTCGTAAAGGGTTACGTCGATGCAAGTTTTGACACTAATCTAGATGACTCTAAGTCTCGGTCTAGATACATATTGAAAGTGGGAGCAATTAGCTAGAGTAGCTCCGTGCAGAGCATAGTAGACATAGAAATTTGCAAAATACTTACGGATCTGACTGTGACAGACCCGTTGACTAAAATTATCTCACAAGCAAAACATAATCACACCTTAGTACTCTTTGGGTGTTAATCACATAGCGATGTGAACTAGATTATTGACTCTAGTAAACCCTTTTGGTGTTGGTCACATGACGATGTGAACTATGGGTGTTAATCACATTCTGATGTGAACTATTGATGTTAAATCACATGGCGATGTGAACTAGATTATTGACTCTAGTGCAAGTGGGAGACTGAAGGAAATATGCCCTAGAGGCAATAATAAAGTTATTATTTATTTCCTTATATCATGATAAATGTTTATTATTCATGCTAGAATTGTATTAACCGGAAACATGATACATGTGTGAAATACATAGACAAACAGAGTGTCACTAGTATGCCTCTACTTGACTAGCTCGTTGATCAAAGATGGTTATGTTTCCTAGCCATAGACATGAGTTGTCATTTGATTAACGGGACACATCATTAGGAGAATGATGTGATTGACTTGACCCATTCCGTTAGCTTAGCACTCAATCATTTAGTATGTTGCTATTGCTTTCTTCATGACTTATACATGTTCCTATGACTATGAGATTATGCAACTCCCGTTTACCGGAGGAACACTTTGTGTGCTACCAAACGTCACAACGTAACTGGGTGATTATAAAGGTGCTCTACAGGTGTCTCCGAAGGTACTTGTTGGGTTGGCGTATTTCGAGATTAGGATTTGTCACTCCGATTGTCGGAGAGGTATCTCTGGGCCCTCTGAGTAATGCACATCACTTAAGCCTTGCAAGCATTGCAACTAATGAGTTTGTTGCGAGATGGTGTATTACGGAACGAGTAAAGAGACTTGCCGGTAACGAGATTGAACTAGGTATTAAGATACGGACGATCGAATCGCGGGCAAGTAACATACCGATGACAAAGGGAACAACGTATGTTGTTATGCGGTCTGACCAATAAAGATCTTCGTAGAATATGTGGGAGCCAATATGAGCATCCAGGTTCCGCTATCGGTTATTGACCGGAGAGGTGTCTCGGTCATGTCTACATAGTTCTCGAACCAGTAGGGTCCGCACGCTTAACGTTACGATGACGGTTTTATTATGAGTTTATGAGTTTTGATGTACCAAAGGTTGTTCGGAGTCTCGGATGTGATCACGGACAAGACGAGGAGTCTCAAAATGGTCGAGACATAAAGATTGATATATTGGAAGCCTATGTTTGGACATCAGAAGTGTTCCGGGTGAAATCGGGATTTTTCCGGAGTACCGGGAGGTTACCAGAACCCCCCGGTAACTTAATGGGCCTTAGTGGGCCTAGGTGGAAGAGAGGAGAGGAGGCCAGGGCAGGGCCGCACGCCCCTCCCCCCCAATCCGAATAGGACAAGGAGAGGGGGGCGGCGCCCCCCTTTCCTTCCTCCCCTCCACCTCTTCCCCCTCTCTCTCCTAGTCCAACATGGAAAAGGGGGGGAGTCCTACTCCCGGTAGGAGTAGGACTCCTCCTGGCGCGCCTCTCCCCTTCGCCGGCCGAACCCCCCTTGCTCCTTTATATACGGGGGCAGGGGGCACCTCTAGACACACAATTGATCATTGATCTCTTAGCCGTGTGCGGTGCCCCCTCCACCATATTACACCTCGATAATATCGTAGCGGTGCTTAGGCGAAGCCCTTCGTCGGTAGAGCATCATCATTGTCACCACGCCATCGTGCTGACGAAACTCTCCCTCAACACTCGGCTGGATCGGAGTTCGAGGGACGTCATCGAGCTGAACGTGTGCTGAACTCGGAGGTGCCGTGCGTTTGGTACTTGATCAGTCGGATCATGAAGACGTACGACTACATCAACCGCGTTGTGTTAACGCTTCCGCTTTCGGTCTACGAGGGTACGTGGACAACACTCTCCCCTCTCGTTGCTATGCATCACCATGATCTTGCGTGTGCGTAGGAATTTTTTTGAAATTACTACGTTACCCAACATATACATATTCCTCTAATTATGAGATTATGCAACTCCCGAATATCGGAGGAACACCTTGTGTGCTATCAAACGTCACAACGTAACTGGGTGATTATAAAGATGCTCTACAGGTGTCTCCGAAGGTGTTTGTTGGGTTGGCATAGATCAAGATTAGGATTTGTCACTCCGTGTATCGGAGAGGTATCTCTGGGCCCTCTCGGTAATGCACATCACTATAAGCCTTGCAAGCAATGTGACTAATGAGTTAGTTGCGGGATGATGGATTACATAATGAGTAAAGAGAACTGCCAGTAACGAGATTGAATTAGGTATGATGATACCGACGATCGAATCTCGGGCAAGTAACATACCGATGACAAAGGGAATGACGTATGTTTTTATGCGGTTTGACCGATAAAGATCTTCGTAGAATATGTAGGAACCAATATGAGCATCCAGGTTCCGCTATTGGTTATTGACCGGAGATGTGTCTCGGTCATGTCTACATAGTACTCGAACCCGTAGGGTCCGCACGCTTAACGTTCGATGACGATTTGTATTATGAGTTATGTGTTTTGGTGACCGAAGTTTGTTCGGAGTCCCGGATGAGATCACGTACATGACGAGGAGTCTTGAAATGGTCGAGAGGTAAAGATTCATATATTGGAAGGTAGTATTCGGACATCAGAATGGTTCCGAGTGATTCGGATATTTTACCGGAGTACCGAGGGGTTACCGGAACCCCTCGGGGGAAATATTGGGCCTTAGTGGGCCTTAGTGGAAAGAGAGGAGGGCCGCAAGGGGTGGCCGCACGCCCCCATTGCAGTCCGAATTGGACTTGGGGAGGGGGCGGCGCCCCCCTTTCCCTTTCCCTCTCCCTCTCCTTCCTTTTCCCTCCGGTGGAGAAAGGAAGGGGGGGGGCGAATCCTACTTGGACTAGGAGTCCAAGTAGGACTCCCCCCATGGCGTGCCCCTCCTGGCCGCCGGCCTCCTCCTCCCCTCCTTTATATACGGGGGCGGGGGGCACCCCAAAGGCACCCCAATAATTCTCTTAGCCGTGTGCGGTGCCCCCCTCCACAATTTACTCCTCCGGTCATAGTGTCGTAGTGCTTAGGCGAAGCCCTGCGCGGATCACATCACCAACACTGTCACCACGCCGTCGTGCTGACGAAACTCTCCCTCGACCCTCTACTAGATCAAGAGTTCAAGGGACGTCATCGAGCTAAGCGTGTGCTGAACACGGAGGTGCCATACGTTCGGTACTTGGATCGTGAAGACGTTCGACTACATCAACCGCGTTAATCTAATGCTTCCGCTTTTGGTCTACGATGGTACGTGGACACACTCTCCCTTCTCATTGCTATGCATCTCCTAGATAGATCTTGCTTGAGCGTAGGAATTTTTTTGAAATTGCATGCTACGTTCCCCAACAAAGGGTGGCATCGAAACCGCTAGCCTAGCTAACTCATGAGATTGCCTATAAATCTAACTCATATGAGACAGCATTCGCCTCCTTTACACGGTGAATGTAAGAAACCGAAGTAAAACCTAAAGAGAGGATGCTACAATCCGCGTAAATGGGAGCCGCTCCTGATGTTGTGAAACCTCCTCCTTGCATCGTGTTAATCACCTCCATGCAGACTGATTCTAGAAGTAATATGCAAATACCGAGTTGTTATGCTAGCAAAGCACATGTTGTAATGCATACGCCCCTGCCATTTTCGCATCCGCTGGATCTTCTAGACAGTCATTAGATGCAGATAAAAAGCCAGCCTTGTCACACCACAAGACAACACCAACAGCGCCCTGAAGATCATTTGGGTGCAATGCCGCATCCACATTGAGTTTAACACAACCCTCCGCTGGTTTCAGCCAAGTCCTTCTCTGAATTCTTATACTTTTCTACTTCGACCCAATAGTTCACAGTCAAGGCACTAATTGGCAGCGTCAAACATGATAATATCTGAATCTCTCCGTGTGAACGGATTGCCTTCTCTCCCACCAAATATAACAAATGTCAACTAAAATCAACAATTGAGCACTTGCTCTGGGAAAGCCTGCTTGTCCTATTGGTTCAAATAAAATATACTCCAGAGTTGTTGAACCCGCTCGATCCACTACACAAGCTTCTTCCACAAAACCTTCTAGCTTCAAGCGTTGCCCAATTCTAGGTGCCCTTGCACACGTGAATAACACATGCATTATATCTTGTTACCTTGTTCCTTGCCTTACCACCAAGAGGGTTTGTGACTCCACGAATTAATGCATGATGTGGAAGTGGATTGCACTAACTCCTTGTCATAAATGAACGTGAGTGAAGTTTGTTGGCGGGGTCACCCTCAAGAACTCTCTAGTCTTATTCTTTGGGACCCACATCAACTTGATGGGAATCCTTGGAGTTGTAGTAACACTTGAAGAAGCGAAGCTCGTAGTAGCTTTAGGATGAAGGAAATATGCCCTAGAGGCAATAATAAAGTTGTTATTTATATTTCCTTATATCATGATAAATGTTCATTATTCATGCTAGAATTGTATTAACCGGAAACTTTGTACATGTGTGAATACATAGACAAACAGAGTGTCCCTAGTATGCCACTACTTGACTAGCTCGTTAATCAAAGATGGTTAAGTTTCCTGACCATAGAGATGTGTTGTCATTTGATCAACAGGATCACATCATTAGAGAATGATGTGATGGACAAGACCCATCCGCCAGCTTAGCATAATGATCGTTTAGTTTTATTGCTATTTCTTTCTTCAGACTTATACATATTCCTCTGACTACGAGATTATGCAACTCCCGAATACCGGAGGAACACTTTTTGTGCTATCAAACATCACAATGTAATTGGGTGATTATAAAGATGCTCTACAGGTGTCTCCGAAGGTGTTTGTTGGGTTGGCATAGATCAAGATTAGGATTTGTCACTCCGTGTATCGGAGAGGTATCTCTGGGCCCTCTCGTTAATGCACATCACTATAAGCCTTGCAAGCAATGTGACTAATGAGTTAGTTGCGGGATGATGCATTACAGAACGAGTAAAGAGACTCGCCAGTAACGAGATTGAACTAGGTATGAGGATACCGACGATCAAATCTTGGGCAAGTAACATACCGATGACAAAGGGAATGACGTATGTTGTTATGCGGTTTGACCGATAAAGATCTCCGTAGAATATGTAGGAGCCAATATGAGCATCCAGGTTCCGCTATTGGTTATTTACCTGAGATGTGTCTCGGTCATGTCTACATAGTTCTCGAACCCGTAGGGTCCGCATGCTTAACGTTCGATGATGATTTGTATTATGAGTTATGTGTTTTGGTGACCAAAGTTTGTTCAGAGTCCCGGATGAGATCACGGACATGACGAGGAGTCTCGAAATGGTCGAGAGGTAAAGATTCATATATTGGAAGGTTATATACGGACACCGGAATGGTTCCGAAGAAGATCGGGGATTTTTCGGAGTACCGGGAGGTTACCGGAACCCCCCAGGAAAGTTAATGGGCCTATTGGGCCATAGTGGAGAGAGGGAGGCTGCCACAGGAGGTGGCGCGTGCCCCCCCAAGCGCAATCCGAATTGGACAAGGGGTGGGGGTGCGGCCCCCCTTTCCTTCTCCCTCTCCCTCCTTTCCCCTTTCCCCTCTCCGTTGGAAGGAATGAGGGGGGGGGGCAAATCCTACTAGGAACAGAGTCCTAGTAGGACTCCCCCCTCTTGGCGCGCCCCCCTTGGGCCGGCCTTCTCCTCCCCCTCCTTTATATACATGGGCAGGGGGCACCCCAAAGGCAGAAAAGTTGTTTCTTAGCCGTGTGCGGTGCCCTCCTCCACAGTTTATTCCTCCGGTCATAGCGTCGTAGTGCTTAGGTGAACCCCTGCGCGGATCACATCAACAACACCATCGCCACATCGTCATGCTGACGGAACTCTCCCTCGACCCTCTACTGGATCAAGAGCTCGAGGGACGTCATCGAGCTGAACGTGTGCTGAACATGGAGGTGCCGTACGTTCGGTACTTGGACCAGTTGGATCGTGAAAATGTTCGACTACATCAACCACGTTGACATAACGCTTCCGCTTTCGGTCTACAAGGGTACGTGGACACACTCTCCCTTCTCATTGCTATGCATATCCTAGATAGATCTTGCGTGGTCGTAGGAATTTTTTTGAATTACTACGTTCCCCAACAGTGGTATCAGAGCTAGGTCTATGCGTAGATGATATGCATGAGTAGAACACAAAGAGTTGTGGGCGATAATAGTCATACTGCTTACCACCAACGTCTTACTTTGATTCGGCGGTATTGTTGGATGAAGCGGCCCGGACCGACATTACATGACCGCGTTCATGAGACTGGTTCTACCGACGTGTTTCGCACACAGGTGGCTGACGGGTGTTTGTTTCTCCAACTTTAGTTGAATCAAGTTTGACTACGGTCGGTCCTTGTTGAAGGTTAAAACAACACACTTGACAAAAATTCGTTGTGGTTTTGATGCGTAGGTAAGAACGGTTCTTGCTAGAAGCCCGTAGCAGCCACGTAAAACATGCAACAACAATGTAGAGGACGTCTAACTTGTTTTTGCAGGGCATGTTGTGATGTGATATGGTCAAGATGTGATGAGATATAAATTTTTGCATGAGATGATCATGTTTTGTAAAAGTTATCGGCAACTAGCAGGAGGCTTATGGTTGTCGCTTTATTGTATGAAATGCAATCGCCATGTAATTGCTTTACTTTATCACTAAGCGGTAGCGATAGTCGTAGAAGCAATAGTTGGCGAGACGACAACGACGCTACGATGGAGATCAGGGTGTCAAGCCGGTGACGATGGAGATCATGACGGTGCTTTGAAGATGGAGAACAAAGGCACAAGATGACGATGGCCATATCATGTCACATATTTTGATTGCATGTGATGTTTATCCTTTATGCATCTTATTTTGCTTAGTACGGCAGTAGCATTATAAGATGATCCGTCACTAAATTTCAAGGTATAAGTGTTCTCCCTGAGTATGGACCGTTGCTACAGTTCGTCATGCCGAGACACCACGTGATGATCGGGTGTGATAAGCTCTACGTTCACATACAACGGGTGCAAGCTAGTTTTGCACGTGCAGAATAATCGGGTTAAACTTGACGAGCCTAGCATATGCAAATATGGCCTCGGATCACTGAGACCGAAAGGTCGAACGTGAATCATATAGTAGATATGATCAACATAGAGATGTTCACCATTGAAAACTACATCTCACTTGATGATCGGACATGGTTTAGTTGATGTGGATCACGTGATCATTTAGATGACTAGAGGGATGTCTATCTAAGTGGGAGTTCTTAAGTAATATGATTAATTGAACTTTAATTTATCATGAACTTAGTACCTGATAGTTTTTGCATATCTATGTTGTTGTAGATCAATGGCCCGTGCTACCGTTCCCTTGAATTTTAATGCGTTCCTAGAGAAAGCTAAGTTGAAAGATGATGGTAGCAACTACACGGACTGGGTCCGTAACTTGAGGATTATCCTCATTGTTGCACAGAAGAATTACGTCCTGGAATCACCGCTTGGTGCAAGACCCGCTGCAGGAGCAACTGCGGACGCTATGAACGTCTAGCAGAGCAAAGCTGATGAGTACTCTATAGTTCAGTGTGCCATGCTTTACGGCTTAGAATCGGGACTTCAAAGACGTTTTGAAGGTCATGGAGCATATGAGATTTTCCAGGAGTTGAAGTTAATATTTATAGCAAATGCCCGAGTTGAGAGATATGAAGTCTCCAACAAGTTCTATAGCTGCAAAATGGAGGAGAATAGTTCTGTCAGTGAACATATACTCAAAATGTCTGGGTATCATAACCACTTGACTCAGCTGGGAGTTAATCTTGCTGATGATAGTGTCATTGACAGAGTTCTTCAATCACTGCCACCAAGCTATAAAGGCTTCGTGATGAACTATAATATGCAAGGGATGGAAAAGACAACTCCTGAGCTCTTCGCGATGCTAAAGGCTGCGGAGGTAGAAATCAAGAAGGAGCATCAAGTGTTGATGGTTAACAAGACCACTAGTTTCAAGAAAAAGGGCAAAGGGAAGAAGGGGAACTTCAAGAAGAACGGCAAGCAAGTTGCTGCTCAAGGGAAGAAGCCCAAGTCTGGACTAAGCCTGAAACTGAGTGCTTCTACTGCAAAGGGACTGGTCACTGGAAGCAGAACTGCCCCAAGTATTTGGCGTGTAAGAAGGATGGCAAAGTGAAAGGTATATTTGATATACATGTTATTGATGTGTACCTTACTAATGCTCGTAGTAGCGCCTGGGTATTTGATACTGGTTCTGTTGCTCATATTTGCAACTCGAAACAGGGGCTACAGATTAAACGAAGATTGGCTAAGGACGAGGTGACGATGCGCGTGGGAAATGGTTCCAAAGTCGATGTGATCACCATTGGCACGCTACCTCTACATCTACCTTCGGGATTAGTTTTATACCTAAATAATTGTTATTTGGTGCCAGCGTTGAGCATGAACATAATATCTGGATCTTGTTTGATGCAAGACGGTTATTCATTTAAATCAAAGAATAATGGTTGTTCTATTTATATGAAAAATATCTTTTATGTTCATTCACCCTTGATGAATGGTCTATTTTTGTTGAATCTCAATTGTAGTGATACACATATTCATAATATTGAAGCCAAAAGATGCAAAGTTAATAATGATAGTGCAACTTATTTGTGGCACTGTCGTTTAGGTCATATTGGTGTAAAGCGCATGAAGAAACTCCATGTTGATGGGCTTTTGGAATCACTTGATTATGAATCACTTGATGCTTGCGAACCATGCCTCTAGGGCAAGATGACTAAGACTCCGTTCTCTGGAACAATGGAGCGAGCAACTGACTTGTTGGAAATAATACATACTGATGTATGCGGTCCGATGAGTGTTGAGGCTCGCGGCGGGTTTCGTTATTTTCCGACCTTCACAGATGATTTGAGCAGATATGGGTGTATCTACTTAATGAAACACAAGTCTGAAACATTTGAAAAGTTCAAAGAATTTCAGAGTGAAGTGGAAAATCATCGTAACAAGAAAATAAAGTTTCTATGATCTGATCATGGAGGAGAATATTTTAGTTATGAGTTTGGTCTTCATTTGAAACAATGTGGAATAGTTTCGCAACTCACGCCACCTGGAACACCACAACGTAATGGTGTGTCCGAACGTCGTAACCGTACTTTATTAGATATGGTGCGATCTATGATGTCTCTTACCGATTTACCACTATCGTTTTGGGGTTATGCTTTAGAGACGGCTGCATTCACGTTAAATAGGGCACCATCTAAATCCGTTGAGATGACACCATATGAACTGTGGTTTGGTAAGAAACCTAAGCTGTCGTTTCTTAAAGTTTGGGGCTACGATGCTTATGTGAAAAAGCTTCAACCTGATAAGCTCGAACCCAAATCGGAGAAATGTGTCTTCATAGGATACCCAAAGGAGACTGTTGGGTACACCTTCTATCAGAGGTCCGAAGGCAAGATATTCGTTGCTAAGAATGGATCCTTTCTAGAGAAGGAGTTTCTCTCGAAAGAAGTGAGTGGGAGGAAAGTAGAACTTGATGAGGTAATTGTACCTTCTCCCGAATTGGAAAGTAGATCATCACAGAAATCAGTTCCAGTGATTCCTACACCAATTAGTGAGGAAGCTAATGATGATGATCATGAAACTTCAGATCAAGTTACTACCGAACCTCGTAGGTCAACCAGAGTACGGTCCGCACCAGAGTTGTAAGGTATTCCTATTCTGGAAGTCATGTTACTAGACCATGATGAACCTACGAACTATGAGGAAGCGATGATAAGCCCAGATTCCGCAAAATGGCTTGAGGCCATGAAATCTAAGATGGGATCCATGTATGAGAACAAAGTGTGGACTTTGGTTGACTTGCCCGATGATCGGCAAGCAATAGAGAATAAATGGATCTTCAAGAAGAAGACTGACGCTGACGATAATGTTACTGTCTACAAAGCTCGACTTGTTGCGAAAGGTTTTCGACAAGTTCAAGGAGTTGACTACGATGAGACCTTCTCACCCGTAGCGATGCTTAAGTCTGTCCGAATCATGCTAGCAATTGCCGCATTTTATGATTATGAAATTTGGCAAATGGATGTCAAAACTACATTCCTTAATGGATATCTTAAAGAAGAGTTGTATATGATGCAACCAGAAGGTTTTGTCGATCCTAAAGGTGCTAACAAAGTGTGCAAGCTCCAGCGATCCATTTATGGACTGGTGCAAGCCTCTCGGAGTTGGAATATATGCTTTGATAGTGTGATCAAAGCATATGGTTTTATACAGACTTTTGGAGAAGCCTGTATTTATAAGATAGTGAGTGGGAGCTCTGTAGCATTTCTGATATTATATGTGGATGGCATATTGTTGATTGGAAATGATATAGAATTTCTGGATAGCATAAAAGGATACTTGAACAAGAATTTTTCAATGAAAGACCTCGGTGAAGGTGCTTATATATTGGGCATCAAGATCTATAGAGATAGATCAAGACACTTAATTGGACTTTCACAAAGCACATACCTTGATAAAGTTTTGAAGAAGTTCAAAATGGAACAGTCAAAGAAGGAGTTCTTGCCTGTATTGCAAGGTATAAAGTTGAGTAAGACTCAAAATCTGACTACGGCAGAAGATAGAAAGAGAATGAAAGTCATTCCCTATGCCTCAGCCATAGGTTATATAAAGTATGCCATGCTGTATACCAGACCTATTGTGTACCTTGCCATGAGTTTCGCAAGGGGATACAATAGTGATCTAGGAGTTGATCACTGGACAGCGGTCAAAATTATCCTTAGGTACCTAAAGAGGACTAAGGAAATGTTTCTCGGTTACGGAAGTGACAAAGAGTTCGTCGTAAAGGGTTACATCGATGCAAGCTTTGACACTGATCTGGATGACTCTGAGTGTCAATCTGGATACATATTGAAAGTGGGATCAATTAGCTAGAGTAGCTCCATGCAGAGCATTGTAGACATAGAAATTTGCAAAATACATACGGATCTGAATGTGGCAAATCCGTTGACTAACCTCTCTCACAAGCAAAACATGATCACACCTTAGTACTCTTTGGGTGTTAATCACATGGCAATGTGAACTAGATTACTGACTCTAGTAAACCCTTTGGGTGTTGGTCACATGGCGATGTGAACTATGGGTGTTAATCACATGGTGATGTGAACTATTGGTGTTAAATCACATGGTGATGTGATCTAGATTATTGACTCTAGTGCAAGTGGGAGACTGAACGAAATATGCCCTAGAGGCAATAATAAAGTTGTTATTTATATTTCCTTATACCATGATAAGTGTTTATTGTTCATGTTATAATTTTATTAACCGGAAACTTAGTACATGTGTGAATACATAGACAAACAGAGTGTCCCTAATATGCCTCTACTTGACTAGCTCGTTAATCAAAGATGGTTAAGGTTCCTGACCATAGACATGTGTTGTCATTTGATCAACGGGATCACATCATTAGAGAATGATGTGATGGACAAGACCCATTCGTCAGCTTAGCATAATGATCGCTTAGTTTTATTGCTATTGCGTTCTTCATGACTTATACATATTCCTCTGACTATGAGATTATGCAACTCCCGAATACCGGAGGAACACTTTGTGTGCTATCAAACGTCACAACATAACTGGTGATTATAAAGATGCTCTACAGGTGTATCTGAAGGTGTTTGTTGGGTTGGCATAGATCAAGATTAGGATTTGTCACTCCGTGTATCGGAGAGGTATCTCTGGGCCCGCTTGGTAATGCACATCACTATAAGCCTTGCAAGCAATGTGACTAATGAGTTAGTTGCGGGATGATGCATTACGGAACAAGTAAAGAGACTTGCCGGTAACGAGATTGAACTAGGTATGAGGACACCGATGATCGAATCTCGGGCAAGTAACATACTGATGACAAAGGGAATGACGTATGTTGTTATGCGGTTTGACCGATAAAGATCTTCGTAGAATATGTAGGAGCCAATATGAGCATCTAGGTTCCTCTATTAGTTATTGACCTGAAATGTGTCTCGGTCATGTCTACATTGTTCTCGAACCCGTAGGGTCCGCACGCTTAACGTTTGATGATGATTTGTATTATGAGTTATGTGTTTTGGTGACCGAAGTTTATTCGGAGTCCCGGATGTGATCACGGACATGACGAGGAGTCTCGAAATGGTTGAGAGGTAAAGATTCATATATTGGAAGGTTATATACGGACACCGGAATGGTTCCGAAGAAGATCGGGGATATTTCGGAGTACCCGGAGGTTACCGGAACCCCCTGAGAAAGTTAATGGGCCTATTGGGCCATAGTGGAGAGAGGGAGGCTGCCACAGGAGGTGGCGCGCGCCCCCAAGCCCAATCTGAATTGGAAAAGGGGTGGGGGAGCGGCCCCCCTTTCCTTCTCCCTCTCCCTCCTTTCCCCTTTCCCCTCTCCGTTGGAAGGAAGGAGGGGGGCCGAATCCTACTAGGAATGGAATCCTAGTAGGACTCCCCCTCTTGGCGCCCCCCCCCTTGGGCCGGCCTCGTCCCCCCCTCCTTTATATACGTGGGCAGGGGGCCACCCCAAAGCCACAACAATTGTTTCTTAGCCGTGCGCAGTGCCCCCCTCCACAGTTTACTCCTCCGGTCATAGCGTCGTAGTGCTTAGGTGAAGCCCTACGCGGATCACATCACCAACACCGTCGCCACGCCGTCGTGCTAACATAATTCTCCCTCGACCCTCTACTGGATCAAGAGCTCGAGGGATGTCATCGAGCTGAACGTGTGCTGAACACGGAGGTGCCGTACGTTCGGTTCTTGGATCGGTTGGATCGTGAAAACATTCGACTACATCAACTGCGTTGACATAACGCTTCCGCTTTCGGTCTACGAGGGTACGTGGACACACTCTCCCCTCTCGCAGCTATGCATCTCCTAGATAGATCTTGCGTGATCATAGGAATTTTTTTGAATTACTACGTTCCCCAACATAGGAACCCACTTGTCCAAAGCTAGAGGAGGTTCTTCATATGAGTCATACTCATCTTGTAACTTGACCTTCTCCTTTTGCTTGTGGTGTTGTGGTGGAAGATCATATTAAGCTTTGTGTTCCCTTGAATGAAATAGTATCATACTTCTCCTTTTGGGGAATAAACTTCATCCTGGGGTATTGATCTTCCTCCCACTCAATTCCATTGGCATTGACTTGAGTACAAAACAAACACTTGGTTCCTTCGATGTCTTCCTTGTTTGCGTACAATTTCCTCAAATTGTTTACTCCTTGCAGGATTATATACCTTTTTCTATAATTGTTTTCAATAAAAAAAATTCTTGCTCAGTTGTAACTTGGCTGAGAATCGCTAGTGGAATCAATAGAATCACTAGAAGCAACAATCTTAGATCTAACATTATTACGGTTACTACTAGAAGTGGAACCTTCCTTGCTCTTGCTATGTGATTGCTTAGATTTAACATGTGGCACAAAGGTAGACAAGAGAAGTTGTTTGGCAATGTAAGAGGAACTCTTCTTTCAAAGTTCATCATTAGTAGCTTTTCAGAACTCTGCTCTCTCTCTAAATTTAGCTTCTCGAAGTGTAGCTTCTTGATACGTCTCCAACGTATCTATTATTTTTTATTGTTCCATGCTATTATATTATCAATCTTCGATGGTTTATATGCATTATTATGCTATTTTATATCATTTGTTGGGACTAACTTACTAACCTAGTGCCCAGTGATAGTTGCCATTTTTCCTTGTTTTTGTCTTTATAGAAAATCAATACCAAACAGAACAAAACTTTTTGATGATTTTTGTTAGACCACAAGACACTCTGGAAGCTTCGGGAGGAGGCAAGAAGAGCCACGAGGTGGCCACAAGCTTAGGGGGCGCACCCCCAAGCTCGTGGGCCCCCCGTGGCACTTCCAACCCTATTTTTTCTTCTATAAATACCCAAATATTCCCCCTAGACCAGAGGGCCAACTAAAAATACTTTTCTGCCGCCGCAAGTTTCTGTCTTCGTGTGATCCCATCTGGGGACCTTTTTCGGTACTCTGCCGGAGGGGGATTCGATCATGGAGGGCTTCTACATAAACCATGCCGCCCTTACGATGATGTGTGAGTAGTTTAACATAGACCTACGGGTCCATAGCCAGTAGCTAGATGGCTTCTTCTCTCTCTCTTTGATCTTCAATACAATGTTCTCCTCGATGTTCTTGGAGATCTATTCGATGTATTCTTCTTTTGCGGTGCGTTTGTTGAGACCCGATGAATTATGGGTTTATCATATTATCTATAAATATTATTTGAGTCTTCTCTGAACTCTTTTATGCATGATTTATATAGCTTTGCCTTTCTCTCCGATCTATTGATTTGGTTTGGCCAACTAGATTGATTTTTCTTGCCATGGGAGAGGTGCTTTGTAATGGGTTCAATCTTGCGGTGCTCAATCCCAGTGACAGAAAGGGACATGAAACGTATTTGTATTGTTGACATTAAGGATAAAAAGATGGGTTTTGTTCATATTGATTGGATCTATCCCTCTACATCATGTCATCTTGCTTAAGGGTTACTCCATTCTTGTTAACCTAATACACTAGATGCATGTTGGATAGTGTGTGGAGTAATAGTAGTAGATGCAGGCAGGAGTCGGTCTACTTGTCTTGGACGTGATGTCTATATACATGATCATTTCCTTGGATATCGTCATAACTATGCGCTTTTCTATCAATTGCTCAACAGTAATTTGTTTACCCACCGTATGCTTTCTTTCAAGAGAGAAGCCTCTAGTGAAAACTATGGCCCCTGAGTTATCTTTTATCATATTATTTTCAGATCTATAAAATAAAAAACACAAAACTTGTTGCAATTTATTTACTTTTGTTTTATTTCGCACTTTTACTTATCTTTTATATCTATCGCTATTAGATCTCATCCTTGCAAGTAACTGTGAAGGGATTGACAACCCATTTATCACGTTGGGTGCAAGTATTTGTTTGTTCGTGTAGGTAGAACTATTGGAGACTTGTGTGTTCCTCCTACCGGATTGATACCTTGGTTCTCAACTGAGGGAAATACTTATCTCTACTTTGCTGCATCACCCTTTCCTCTTCAAGGAAAAAACCAATGCAAGCTCAAGATGTAGCACTTCTCATGTCTTTAGGAGCTCTCTATGACCCTCTTGGTGAGTTTCATGAGCTAACTTAAGAATGTTTAGTTCTTGATTTAAACTCTCAATTTCCATCGTTGCATTAACAAGCAACCCATCTTGAATTTCATGATTATTATGAAGTTCATCATAGCTAACATCACTAGTTTCATCATTGAGCAAGTCATCTTCACCTAACAAGTCATCATCGTCACTATATAAAGCCAATGAATTTAGGGTGAGTTACCTTGGGACCATTGGCCATGAAGCATCTCCCAATTCCTTCATTTGGTGAGTCAAATATAACATAGGACTTGGAGGACACAAGAGTTAGTCCGGCAACACCTTCATCTTTACTATAGTCGTAGTTGGAGTGATAACTTCTTCTAGGATTGGTTGTTAGAGTTAGAGCCGGATATCCATTCACCAACATGAGCTTGAGGTCTTCTTCTTGAGTATCTCTTGGTGGACTTGTATAGTCGTAGTTGGAGTGATAACTTCTTCTAGGATTGGTTGTTAGAGTCGGAGCCGGATATCCGTTCACCAACATGAGCTTGAGGTCTTCTTCTTGAGTATCTCTTGGTGGACTTGTTTTTCCTCTGAATCCTTGCTTCTCCGAGAAGGTCTTCGTTCATATATGTCTTTGATGTCTACTACGCAACTTTATCCCGGTAGACGTTGTTGGGCCTCCAAGTGCAGAGTTTTGTAGGACAATAGCAAATTTCCCTCAAGTGGATGACCTAAGGTTTATCAATCCGTGGGGGGCGTAGGATGAAGATGGTCTCTCTCAAACAACCCTGCAACCAAATAACAAAGAGTCTCTTGTGTCCCCAACACACCCAATACAATGGTAAATTGTATAGGTGCACTAGTTCGACGAAGAGATGGTGATACAAGTGTAATATGGATGGTAGATATAGGTTTTCGTAATCTGAAAATATAAAAAACAGCAAGGTAAATAGTAACAAAAGTGAGCGAAAACGGTATTTCAATGCCTGAAAACAAGGCCTAGGGTTCATACTTTCACTAGTGCAAGTTCTCTCAACAATGATAACATAATTAGATCATATGGCAATCCCTCAACGTGCAACAAAAGTCACTCCAAAGTTCCTATCGCAGAGAACATAAGATGAAATTGCTTGTAGGGTACGAAACCACCTCAAAGTTATTCTTTCAGATCAATCCATTGGGCTATTCCTATAAGTGTCACAAAAAGCCCTAGAGTTCATAGTAAAATAACACCATATGACACACATCAATCAACCCTAATGTCATGTAGATACTCCAATGTCACCACAAGTATCCGTGGGTCAATTATACGACATGCACCAAACAACTTCAGATTCATAATATTCAATCCAACATAAAGAACCTCAAAGAGTACCCCAAGATTCCTCGGAGAAACAAGGAAAAAAACGTGCATCAACCCCTATACATAGTTTACCCCAATGTCACCTTGGGAATCCGTGAGTTGAGTGCCAAAACATACATCAAGTGAATCAATAGAATACCCCATTGTCACCACGGTTATCCCACGCAAGAAATACATCAACTGTTCTCAAATCCATAATAGTATTCAATCCGATAATAGTGAAACCTCAAAGGTAAAACTCAATTCATCACAAGAAGATAGAGGGGGAGAAACACCATATGATCCAACTATAATAGCAAAGCTCACGATACATTAAGATCGTGCCGTATCAAGAACACGAGAGAGAGAGAGAGATCAAACACATAGCTACTGGTACATACCCTCAGCCCCGAGGGTGAACTACTCCCTCCTCATCATGGAGAGCGCCAGGATGATGAAGATGGCCACTGATGATGGTCCCCCTCCGGCAGGGTACCGGAACGGGTTCCCGATTGGTTTTTCATGGCTACAGAGGCTTGCGGCAGCGAAACTCCCGATCTAGGTTTATTTCTGGGGGTTTCTATATTTATAGGAATTTTTAGCATCGAGAACAAGTTAGGGGGGTTCCACGAGGAGCCCAGAAGACTGGAGGGCGCCCCCACGGGGTAGGGAGCGCCCTCCACCCTTGTGGAGGCCTCGCGGCTCTTCTGGCCCAACTCTTTTGCTTCAGGGGCATCTTCTGGTCCATAAAAAATCATTGTAAACTTTCAGCTCATTTGGACTCCGTTTGATATTCCTTTTCTGCGAAACTCAAAAACAAGGAAAAACAGAAACTGGCACTGCACTCTAGGTTAATAGGTTAGTCCCAAAAATCATATAAAATAGCATATAAATGCATATAGAACATCCAAGATAGATAATATAATAGCATGGAACAATCAAAAATTATAGATACGTTGGAGACGTATCAAGCATCCCCAAGCTTAATTGCTGCTCATCCTTGAGTAGGTAAATGATAAAGACAGAATTTTTGATGTGGAATGCTACCTAACATATTCATCCACGTAATTTTTCTTTATTGTCGCATGAATGTTCAGATCCATAAGATTCAAAACAAAAGTTTAATATTGATATAAAAAATATAATACTTCAAGCATACTAACAAGGCAATTATGTCTTCTCAAAATAACATGGCCAAAGAAAGCTTATCCCTACAAAGTCATATAATCTGGATATGCTCAATCTTCATCACACAAAATATTCAAATCATGCACAACCCCGATGACAAGCCAATCAATTGTTTCATACTTTTGATGTTCTCAAACCTTTTAACTTTCACGCAATACATGAGCGTGAGCCATGGACATAGCACGATAGGTGGAATAGAATTTGGTGGTTGTGGAGAAGACAAAATGAAGGAGATAGTCTCACATCAACTAGGCGTATCAACAGGCTATGGAGATGCCCATCAATAGATATCAATGTGAGTGAGCAGGGATTGCCATGCAACGGATGCACTAGAGCAATAAGTTTATGAAAGCTCAAAAGAAAACTAAGTGGGTGTGCATCCAACTTGCTTGCTCATGAAGACCTAGGGCAATTTGAGGAAGCCCATCGTTGGAGTATGCAAGCCAGGTTCTATAATGAAAATTTCCCACTAGTATATGAAAGTGACAACATAGGAGACTCTCTATCATGAAGATCATGGTGCTACTTTGAAGCACAAGTGTGGAAAAAGGATAGTAACATTGCCCCTTCTCTCTTTTTCTCTCTTTTTTTATTTCCCTTTTTTTGGGCCTCCTTTTTTTAATTTTGGCCTTTTCTCTTTTTTTTTCTTCACATGGGACAATGCTCTAATAATGAAGATCATCACACTTTTATTTACTTACAACTCAAGAATTACAACTCGATACTTACAACAAAATATGAATCTATATATGAATGCCTCCGGCGGTGTACCGGGATGTGCAATGAATGAAGAGTGACATGTATGAAAGAATTATGAATGGTGGCTTTGCCACAAATATGATGTCAACAACATGATCATGCAAAGCAATATGACAATGATGATGCATGTCAAAATAAACGAAACGATGGAAAGTTGCATGGCAATATATCTCGAAATGGCTATGGAAATGCCATAATAGGTAGGTGTGGTGGCTGTTTTGAGGAAGGTATATGGTGGGTGTATGGTACCGGCGAAAGTTCCATGGTACTAGAGAGGCTAGCAATGGTGGAAGGGTGAGAGTGCGTATAATCCATGGACTCAACATTAGTCATAAAGAACTCACATACTTATTGCAAAAATTTATTAGTCATCAAAACAAAGTACTACGTGCATGCTCCTAGGGGGATTGATTGGTAGGAAAAGACCATCGCTCGTCCCCGACCGCCACTCATAAGGAAGACAATCAATAAATAAATCATGCTCCAGCTTCGTTACATAACGGTTCACCATACGTGCATGCTACGAGAATCACAAATTTAACACAATTATTTCTACAATCCACAATTACTCACTAGCATGACTCTAATATCACCATCTTCATATCTCAAAACAATCATAAGGAATCAAACTTCTCATAGTATTCAATGCACTTAATATGAAAGTTTTATTATATCCCTTTTGGATGCCTATCATATTAGGACTAAATTCATAACCAAAGCAAATTACCACGCTGTTTAGAGACTCTCAAAATGATATAAGTGAATCATGAGAGTTCAATAATTTCTTCAAAATAAAACTACCGCCGTGCTCTAAAAAGATATAAGTGAAGCACTAGAGCAAATGACAAACTACTCCAAAAGATATAAGTGAAGATCAATGAGTAGTCAAATAATTATGTAACTATGTGAAGACTCTCTAACATTTAAGAATTTCAGATCTTGAGATATTATTCAAACAACAAGCAAAACCTATAAAATAAAATGTCGCTCCAAGCGAAACACATATCATGTGGTGAATAAAAATATAGCTCCAAGTAGGGTTACCGATGAACGAAGATGAAAGAGGGGATGCCATCCGAGGCATCCCCAAGCTTAGATGTTTGGTTGTCCTTGAGTATTACCTTGGGATGTCTTGGGCATCCCCAAGCTTAGGCTCTTGCCACTTCTTATTCCATAGTCCATCAAAACTTTACCCAAAACTTGAAAACTTCACAACACAAAACTTAACAGAAAACTCGTGAGCTCTGGTAGTATAATAAAACAAACCATTCACTTTGGTACTTTCAAGACAAGATTCATGATTTTTCTCACATGATGCCTACTGTACCATATCATTTCTACAATTTATATTAAGCAATATAAGCCATAGAAACTAGGAAAGAAGCAAACTATGCATCGAAAACCGAATCTGTCAAAAACAGAACAGTCTGTAAAGATCTGAATTGAAATCATACTTCTGTAACTCCAAAAATTCTGAAAATTTAGGAAAACCTGGGATGTATATCAATATACTGTAAAAACATCATAATTTTTAGATTGTCCGGTGATTTTTAACAATTCTGTGACTGGGCGAAAAAGTTTCTGTTTTTGGACAGATTTGAATCAACTATCATCCACACTATCCCAAAGGCTTTACTTGGCACTTTATTGAAACAAACTCTATAAAACATGATTACTATAGTAGCTTAATCATGTGAACACACAAAAACAGTAGGGGTAAATGCTGGGTTGTCTCCCAGCAAGAGCTTTTCTTTAATGCCTTTTTAGCTAGGCATAATGATTTCAATGATGCTCACATAAAAGATAAGAATTGAACAAAGAGAGCATCATGAAGCATATGACTAGCACATTTAAGTCTAACCCACTTCCTATGCATAGGTATTTTGTGAGCAAACAACTTATGGGAACAAGAATCAACTAGCATAGGAAGGCAAAACAAGCATGACTTCAAAACTTTAAACACATAGAGAGGAAACTTGATATTATTGCAACTCCTACAAGCATATATTCCTCCCTCATAATAATTTTCAGTAGCATCATGAATGAATTCAACAATATAACCATCACATAAAGCATTATTCTGATGATGCACAAGCATATAAATTTTACTACTCTCCACATAAGCAAAATTCTTCTCATTCATAATAGTGGGAGCAAACTCAACAAAATAACTATCATGTGAGGCATAATCCAATTGAAAATTATAATCATGATGACAAGTTTCATGGTTATCATTATTCTTTATAGCATACATGTCATCACAATGATCATCATAGATAACAACTTTCTCATAATCAATTGGAACCTCTTCCGAAATAGTGGATTCATCACTAAATAAAGTCATGACCTCCCCAAATCCACTTTCATAAATATTATACGATTCAACAACCTCCAAAATAGTGGGATCATTACCTAGAGTTGACTTTCTTCCAAACCCAATTTCATCAAAATAATCATCATAAATAGGAGGCATGATATCATCTTCATCAAACATAGCATCCCCAAGCTTGTAGCTTTGCACATCATTAGCATCATGGATATTCACAACAAACATACTAACAACATTGCAATCATGCTCATCATTCAAAGATTTAGTGCCAAACATTTTATTGCATTCTTCTTCTAACACTTTGGCACAATTTTCCGATCCATCATTTTCAAGAAAGAAATGATAAAGATGAATTATATGTGGCAACCTCAATTCCATTTTTTGTAGTTTTCTTTTATAGACCAAACTAGTGATAAAACAAGAAACTAAAAGATTCGATTGCAAGATCTAAAGATATACCTTCAAGCACTCACCTCCCCGGCAACGGCGCCAGAAAAGAGCTTCGTTGACGGGGTGTGAGTGCCGCTTACCTAGCCTCCCCGGCAACGGCGCCAGAAAAGAGCTTGATGTCTACTACTCAACTTTATCCTAGTAGACATTGTTGGGCCTCCAAGTGCAGAGTTTTGCAGGACAGTAGCAAATTTCCCTCAAGTGGATGACCTAAGGTTTATCAATCCGTGGGAGGCGTAGGATGAAGATGGTCTCTCTCAAACAACCCTGCAACCAAATAACAAAGAGTCTCTTGTGTCCCCAACACACCCAATACAATGGTAAATCGTATAGGTGCACTAGTTCGGCGAAGAGATGGTGATACAAGTGTAATATGGATGGTAGATATAGGTTTTCCTAATATGAAATATAAAAAACAGCAAGGTAACTAGTAACAAAAGTGAGCGAAAAGGGTATTGCAATGGTTGAAAACAAGGCCTAGGGTTCATACTTTCACTAGTGCAAGTTCTCTAAAAAATGATAACATAATTAGATCATCTGGCAATCCCTCAACGTGCGACAAAAGTCACTCCAAAGTTCCTATCACGGAGAACATAAGACGAAATTGCTTGTAGGGTACGAAACCACCTCAAAGTTATTCTTTCCGATCAATCCATTGGGCTATTCCTATAAGTGTCACAAACTGCCCTAGAGTTCGTAGTAAAATAACACCATTCGACAAACATCAATCAACCCTAATGTCACCTAGATACTGCAATGTCACCACAAGTATCCGTGGGTTAATTATACGAGATGCATCATACAACTTCAGTTTCATAATATTCAATCTAACATAAAGAACCTCAAAGAGTGCCCCAAGATTCCTACCGGAGAAACAAGGACGAAAACATGCATCAACCCATATGCATAGATTACCCCGATGTCACCTCGGGAATCCATGAGTTGAGTGCCAAAACATACATCAAGTGAATCAATAGAGTACCCCATTGTCACCACGGGTCTCCCACGCAAGACATACATCAAGTGTTCTCAAATCCATAATAGTATTTAATGCGATAATAGTGAAACCTCAAATGTAAAACTCAATTCATCACAAGAAGATAGAGGGGGAGAAACACCTTATGATCCAACTATAATAGCAAAGCTCGCGGTACATCAAGATCTTGCCTTATCAAGAACACAAGAGAGAGAGATCAAACACATAGCTACTGGTACATACCCTCAGCCCCGAGGGTGAACTACTCCCTCCTCATCATGGAGAGCACCGGGATGATGAAGATGGCCACCGGTGATGGTTTCCCCCTCCGGTAGAGTGCTAGAATGGGCTCCCGGCTGATTTTTCGTGGCTACAGAGGCTTGCGGCGGCAGAACTCCCGATCTACGTTTATTTCTGTGGGTTTCTATATTTACAGGAATTTTTGGCGTCGAGAACAAGTCAAGGGGTTCCACGAGGATCCCACAAGATCGGAGGGCACCCCCAAGGGGTAGGGAGTGCCCTCCACCCTTGTGGAGGCCTCGTGGCTCTTCTGGCCCAACTCTTTTGCTTCGGGGGCTTCTTCTGGTCCATAACAAATCACCGTAAATTTTTAGCTCATCTGGACTCCGTTTGATATTCCTTTTCCGCAGAACTCAAAAACAAGGAAAAACAGAAACTGGGACTAGGCTCTGGGTTAATTTGTTAGTCCCAAAAATCATATAAAATAGCATATAAAACATCCAAGATAGATAATATAATAGCATGGAACAATCAAAAATTATAGATACGTTGGAGACGTATCAGTCTTCTCTACTCCTCTCTCTTCAAGGTGACTCATCTCTTCTACTCCTTTCTTTCTTGTTACTCATCTTTTCTCTTGGAGTATTTGTGCACTCATTGAGAAGTGTATGGGTCTTCCATATAATTGTAGCAATTACGATCATGACTTAAAGAACTAGGCTCATCTGTCGGGATCGGGGCTCCGTGGACCCAAACAAGGTTCGAACTCTGGGGCGTGGATGACCCACAAGTATAGGGGATCTACTGTAGTCCTTTAGATACGTAAGAGTGTTGAACCCAACGAGGAGCAGAAGGAAATGACAAGCGGTTTTCAGCAAGGTATTTTCTGTAGGCACTAAAATTATCGGTAATAGATAGTTTTGTGATAAGATAATTCATAATGGGTAACAAGTAACAAGTGTAACAAAGGTGCAGCAAGGTGGCCCAATCCTCTTTATAGCAAAGGACAGGCCTGGACAAACTCTTATATAAACCAAAGCGCTCCCAAGGACACATGGGAATTATTGTCAAGTTAGTTTTCATCATGCTCATATGATTCACGTTCATTACTTTGATAATTTGATATGTGGGTGGACCGGTGCTTGGGTGCTGTCCTTACTTGGACAAGCCTCCCACTTACTATTAACCCCTGTTGCAAGCATCCACAACTTTGAAAGAAGAATTAAGATAAATCTAACCATAGCATGAAACATGTGGATCCAAATCAGCCCCTTACAAAGCAACACATAAACTAGGCTTTAAGCTTCTGTCACTCTAGCAACCCATCATCTACTTATTACTTCCCAATGCCTTCCCCTAGGCCCAAATCATGGTGAAGTGTCATGTAGTCGATGTTCACATAACACCACTAGAGGAAAGACAACATACATCTCATCAAAATATTGAACGAATAGCAAATTCACATGATTACTTATAACAAGACTTCTCCCATGTCCTCAGGAACAAAAGTAACTACTCACAAAGCATGTTCATGCTCAAAATCAGAGGGGTATTGAATATCAATAAGGATCTGAACATATGATCTTCCACCGAATAAACCTACTAGCATCAACTACAAAGAGTAATCAACACTACTAGCAACCCACAGGTATGAATCTGAAGTTCCGAGGCAAAGATTGAATACAAGAGATGAACTAGGGTTTGAGAGGAGATGGTGCTGGTGAATATGTTGATGGAGATTGACCTCCCTCGACAAGAACATCGTTGGTGATGACGATGGCTTTGATTTCCACCTATGGGAGGGAAGTTTCCCCGGCAGAATCGCTCTGCCGGAGCTCTAGATTGCTCCTGCCCAGGTTCCGCCTCGAGACGGCGTCGCTTCCTCCTGAAAGCTATCCTCAGATTTTTTTCCAGGTCAAAACCCTCCATATAGCAGAACATGGGCACCGGAGACCTGCCAGGGGGCCACAAGCCCTGGGGGCTGATACATCTCCAACGTATCTATATTTTTTTATTGTTCCATGCTGTTATATTATCATTCTTGGATGTTTTACAATCATTTTATAGCAACTTTATATCTTTTTTTGGGCCTAATCTATTGACATAGTGCCCAGTGTTAGTTGCTATTTTTTGCTTGTTTTTTACTTCACGTAATATTAGTACCAAACGGAGTCCAAACGTAGTGAAACTTTTTAGAGAATTTTTATGGACCAGAAGACACAACTTGGGCCAAAGAAGTACCAGAGGGGTGCCCCGAGGGGGCCACAACCCATCTGGGCGCGCCTAGGGGCCCAGGCACGCTCTGGTGGGTTGTGCCCACCTCGGTGGCCTCCCGCACCACCTCTTTGCTCTATAAATACCCCAATATTCCAAAAACCCTAGGGGAGTCGACGAAACACAATCCCAGCCGCCGCAAGTTCCAGAACCACCAGATCCAATCTAGACACCATGACGGAGGGGATCATCATCATCATTGGCGCCTCTCCTATGATGCGTGATTAGTTCATTGTAGACCTACGGGTCCATAGGCAGTAGCTAGATGGATTCTTCTCTCTTTTTGATTCTCAATACAATGGTGTCTTGGAGATCTATTTGATGTAACTCTTTTTTGCGGTGTGTTTGTTGGGATCCAATGAACTTTGAGTTTATGATCAGATCTATATATCCATGAAAGTTATTTTAGTTTCTTTGATCTCTTATATACATGATTACTTATAGCCTTGTATTTCTTCTTCGAATCTTTGGTTTAGTTAGGCCGACTAGATCGATTTTCCTTTCCATGGGAAGAGGTGCTTTGTGATGGGTTCGATCGTACGGTGTTCTTTCCCAGTGACAGAAGGGGCAGCAAGACACGTATGTATCGTTACTATTAAGGATAACAAGATGCGATTTATTCCTACATGAATAGATCTTGTCTACATCATGTCATCGTTCTTATTGCATTACTCCGTTTCTCCATGAACTTAATACACTAGATGCATGGTGGATAGTGGTCGATGTGTGGAGTAATAGTAGTAGATGCAGGCAGGAGTCGGTCTACTAATCTTGGACGTGATGCCTATATAATGATCATATCCTGGATATCGTCATAATTATTCGATGTTCTATCAATTGCCCAACAATAATTTGTTTACCCACCATATGCTATTTTCTCGAGAGAAGCCACTAGTGAAATCTACGGCCCCCGGTTTATTTTCTCATGATATATTTTCAGATCTATATTGCTATTTGCCTTTTTATTTATTTGCATCTTTTATTGTCAGATCTATATTACCAAAAACCCAAAAATACATCATTGAATTTTATTTGCCATTATTTTTATTTGCATCTACCAATCTATCTCTTTACCAATCTTTTACCCGAGAGGGATTGACAACCCCTCTTACGCGTTGGGTTGCAAGTATTTTTTCTTTGTGTGCAGGTACCATTTACATAGTGTTGCTTGGTTCTCCTACTGCTTCGATAACCTTGGTTTCATAACTGAGGGAAATACCTACCGTAGCTGTGCTGCATCAGCCCTTCCTCTTCGGGGAAAAACTGACACGGGCTTCAGCCATCAAGAAAGGATTTCTGGCACCATTGCCGGGGATACATCATCAATACCTATCAGGTTCCTAATCACAAATATCATCTCCTTGCAATTTACATTATTTGCCATTTTCCTCTCATTTTCATCTCCCCCACTTCACAAAAAATTGCCTTTTTATTCGCCCTGTTTTTCCGTTGTCTCGTCAGATATGTTTTGTGTGCAATCTTGTTTGCGTAGTCACAGACTCAAGAAAACACCAAGTTGTGTGTTTTTTCCAATAGCAATAACAATGATTTTATTAGCACTCCGATTGCTCCTCCCGCCACTATAGTGTGGAATCTTGTGATATTAATGTCGCTTTGCTGAACCTTGTTATGAAAGATCAACTTTCTGGTACTCCTAATGAGGATGCCGCGGAGGATCTAAACACATTCGTAGAATTGTGTGATATGCAAAATAAAAAAGATGTGGACAATGATATTGTGAAGTTGAAATTATTTCCTTTCTCTTTGATGGATCGTGCTAAAATTTGGTTTTATTCTTTGCCTCACAATAGTATCCATTCTTGGGATAAATGCAAGGATGCTTTTATTACTAAGTATTTTTCACCCATGAAAATTATCTTTCTTAGATCCCAAATTGTGAATTTTAAGCAACATTAGCATGAACATGTTGCACAATCTTTGGAAAGAATGAAATTGATGCTATGAAATTGTCCTACTAATGGTCTAAGTCTTTGGATAATCATACAAAAAATTTATGCAGGATTGAACTTTGTTTCTAGAAATCTTTAAGATTCTGCCGCGGGTGGTACTTTTATGGAGATTACTTTGGGTGAAGCTACTAAATTGCTAGATGATATTATGCTAAATTATTCACAATGGCATACCGAAAGGGCACCTACTAGTAGAAGGTTAATTCAGTTGAAGAAATTAGCACGTTGAGTGAAAAAGTTGACGCTCTCATGAAATTGGTTGCTAATAAAAATGCTCCTATTGATCTTAATGATGTGCCTTTGTCTAATTTTATTGAGCGAAATAGTGATGCCGTAGATGTGAATTTTATGTTGCGAGAGAATTTCAATAACAATTATTATAGAGGTAATTTTAATCCTAGGCCTTTTCCTAGAAATTCCACTAATAATTATGGTAATTCCTGTGGTAATTCTTCCTACAATAATAATAGGAACCCCTCTGATCTTGAGAATAATATTAAAGAATTTATCAACACTAAAAAGCTTTTCAATGCTATGATAGAAGAAAAGTTGAATAAGATTGATGATATGTCTAGAAGCATGGATAGAATTTCTCATGATGTAGAAAATCTCAAGTTGAATTTTTTTGTACCCAAAGCTGATGAATCAATTAAAGCTTTATATGTTTCTATATGGATGATAGTAAGAAAAGAACCGCTATGCTTAGAGCTAAAAGAGAATTTTTGGAAAGAGCGTTTTCTAGTGATTGTTTTCATAAAAATGATGAAGATCTTGAAGTGATTGGTGTTTCTTCTATTGATTCCGTGTTTAGTATATTAAAATTTATGATAAAGGGACCGGAGAAGAGTCAACTTTAGTTAGAAGGCGTCCTGATAATTCGGAGGGTGAAAATCTTGATTTTTTTTTGATAAAAGTGGGTTTGGAGAGGTCAAAACTTTAACTAGTGATGTGCCCACTATTTTGGATTACAAAGACTTTAATTTTGATAGTTGCTCTTAGACTGAATGCATTTCTTTGTTGCAATCCATGATAAATTCACCCCATGCTTATGAACAAAACAAAGCTTTTACTAAACACATTGTCGATACCATGATGAAAGCTTTTGAAGAAAAGTTGGAATTAGAAGTTTAAATTCCTAGAAAACTACATGATGAATGGGAACCTACTATCAAAGTCAAGATTAAAAATTATGAGTGTTTTGCTTTATGTGATTTGGGTGCTAGTGTTTCCACAATTCCGAAATCTCTATGTGATGTGCTTGGTCTTACTGATATTGAAGAATGTTCTCTTAATTTACACTTGGCGGATTCTACTATTAAAAAGCCTCTGGTAAGAATTAATGATGTTCTTATTCTTGTAAATAGAAATTATGTGCCCATATACTTTATTATTATTGATATTGATTGCAATCCATCTTGTCCAATTATACTTGGTAGACCGTTTCTATGCACTATAGGTGCCGTGATTGATATGAAAGAAGGCAATATTAAATTTCAATTTCCACTAAGAAAGGGTATGGAACACTTCCCTACAACAAGAATTAGGCCACCATATGAATCAATCATGAGGGCAACTTATGGATTAAAAAGTAAATATGACAATACTTGAATCTATGCATTCTGCCTAGCTAGGGGCATAAAACGATAGCGCTTGTTGGGAGGCAACCCAGTGAATAAAATTTGTTTTTGTCTTTTTGTTTCTGTTCTTGAGTGTTTGCACAATTATTCTACTGTTATGTTTGTGTTTTTTATGTTTTAATTAGTGTTTGTGCCAGCTAAAGCATTTGGGATAGCTTTGGTGATAGTTGATTTGATCCTATTGAAAAACAGAAACTTATGCATCCAGTAACAGAATTGTATAAATTCACAGGAGCGACAAAAAATTCTGATTTTTTCACACAAGATTGATATACAAATTGCCTCTGTTATCCTAATTTTTCAGAATTTCTAGAGTTACAACAGTATGAGAACAATTCACATCTTTGCAGACTGTTCTGTTTTTGACAGATTCTGTTTTCTTTGCATTGTGTACTTATTTTGATTAATCTATGGATTGTATCGGGGGGGTATAAGCCATGGTAAAGTTAGAATACAATAGATATAATGCAATAATAAAACATGAATGGGTTTACAATAGTACTTAAAGTGAAGATTGGTTTTCTTATACTAACGGATCTCACGAAGGTTTTGTTAAGTTTTGTGTGATTGAAGTTTTCAAGCTTGGGGATGCCCCATGGCACCCCAAGATAATATTCAAGGAGAAACTAGCAAAGCTTGGGGATGCCCCGAGTGGCATCCCCTCTTTCTTCTAACGACCGTCGGTATTTTACTTGGAGCTATATTTTTATTCGTCACATATCATGAGTTTTGCTTGGAGCGTCTTGTATTATATGAGTCTTTTCTTGTTTTGCTTTTTAGTTTGTCATAAGTGTCCTTGCTGGACACACCTATTTGAGAGAGTCAAAATTATGCTATGATTTGTTAGAATTGCTCTTTATGCTTCAGTTAAATTTTTTGAGCTATGGAATTGCTCTAGTGCTTGACTTATATCTTTTTGAGCATGGTGTGCTTTAATAATTTTGAAGAAATACTATCATGATTCACTTATATTTATTTGAGAGTTAGTAACTTTGAAGAAATTCTCTCATGCTTCACTTATATTAATTTGAGAGATGAAAATATTTATGCTCATGTTCTTCACTTAAATTTGTTTGAGCTTAGCAAAAGCAACATATGAAACTAGTCCAAAGTGATAGATATTCAAGAGGGATATAATAAAAACTTTCATAAAGATCATTGGACAAATTGAACTTGATTCTTTGTAATAGTTTTGAGATATGATGATAGTGATATGTGAGTCATGTTGATGAGTAATTATGCTTTAGTAAGAATATTGATGTTAAGGTTTGTGATTCCCATTGCAAGCACGAAAGTCAATAGTTATGCAACGAAATTACATCCTACTTGTGGTGCATTATTTGGTGTTAGTTATGCTTAATGCTCATTCACGTGATTTTTTGTTTCTTGTTTGGTTGCTTCTCAATCTTTTGCTAGCCTTCACTTGTACTAAGTAGAAATACTACTTGTGCATCCAAACTCTTTAAACCAAGTTTTGGCATATGAGTACACCATACCTACCTATATGCGGTATTCCCGTTCCGTTCTAAGCAAACTTGTATGTGCCATCTCTAATTTTCAAAATAAGTTTCATTTTTGTGTGCTCATACGCTCATGAAGTGGCAGGCGGTGGACAATATTTTCCATGCTAGATGTGTTATCCTCAAGAGAGTGTTTATTCACTTGTCATTGCACGAGAGTACGGCGGCAATAGGATGCCCAGTCCCAAAATGAAAAAGAAATTTACTTTATGTTGTCAAATAATAAATTCCTTGGAAAGTGTTGGTATGGAAGGCACCCGTGGATATGGCTAGCCATGGATGGTGAAAGAAGGGTGGAAAAAGGAACAAATTTATTTTCCGTTTGGGAACCTCCTATGATATATCTGGCATGGGAAGTGTTGGGAATTACTCGCTCGTTTTCATTGAAGGGAAAAGTATGCCTCCCAAAAAATTTTATCTCTCGATTTAAGCTTTGAGCTCTGGCACCTCTACAAATCCCTACTTCCCTCTGCAAAGGGCCTTTCTATTTACTTTATGAAATTTTTATTTGTATTTTTGAGTCTCCATCTTCTCTTATAAAGCACCAACTAAGGGCCACTATGATCATAGTTGACCATTGGATGTAGCTAATATGCGAGTGTGTTTCATGAATGGATCAATGATTGAGCATGACGAGCTAGGGATAACTTTCTTTAGTGTTGATATTTTGAAAGACATGGTTGCTTGTTGATATGCTTGAGTATTTAAATCTTCATGTCGAAACTAGACCATTACTTTGAACCATATAAAAGTCCATATGTCCATGCTATAAAGAAAAGAATGGATGAATATGATAGGCAGCATTCCACATCAAATTTTTTGTTTTTACCATTTACCTACTAGAGGACGAGCAGGAATTAAGCTTATGGATGCTGATACATCTCCAACGTATCTATAATTTTTGATTGTTCCATGCTATTATATTACCATTCTTGGATGTATGTCAGGACCCCGATTCCAAGTCACATCGATCTAGCCGGTAACACCTCATATCACTTTGTGGCCTCACGCACGGTATTCCCACGGGTGTCGCCTTACCATGGCCCGGGACCGTTTGCGCCTTTTGGCTCACGCATATGATAGTGTTGCTAGCATCCATATGACAGAGAACCCGGGCCGACATGAATAGTCGTGAACTCAAAGTGGCACTAACTTACGGGGACAGGCATACATGAATCAACATCGAGCATGTCGGTCAGCAGCGTGCGAATCCGGGCTGTAGCACTGGGCTAACAGGACTCCGGTGAACCGGGCTGTAGCAGGCTAGGCAGGACTCCGGATGTGACCGCGTGACATTTCCCCGAAGGGACAGACACAGGAACGAAGTGTATCACATGCCGGCCAGTCAAGTGTTCCGGGTAGTAGTGCTGGGCTAGCAGGACTCCGGTGAACCGGGCTGTAGCGGACTACTATGGCTCATGGAAGCACAAGACTACATTTCCCCATAAGAGAGGCTACCAAGGATAAACAACTAGGTTGTCGGATCCCACACATACCAAGCATTTCAATCATACACACAATATGCTCGATATGTGCAAATACAACATGGCATCACAACAGGACTCTACGACTCAGAGTATTTATTCATTAGGCCCCGAAGAGCCAGATATTACAAACATGGGTCTCATGACCCAACATTCAGAGCATACAAGTCAAAGCACATGCGGAAGCTTAACATGTCTGAGTACAGACATCTACAAAAGAAAAAGGCTGCGGAGCCTGACTATCTACAAGACCCTGTCAAGGGCACAAGATCGTAGCTGAGGTAACAAGCTAAACGTCGAAGTCCGCACGGAACTACTAGCGAGACTGACGTCTCTCTGCAAAACATAAAATAAGCAAACGTGAGTACAAATGTACCTAGCAAGACTTACATCAGAACTATCTACATATGCATCGGTTTCAGCAAGGGGGGTGGTGGAGTTTAACTGCAGCAAGCCAGCTTTGACTCGGTGGTCTCCTGAACTACGACTGCAAGCAACTCTTTTGAGGTGGCGCACACGAGTCCACATATTCACCATATCAATACACCACTATGGATCCGCTCCCGTCTCCCTACGAGAACGCCATCCATAGCACTCACGCTTATCTTGCGCATTTTAGAGTATCCACTTTCACTTGTCTATGAACTGTACAGGCAACCCAGAAGTCCTTTACCGCGGACATGGCTATTCGAATAGATCATATTAACCCTGCAGGGGTGTACTTCATCACACACGCTCTTGCCACTTACCACCATGTACACGTCGTGTACCTCGGCAACCTTCAAGCGGAAGCCTGGCGAGGGAGTCGGCCACGACCTGACTAACCACACAAGTCTCTCGTCCAGGTTTATCGCCTATTCGGGTTCCATCCGCAAGGAGATCCGGCCGGGGTGTCGCTCACGGCCCCAAACGATGTGTGCAGGGTTCCCAAGCCCACCTCGACGGATGGATCTACGCTTGGTACACCGTGCCACGGTGCCTAGTCTGTCCTAGGCCCACCTGTACCGGGTACCACTTGGTAGACTACTAACACAACCTACAAACACCAGAAACTAGTTGCAACTCCTGGACAGAGATCAAGTTGATTAATAAGTCGAGAGGGGCACTTAAGCATTCCAATGTGTGGTAGTAACTGTTCATGGATCACAAACACAGAACTCAGTTCCTGAGGACGGCTGCAATGAGACAACCCACCATGTACTCCTACATGGCCTCTCACCGCTACCTTTACCAAATCGTGTTCACACACTTAGCTCTCAACAGTAGGACATGTTCACCACATTACAATTCATCCCCGATGAATCAGACCCGACTCAACTCTAAGCAGTAGCAGGCATGACAACAAGCATGAATGAGTAGGCACATCAGGGCTCAAACAACTCCTACTCATGCTAGTGGGTTTCATCTATTTACTGTGGCAATGACAGGTCATGCAGAGGAAAGGGGGTTCAACTACCGCAACATGTAACAGTTGAATCGTTGTTGTCCTAATGCAGTAAAAGAGAGCAGGAGCGAGAGAGGGGGATTATATCGGAATGAACAAGGGGGTTTTGCTTGCCTGGCACTTCTGAAGATAGCATTGAGTCTTCATCAGTGTCAACGATCACAACGTCGGAACAACGTCTATCGAGAGGGGACAATTACCGGCAACAGAGAAGAAATACAATCAATGCAATGCACAATATGATGCATGATCATGACATGGCAATATGCTGTTGATTGAGCTAATGCAACTATAACCAGGGTGGTTTGAGTCATTTTGAACCAAAGGTTCAATCCCAAACTCAACTTATGAATTTAAATAGTGCCTTATCATGTTTTGATATAAACAGCAGGTTTAAGTTGCTCTAACATGCATGAAACCAGTGCGGATGGATAGATTGGATTTTTCTAATAATTTTTCATATATAAATTATTTCATTCTGAGCTATAGATTATTTTCTATGATTTTTTGAAGTTCGGTAGCATTTTCTGGAATTTCCTAAATTAAATTTAATCCAGAAAATGACTTACTACGTCAGCACCGTGTCATGCTTGCGTCAGCAGGTCAACATGGCTGCCCTGGGTCAAACCTGACGTGTGGGGTCCACACGTCAGTGACTCAACTAACTCACAATGTTAATTAAGGTTAACTAATCAAGTTAACAGGCACTGGGCCCACTGTCAGTGTCTGTAGGGTGTAGTTAGTGCTAAACTAAACTGGTTAGGGGCGGGGCTCACATGTATTGACCCCAGGGAGGTCAAACCTGACCAGTGGGTCCCACTGGTCAGTATCACCGTGCTGGCTTGGTCACTGACGGGTAGGGCCGGTCAAGGGCCACGTCAGCGGGTCAACTGACGTGTGGGGTCCAGTGTGGTTAGGTTAAAACTTAACAGGGGTTTACCCCGTGGTTAATTAGGGGGTGGGGCCCGTCTGATAGTGGCATAAGGCGAGATTAACACAGTAATTAGCCTCAAGCTAATGACGCCATGTCATCCCACCGGAGTTGGACGCCGGCGACCAAACCCGACGGCGGAGGATCGCCGGAGTTGCTCGGGACGGCGCTACAGGGGTCAGCTCGATGCGCTGGAGGCACCAGAGGGATGCCCATCCTCGCGCGCATCCAGGGGATCACGCGGGAGGCTGCGGGGTGGCTGGAGACGATGGCCACGGCAACCATGGCGGTGGCCGAAGCTCGGCTAGATGCGGGCGCGGGGCTGCAGCTCGATTCCAAGCGAACAGAGAGCACAAGCAGAAGCTACGGGGCCCTAGGAGCTCGACCAGGTGCTCGGACGCCTCGTTGGCCCTCCGTAATGACGACGGCGACAAGCGCGGCGGCGGCGAGCTTCGGCCGCGGTGGCCAGGGGGCTAGAGGAGGGATTCGACGGCGGGGAGAGAGGGGTTGGGAACAGGAGCTCATAGGGAGGCGGCGCAGTAGGTCAGTGGGCTCGGGGACGTCCTTGACGGCGCGAATCGACGACGAAGAGCTCGGGTGCCCGAGGTTGAAGACGAGGTTGGTGAGGCCGTTGCAGGGCTGCCGTTGATGCGTGGCTCAGCGGAGAGCTTCAGTGCGAGGAGACGGAACTCAGGGATGCGGAGAGGGAGCGAGGGAGTGGCTGTGGCCGTGGTGGAGTTCGTCGGTGGCGGCGGCGCGCTTTGGTGAGGTGGGGAACAGCGAGGGAGAGGGAACCAGAGGAGGGGGAAGAGCTCCAGGGAGAGAGAGGAAGAGCCAGACGGCTCCGGCGGCTGCGTGGCATCTTCAGAAGAGTCGGGGCACAGGCAGGCAGCCTGGAGGTGGCGCGGTGCACGTTGGGCATGCGCCAGTGTCCTTCTGGCGTAAGGAGGAGGATGATTGGCACATGGGCCTGGTGGGCTGGCTTCTCTCCTGGGCCAGGTAAGTTACAGGTACTCCCTCCCTCTCTAATTTCTATTTAGTTTCTGTTTTTCTATTTTGCATGTTTGTTTGAATTTGGCTACTAGACCAAATCAATTTTGTAAATGCTGAGAACTTTTGTAGATGCTGGTATAATTATTCCAGGGCCCCACACAAAGTTTCAGAATTATTAGGGCAAGGGAATTATTTATAGAAATTTATAGCCCCAATTCAAATACTTAGTGATTTAATTCAAAACCCAAATATGTCCTGCAAAAATGTAAACCATTTTTGGTAGAGGCTTCCACCTCAATCCAGAAATGATGAACATTTTTAAAGGGCATTTTGAGTTCATTGAAAAAGATTTTATTTTGACCCTAGTTGAATTCATTTGGTGCTAGGGTTTGAACATCCCCATTTCATGTTTAAGCAAAATTCAAACATGATGCACACATGAAGCTAGCCTAGTGCAATACCAGAAGCTAGGGATGTGACAACTCACCCCCACTAAACAGGAATCTCGTCCCGTGATTCAAGACGTGAGGTAAGAGGAAAGGGGGTGACAAAACTATCACTATCTTCATGATCCGTTTGCCCCTCTCGAAAACGTTGATTCGATCATCATCTTGAGCTTGACATCTTTGCTTTCGAGATCTTCATCCAACATGACGACAGAAATAAACTCTACAGGATTTGACCTTCTCGAAGATCGAGCAACTCACGATCAATTCATGGAATGAGCCATAATAACATCTCTTGAGCTGAGACACATAACACACATCAGGGAAGAAGTGAAACAGAGAATGAAGATTCAAGTTGATAAGCACAATTCCACGCTGAATAAGACAGTGCATGGTTTCAAGATAACAAGGAGTTATCTGCCATCATTCCATAACGGGGCACCTTAGGGAGGGTGGCTCATAGAAATATTCCCTTAAGTGGCAAAAAGAATTACTTTTGATTCAGAGATCATTGAAACTCTTCATACCAGCGTAAGGCAATTTACAAATGATCGTTTGAAAGAATTCAAAAGAATGGCACACTCAATTTGGAAAGGAACTATGGTTATAGAACAACTCGGCAAATGGAAGGCACATTCCAGTTGATACCAAGGATATAACCTAGTGACTGAGCGTGCTTTCAAGAACTTGAGCATTTCCATATTCATCAAGGTTTGACCAACATCCGTGCCGAGGATCCTGGCAACACATCATACTACCATGATGAACGGTGATGGAGGATGCAGATGCAAAGGAAGACAGCGCTTTCTCAGATTTCACCTTAGCGAGGCCAAGGAAACAAAATCTGGATGATCGACCGAGAGACATTTAGCACTCCACTTCTAATGTTCTCCTTGATGTACCAGCTTAACTCAATATCATTCGGTATCTGGAACATCAAATAAAGGTCTGACTTCGGGGGCGCAAACATCCATAAGGATCAACTGTTAGTATAGATCATACAAAAACCTCATGGAGAAAATGGTCACATTGATTAATCAAGAAGCTACTATAATAGATCTTCCGGCTAGGTGTGTCGGCCAACATCAACCTTGTCGGGACCTACATCATAGATCTTGGAAAGTTCCAACCATCATATCTGCCTGAGATTCAGATCCGGTTGGTAACGGAATATTTCAGACAGCACGTCTGGAAAAGAAAGTTTGCAACACAAATCGACGAGATGATGTTGCGAGATTCTCGGGAATGAACTACGATAGCAAGCTCTAAAACACGAGCTGGTTCTGCTACATACATGAGAACACGTTGTCCAAGACAAGCATGACCACGTAGTAGTTTTACAATAAAACACTACCGGGTTCTGATTGGGAGCCATCAACGAGGATATCGAAGTCCTTACATAAGGCATGCTTCTTAAGAAGGAACTTCTTCTCCTCGAACAAATCAATCAGTGGCTTGGTGTTTTAGGAACACATATAGCATGAAGGTTGCAAGTCTCCAGGCCACAGAATACTTCGCACATATGCATGACTGACTTGGGATGATTCCAAAGGAAGCAAAAACAAGCTTTCTCGAGTTCACGGCGGCAACTTGCATCGATTGCACATAGACCAGAGGAAGTCACTTCTTCCATCCAAACATATCCTTCATGAGGTAGCACGAAGAAAATGCTAGCACAAGTTTCCAACACTAACTTAATGTTCAACACGAGTCATGGAGAAGATAAGAATGTTGCCGATGGGCTCAGCAACAATTTATCAAAATTCCAATGGAGATGGAATTCCACAACTATGTGGACAAGGTTATAGCATTGGTCAGACCCAAAGAATATAATGGTGTATGCTCGAGGAAACCACCACGAGTAAGACAACATTACGAACATCGTTGGTTCTGATTTGATTTGAGGATAGCCCACACTCAAAACAAGGTTTTGACAAGACAATAGATTCAACAACCGATCACGAGGAACAATCGATGAAGATATCGTCTCTCTTCAACACACACACACACACACACAAGGATATCCCATAGAACGAACTAAGTTAGGCAAGCGTTTATGTTCCAACTCTCAAAGTTGTTGTTTAGCTTAACCAACTAGCTCGGGGTATCCAACACAGATTCTTGGAGAATGGCTGGTTTAGAGGAAAACCAACTTGATCACGAGCTCATCATAACAGTCAGGGGACAACCTGGTAATACTTCCGAGAAGATATTCGGAAATTCACGAACCACCGATATGTTACTAAGCTCGAGAACAACCTTTCTTTTCAGGGCAAGATGATATGATCAAAAGAGTGAGGGATTGACACAATCCTAACTCATTGATTGAAGAGTGCACCAAATATAAGGACTAGGTAGCACGATCAATCTTAGGATGATGATTCAATAACCAGCACGCTAAGAATGAGAGTATTTCCATTAACTACCAAGCAACGAGTTGCTCAGAGTATTGATTTCACACATCACGGTTCACTTGTCGGTATTCCGGTTGTGACAACACGGGACCGAGGAATGAATAATGATGGCGAGAAGTATCACTGCGTCAAGAATTCATAAGAGGTGGTGCAATTCTCATGACACTCTTGTCATAAAGGTGGTAACGCTCCAAGGTAGAGCAGAGCAAAAGCTGGATTGGCATTTTGGTCTACGGAATACAATTGCTTTGACCCAATCCTAGATATGGACGAGGTTCTGGAGTTTGTTTCTCCTAGTCATTCTGAAATAGAACGGCTTGACAGACCACAAGGATAGTACGCATCGATAACACAAATGCACAATTACTCCTGACTATCAATTGATAGACGGCGGTCGGAATACAACTAAAGAGGGACAATCCAAAGGAACATATAATTTTCTAAGTTGCGGATGCATAGATTTAGTATGTCAAACAAGTTCAACATATTTCTTCCAGATAATCCATGCAGAAAGGTAGGACTGGCAGATTCACAATTCAGAATGGAGGACTCATCAAGAGCACTCTTATTGTGATCTTTTGGTTCAAGAACTTCTGCCATAGTGGTTCATGGTATTGGAAGAACGATATAACACAGACCTCGAGGACTAATGCAAAGGTTACTAATAACCTAAAGGAACGGGCAAACACTATCAACAGGAGGTAAGTGGAGTGAATCTTGGGTTCAAGAATCCAGAAATAGAATGCCTACTAACTAAGTGGCATCACGGAATGCTTTCGGGAATGATGGCCAGAATCATCACATTGGGAATGCTAATCATGGCTAGATTACTAGATGGTTTCATAAGACACCTACGGTCATAATAATAGTTCCAACATATATGTCGAGGCAATAGAGTACCTCAACTCACCGATTAGTGTGGTTAATCTGGCCCAAAGGAACATCGGAAACGGAAAGAAGGAATTTGCAAATGCTTCAGACTGTTTAGAAACCTGGGATGACTCGGACAGCATAACGGTTGTGAATGCTCAATGGATTTGAGACATCCTGCAAGAAATGGTGGCATAACGACTCAGAAGCACAATATCAAGGTTCCGAGACCAACTATGAACACACAGAAGTAGTAGAAACTGAACTGGAGCTTCAGACCAACAATCCTACGAGTCTACAGATTAGTAACATGTGATCCTGATAGAAAGATGAGAAGCCTAGTTCTTAATCCCCGTAGAAGAGAAGAGGATGACTCAGATCAGAGGGCTATAAGGTAAAGGAGTAAAAAGAGCCTTACGTTCCCATCCACAATCAATTCCCTTATATAACTAAAGCATTTCTAGACTCAACTTCGACCAGTTTGGCTTGGTAATCCTACAGGCAGTCAGGCTCTGATACCAAAGCTGTCAGGACCCCGATTCCAAGTCACATCGATCTAGCCGGTAACACCTCATATCACTTTGTGGCCTCACGCACGGTATTCCCACGGGTGTCGCCTTACCATGGCCCGGGACCGTTTGTGCCTTTTGGCTCACGTATATGATAGTGTCGCTAGCATCCATATGACAGAGAACCCGGGCCGACATGACTAGTCATGAACCCAAAGTGGCACTAACTTACGGGGACAGGCATACATGAATCAACATCGAGCATGTCGGTCAGCAGCGTGCGAATCCGGGCTGTAGCACTGGGCTAACAGGACTCCAGTGAACCGGGCTGTAGCAGGCTAGGCAGGACTCTGGATGTCACCGCGTGACATTTCCCCGAAGGGACAGACACAGGAACGAAGTGTATCACATGCCGGCCAGTCAAGTGTTCCGGGTAGTAGTGCTAGGCTAGCAGGACTCCGGTGAACCGGGCTGTAGCGGACTACTATGGCTCATGGAAGCACAAGACTACATTTCCCCATAAGAGAGGCTACCAAGGATAAACAACTAGGTTGTCGGATCCCACACATACCAAGCATTTCAATCATACACACAATATGCTCGATATGTGCAAATACAACATGGCATCACAACAAGACTCTACGACTCAGAGTATTTATTCATTAGGCCCCGAAGAGCCAGATATTACAAACATGGGTCTCATGACCCAACATTCAGAGCATACAAGTCAAAGCACATGCGGAAGCTTAACATGTCTGAGTACAGACATCTACAAAAGAAAAAGGCTGCGGAGCCTGACTATCTACAAGACCCTGTCAAGGGCACAAGATCGTAGCTGAGGTAACAAGCTAAACGTCGAAGTCCGCACGGAACTACTAGCGAGACTGACGTCTCTCTGCAAAACATAAAATAAGCAAACGTGATTACAAATGTACCTAGCAAGACTTACATCAGAACTATCTACATATGCATCGGTTTCAACAAGGGGGGTGGTGGAGTTTAACTGCAGCAAGCCAGCTTTGACTCGGTGGCTATCCTGAACTACGACTGCAAGCAACTCTTTTGAGGTGGCCCACACGAGTCCACATATTCACCATATCAATACACCACTATGGATCCGCTCCCGTCTCCCTACGAGAACGCCATCCATAGCACTCACGCTTATCTTGCGCATTTTAGAGTATCCACTTTCACTTGTCTATGAACTGTACAGGCAACCCAGAAGTCCTTTACCGCGGACATGGCTATTCGAATAGATCATATTAACCCTGCAGGGGTGTACTTCATCACACACGCTCTCTCCACTTACCACCATGTACACGTCGTGTACCTCGGCAACCTTCAAGCGGAAGCCTGGCGAGGGAGTCGGCCACGACCTGACTAACCACACAAGTCTCTCGTCCAGGTTTATCGCCTATTCGGGTTCCATCCGCAAGGAGATCCGGCCGGGGTGTCGCTCACGGCCCCAAACGATGTGTGCAGGGTTCCCAAGCCCACCTCGACGGATGGATCTACGCTTGGTACACCGTGCCACGGTGCCTAGTCTGTCCTAGGCCCACCTGTACCGGGTACCACTTGGTAGACTACTAACACAACCTACAAACACCAGAAACTAGTTGCAACTCCTGGACAGAGATCAAGTTGATTAATAAGTCGAGAGGGGCACTTAAGCATTCCAATGTGTGGTAGTAACTGTTCATGGATCACAAACACAGAACTCAGTTCCTGAGGACGGCTGCAATGAGACAACCCACCATGTACTCCTACATGGCCTCTCACCGCTACCTTTACCAAATCGTGTTCACACACTTAGCTCTCAACAGTAGGACATGTTCACCACATTACAATTCATCCCCGATGAATCAGACCCGACTCAACTCTAAGCAGTAGCAGGCATGACAACAAGCATGAATGAGTAGGCACATCAGGGCTCAAACAACTCCTACTCATGCTAGTGGGTTTCATCTATTTACTGTGGCAATGACAGGTCATGCAGAGGAAAGGGGGTTCAACTACCGCAACATGTAACAGTTGAATCGTTGTTGTCCTAATGCAGTAAAAGAGAGCAGGAGCGAGAGAGGGGGATTATATCGGAATGAACAAGGGGGTTTTGCTTGCCTGGCACTTCTGAAGATAGCATTGAGTCTTCATCAGTGTCAACGATCACAACGTCGGAACAACGTCTATCGAGAGGGGACAATTACCGGCAACAGAGAAGAAATACAATCAATGCAATGCACAATATGATGCATGATCATGACATGGCAATATGCTGTTGATTGAGCTAATGCAACTATAACCAGGGTGGTTTGAGTCATTTTGAACCAAAGGTTCAATCCCAAACTCAACTTATGAATTTAAATAGTGCCTTATCATGTTTTGATATAAACAGCAGGTTTAAGTTGCTCTAACATGCATGAAACCAGTGCGGATGGATAGATTGGATTTTTCTAATAATTTTTCATATATAAATTATTTCATTCTGAGGTATAGATTATTTTCTATGATTTTTTGAAGTTTGGTAGCATTTTCTGGAATTTCCTAAATTAAATTTAATCCAGAAAATGACTTACTACGTCAGCACTGTGTCATGCTTGCGTCAGCAGGTCAACAGGGCTGCCCTGGGTCAAACCTGATGTGTGGGGTCCACACGTCAGTGACTCAACTAACTCACAATGTTAATTAAGGTTAACTAATCAAGTTAACACGCACTGGGCCCACTGTCAGTGTTTGTAGGGTGTAGTTAGTGCTAAACTAAACTGGTTAGGGGCGGGGCCCACATGTATTGACCCCAGGGAGGTCAAACCTGACCAGTGGGTCCCACTGGTCAGTATCACCGTGCTGGCTTGGTCACTGACGGGTAGGGCCGGTCAAGGGCCACGTCAGCGGGTCAACTGACGTGTGGGGTCCAGTGTGGTTAGGTTAAAACTTAACAGGGGTTTACCCCGTGGTTAATTAGGGGGTGGGGCCCGTCTAATAGTGGCACATGGCGAGATTAACGCAGTAATTAGCCTCAAGCTAATGACGCCATGTCATCTCACCGGAGTTGGACGCCGGCGACCAAACCCGACGGCGGAGGATCGCCGGAGTTGCTCGGGACGGCGCTACAGGGGTCAGCTCGATGCGCTGGAGGCACCAGAGGGACGCCCATCCTCGCGCGCATCCAGGGGATCACGCGGGAGGCTGCGGGGTGGCTGGAGACGATGGCCACGGCAACCATGGCTGTGGCCGGAGCTCGGCTAGATGCGGGCGCGGGGCTGCAGCTCGATTCCAAGCGAACGGAGAGCACAGGCAGAAGCTACGGGGCCCTAGGAGCTCGACCAGGTGCTCGGACGCGTTGTTGGCCCTCCGTAATGACGACGGCGACAAGCGCGGCGGTGGCGAGCTTCGGCCACGGTGGCCAAGGGGCTAGAGGAGGGATTCGACGGCGGGGAGAGAGGGGTTGGGAGCAGGAGCTCACAGGGAGGCGGCGCAGTAGGTCAGTGGGCTCGGGGACGTCCTTGATGGCGCGAATCGACGACGAAGAGCTTGGGTGCCCGAGGTTGAAGACGAGGTTGGTGAGGCTGTTGCAGGGCTGCCGGCGATGCGTGGCTCAGCGGAGAGCTTCAGTGCGAGGAGACGGAACTCGGGGATGCGGAGAGGGAGCGAGGGAGTGGCTGTGGCCGTGGTGGAGCTCGTCGGTGGCGGCGGCGCGCTTTGGTGAGGTGGGGAACAACGAGGGAGAGGGAACCAGAGGAGGGGGAAGAGCTCCAGGGAGAGAGGAAGAGCCAGACGGCTCCGGCGGCTGCGTGGCATCTTCAGAAGAGTCGGGGCACAGGCAGGCAACCTGGAGGTAGCGCGGCGCACGTCGGGCATGCGCCAGTGTCCTTCTGGCGCAAGGAGGAGGATGATTGGCACATGGGCCTGGTGGGCTGGCTTCTCTCCTGGGCCAGGTAAGTTACAGGTACTCCCTCCCTCTCTAATTTCTATTTAGTTTCTGTTTTTCTATTTTGCATGTTTGTTTGAATTTGGCTACTAGACCAAATCAATTTTGTAAATGCTGAGAACTTTTGTAGATGCTGGAATAATTATTCCAGGGCCCCACACAAAGTTTCAGAATTATTGGGGCAAGGGAATTATTTATAGAAATTTATAGCCCCAATTCAAATACTTAGTGATTTAATTCAAAACCCAAATATGTCCTGCAAAAATGTAAACCATTTTTGGTAGAGGCTTCCACCTCAATCCAGAAATGATGAACATTTTTAAAGGGCATTTTGAGTTCATTGAAAAAGATTTTATTTTGACCCTAGTTGAATTCATTTGGTGCTAGGGTTTGAACATCCCCATTTCATGTTTAAGCAAAATTCAAACATGATGCACACATGAAGCTAGCCTAGTGCAATACCAGAAGCTAGGGATGTGACAATGTATTACAATCATTTTATAGCAACTTTATATCATTTTTTGGGACTAACCTATTGACATAGTGCCCAGTGCCAGTTGCTGTTTTTTTGCTTGTTTTTTACTCCGCAGAATATCAGTACCAAACGGAGTCCAAACGCAGCGAAACTTTTTGGAGAATTTTTATGGACCAGAAGACACAACTTGGGCCAAAGAAGTACCGAGGGGTGCCCCAATGGGGCACAACCCACCAAGGCGTGCCTGGGGGGCCCAGGTGCGCCCTGGTGGGTTGTGCCCACCTCGGTGGCCTCCCGCACTGCTACTTCTTGAGCTTGTGTTGGTTTTTCCCTTGAAGAGGAAAGGGTGATGTAGCACAGTAGAGATAAGTATTTCCCCCAGTTAAGAACCAAGGTATCAATCCAGTAGGAGAATAACGTGCAAATCACCAATACCTGCACAAACAATCAAACACTTGCACCCAACGCGATAAAGGGGTTGTCAATCCCTTCACGTTCACTTGCAAAGGTGAGATCTGATAGAGATAGATAAAACTAAATAAAAGATAAAGTAAATATTTTTGGGTTTTTTGGTTTATAGATCTGAAAATAAAAGATTGCAAAATAGTAGATCGAAAACTAATATGATGGAAAATAGACCCGAGAGCTATAGGCTCCACTGGAGGCTTCTCTCATGACAGCAAATAATATGGTGGGAGAACAAATTACTGTCAAGCAATTGATAGAAAAATGCAAAGTTATGACGATATCCAAGGCAATGATTATGTAATATAGGCATCATGTCCGTGTCAAGTAGACCGACTCCTGCCTGCATCTACTACTATTTCTCCACGCATTAGCCGCTATCCAGCATGCATCTAGAGTATTAAGTTCATAAACAACGGAGTAACGCTTTAAGTAAGATGACATGATGTAGAGGAATAAACTCATGCAATATGACGAAAACTCCAATCTTTTTATCCTCGATGGCAACAATTCAATACGTGTCTCGGTACCCCTACTTTGTCACTGGGTGAAATCACGCAAGATTGAACCCAAAGCTAAGCACCTGTCCCATAGCAAGAAAAACCAATCTAGTTGGCCAAACCAAACCGATAATTCAAAGATAAATACAAATATATCAATCATGCATATAAGAATTCAGAGAAGATTCAAATAATATTCATAGATAAGCTGATCATAAATCCACAATTCATCGGATCTCGACAAACTCACCGCAAAAGAAGATTACATCGGATAGATTTCCAAGAACATCGAGGAGAACATGGTATTGATAATCAAAGAGATAGAAGACACCATGTAGCTACTAGCTATGGACCCGCAGGTCTGTGGTAAACTACTCATGCTTCATCGGAAGGGAAATAGAGTTGATGCAGATGCCCTCCGTGATCGAATCACCCTCCGGCAGGATGCTGGAAAAGGCCCCAAGATGGGATCTCACGGGAACGGAAGGTTGTAGCGGTGGAAAAGTGTTTTCCTGGATGCTTCTGGTGGTTTTGGGATATATGTGAATATATAGGATGAAGAGCTAGGTTAGGAAGTCACCGAGGGGCCCACAAGGTAGGGGGCATGTCGTGGGAAACCACGGCCACCTATGGGACCAGGAGGTCCCTTGCTGGTTCGGCAGGGGGGCAGCACGTTGCACAAAGAGCAGATGGGCGTGGGACAGCACGACAGAGATCACGTAGGCAATTTACCCAGGCCCGGGTCGCCGCAAGGCATAAAACCCTACTCCTGCTTTGGTAGATTGATGGTGAATAAGGTGGTGGCGAGCGTAGTACACTTGCCCGACAGGGGTTGCCCTGGGCAACAGCGACTACGGGCGTATGGCGGTGTGAGCTATCCAACCTTCCAACCCTCTCTACGGTTGCCATGGGCCTCCTTTTATAGATCAAGGGGTGACCACAGTGGCAAAGTAGTCATTATGCACTGAGATGATAGCAAACAGTGCTATCATACCTAACGCTGCGGGCTGACAGGGCGCATTAAATGCACCACTTAGTGTCACTTCACTGGTCGCCCGACAAGGCTTGCCAGGCTATCTTGCCAGCCCCGCACCTGCTTGCATGACACGTCGCAGGACGGGTGTCATCTGTGGGTTTCTCCTGTAGGAAATGGCTGCCATGTGGCGAATGGCTTCCACTTAATCACCTTGCGGCTTGACATCGCACTGATCGATGGCGTGGGTCGTGGTGGAATGGTTGGCAAAGTGGTTCTGCCTCACGAGCCCCGGCAGGCCCTGCCGGGGGGGGGGGGGGTCTTGGTTGTCCACTTCTGGGGTGGCCTCGCCCGTTGCCGGGCTCGCCTGCCCGGCAAGGGAGGCTTTTCTCTTGGAGATATCCTACTTCTCTGGCTCGATCTTGGTCCCTCTGACCTATATGTTGGTCCTTCGAATCTCTTGGTCCTTGTACTCTGACTTGGGCTGGTGCTTCAATCTTGTGGTGCCTGTGCACAGTCTGGGCAATAGACCCAGGTTTTTTTTGCACCAACAGAAGCCCCCGGGCCTGCCCCGAATGCGGTGTTGAGCGTCATCGGGGTAGGGCCTAATAAGTGCACATGCAAGGGTTGCTTGAAGAGGTTGGTCTCTTGAGGTCTCTTTTGCTTCTTCATTAGCCTTGACTCCGGGCCGGTTTCCGGTTTCTCCATGCGTCGTGTAAAGCCAATAGTGGTAGGGCCGCTCCAGTAATGGCCCGTGAATGACTTTAACACACGGGGTAGAAACGGCCAATTCACTCTTCCCACCATGCCCTTATCCCTGGCCACGTATGTTGCATGCATCGCGTGGGGTAGGTAACAGAGGCGCGTGGCGCGGGAGAGCATCATGGTGAGGGCCCGGTCGTCTCCAATTGGCGGAGGAGGACGGTGGCCGCCCATTGATGGAGCGACTATCCTTCTCCCCGCCTATAAAAGGGAAGGGTGGAGGAGGGTGGGGTCATTCATCCTCGCACTTCTCCTCTCCTTCATCTTCTGCTTCTGCTGGTCATGTTGAAGGGGAGAGCCAGGGGCCAGCCCCCGGGCTCTTGGTTAGGGATAATCCTGCCACCCGCAGGCGCTGATGCTCGGGGAGTGAGCCTGGTCCTTGGCGTGGCAAATCTCTTGATTCCTTCGAGGCTCGGCCGGGAGGCGGAGCCGGAGATCGTTGGTAATCCCAGCATTGCCCCTCCTGGAAGCCTTGGGGATGATGTCGATGAGAGGCGCGCCTTCCTCCTGCCAAGGTGGGGAGCGGTGCGCCTCCAGCCCCCTGGCCGTCTTGGCCGCTCGCTGTCTTCCTGAGGGAGGCACCGGACTGGAGTCTTGGCCTTCCCCTGGAACGGTGTTGATGAAGATGAAGCCAGGGGAGAAGGAGAAGATGGGAGGCAGGCCGTCCAATAGGAGCACGACTGCATTGACGCGTTCGTCTCGTACTGGCAACCTGCTGCCCGTCTGTCTGTCTATTCCCCCCTCCCCGGCACCGTCATCACCGTTTTTTCGGTTCCCGGGGAAGGGGTTGTCCCCTTGGTGCCTCCGCTTCCTTATGGGGTCTTCTGGCTGGGCCCCGGCGTCTTCCTCTGTCGGTGCCTGTGCTGGAGCCCCCCACCTAGTCCTGGAGGTGGTGACTAGGGGTCGTCGAGGCGCTCCGCACGCCTTCCTCCTTCGCAGCCTCGCCATTCCCGATCTTGTCAGGCTGGGCTTGCCACTTCCTGACAAGGATCTGGGTGGCATTGTGCAGGTGCGTTGTCAGGGATATCGTGCGACATATGCCAGGGGGTGGCTTATCATGGATGGGGACAAGAGTACGTCGCTGGGCTCTAGAAGCGGGAGTGAGCGAGACCACATACGCCTGCGAATCTTACCCAGGTTCGGGGCTCTCCATGGGGATAAAACCCCTAGTCCTGCTCTGCGAGGTCTCCGCATGATCACTATGCCAACAAGGTAGCTACAAGCTTGCTCCTTGAGCTGTTTTGGCTAGAGGAGGAAGAAGAACAAGGCTAGCTCTACTCCACTCTCTCTATGTGGGTGTGTGTCTTCTAAGGTTCTGAACCCTTTGCATGGGGCGGCCTTGGGGGTTTATATAGGCCTACCCCCAGGGGTACAATGGTAATACGGCCGGGTGTAGGACCCGACCGTCAGTGTCTCTGGACGCCGGCTTCTCCGCCGGCTGCTGGGGCCTGCCGCTTGGTGGGTCCCGCCGGCTGCCGGGAACTCGGCCGACAGGTAGGGCCCGCCTCCTGCAGGCCATGCCGACCGCTTTATACTGTTGCCTTGCTCCTGATGACGGATGCTTTGTCGGGGGGAGCGTGGCTACAGTCCCGCCGCCTGGCGGGCGCTCACTGTAGCCACACCCCGTCTCATCTGGTTAATGGCGCACAGATTCTGAGGAGGGGGAGGCCGCCTGCTGGGAGGCGGCCACTCCCGCTGCCGCCTTCTGGGGCATCACCGCCTTCTGGGGCTCGCCGACAGGTAGGGCCCGCCGCCTGCGGGCCGTATCGACCGGCCATCGTGGGAGCATGGCTCCTCCTGATGTGGGTGATGTCATGAGCCGTGTGGCTACAATGCCGCGCCAGGCGAGGGGTGTCCGCTTGGTACACCGCACTGTAGCCATGCCTCGCCCTGGATTCGGGGGTGGCAGGTCGCACTGTAGCCACGCCCCGTCCCATCGTGGTAATGGGGGTGCAGACTTTGAGGGGACGAGGGGCCGCCTGCTAGGAGTCGGCCCTCTCTTGGCCGCCTGCTAGGAGTTGTCCTCTTCGCGGCCGCCTTCTGTGGTCTTGCCGTCTTCTAGCAGCCAGCCTCCCAGACCAGCCGGCCCAAGGAGCCAGTCGTTCGTCCAGGAGGTGTGAGGGGCGCAGCTAACCCCGATGTCTTGAAATACCATGGGGGGCTAATGAGGCTACCCGTGTCATTTACTCTGATAGTAGTCCCCGAAGCTGGTGGGGCACCGCAGCTGAAAAGTTGAGGAGCCTCAGTAGCTTCCTACTCCGAGTGGTCTGGTAGCTTTGCTTTCTCCGCCTTCTGGAGGCACTGACTACTTGGAGCCGACCGTGGCCAGGCCGGTCGTCTGGTGAATTCAAATAGTCGTGGTGGGGGCCGGGTGGCGTGCCAGCCGGGCGATAGGCCTGCCGCCCGCTGCTCACCCACCACGCGGCGCCAGCAGGCCAGGCCAGCCTGCCAGCCCACGCGCGCGACGGGACATAGCCACAGGCCGAGGCCCGCCACTATAGAGCCTCGGCACGCGCGTGGATCCGCTGCGGCCGAGGCGGACGGTTGCGCTTCTAGGCGCGGTTAATACACGCCTTTACGGCACGGTAAACGCGGGGTTGTGGGGGGAGTGGGTGCAGTTAATCCCATGACCCCCACGTCTCGCCCCCTCGGCTCCGCCGCCGGGGGCTATAAGTATGGGGAGGAGGGGCGGCAGAACGCACGCGCGCCCTCCTCTCCCTTCGTCTTTGCCTTTCTCCTTCCTCTTCTCCTTGCTGCCGCCGCGCCCCTTTCTCTTGTCGAGGCGCTGCTGCAGCCTGCCGTCGCCAGACCTCTTCGCACTGCGGCCACCTCACTCCGCCGCGGATTTGCCCGCTCGTCGCCGCGCCGTGCCTCCGCCGAGCCCCCGCATACATGGCGCGCGATGGGCGCTCCGGCGATTGGGATGGCTCCAATGTACATGAGGACCACCTCACCTTCCTTCGCCAGACGCGGCGGCTGTCGCGCGCGACGCACATAAAGGTGTGTATTCCTCCCGAGACGGAGATCTCGCTGGCGCCGGCGGACGACGAACGCGTCGTCTTCCGGTCGCACTTTCTTCGCGGCTTCGGCCTGCCGGTGAGCAGCTTCTTCCGCTCGTTCCTCACTTTCTACAAGGTCCAGCCCCCACCATCTCACGCCAAACACGATGGTGCTGCTGTCCGCCTTCGTCACCCTCTGGGAGGGCTATCTCGGCACGCTCCCCACCCTTGAGCTCTGGGGGGAGCTCTTCTACCTCAAGCTCGGCACTGCCGCCAAGAACAAGGCGGCCTAGTGCGGGGCCTGCATCGCAGTGCAGCGTTCGGGTTCCGGGGTCCGCTTCCCGGCCCTCGGCTTGCTGCAGTCAGCCAAGCTGTGGCAGAAGTTATACTTCTACGTCGAGAACATCCACTCGACAATGGACTACGTCAATCTGCCGACTTACGCAGCCGGCCCGCAGGTTGAGCCCCGCAGCAACTGGTAGTTTCGGCCGAAGAACCGGTCGGCTGCCTCCTCTGCCGCTCTCGCCCGGCTTCAGGAGATGTCGGAGTCGGAGGGCCTCAAGGCCTCTAACCAGCTGACCGCCTTCGTGGTGCGCCGGGTGCTGCCCCTCCAAGCCCGGCCCCACATCATCAGCCGCATGAGCGGGCACCGGCACCCATGCCGGATGTGCACCAAGGAGCTGCCGGATGTGGAGGTGGTTCGGCTGGTGAACTACTTGCCCAACTACAAGCTCTCGGAGGAGGAGTGGCAGTTCGGCAAGCCGACGTATAGCCGCGCACACCCGCCGCCTGTGGTGAGTCTTTTAACTCTCTTTCTCTTCATTCGTCCGGGTTCTTTTTTGCCGCCTGACCAGTCGGCCGTGGTGCAAATCTTCTCCACCCAGTCGGCGGCCGATGCTCTGGATCTAGGTCATCAGTACCTGCCGGACCGGTTGGTGAGCGACGTGGACGACCCCGATTTGGGGGCGGCTGCCATGGAAGAGAACGATGCCACGGGCGGCGGCGGTGATGGAGCAAGCGGCTCCTCGGGAGGCGGCCTTGGGGACTGGCTGGATGATGACGAGGAGGACGACGACCTGCGCCGTACCCATGGCGCCGATAGGGCGGGCGCCAGCTCCTCGGCCGCGTCGACTGCAGCAGCCGGCGCGCCGAAACGCCGGGCCGACGCCGGGTGAAATGATCGAGAAGAGGTGTCTAGAGGGGGGTGAATAGACTCTTAGCAAGAAAAGTTGCAGTTTTTAGATTCTTTAAGTTGAAGTGGAATTTTAGCACAAGTTCAAACATTCACAATACATATCAAGCAAGCATGGCAAGAGTATTTGAGCAGCGGAAAGTAAAACATGCAAGTTGCAAGAATGTAAAGGGATGGGATTGGAGTGTGCAAACGCAATTGGAGACACGAAGATTTTTGGCGTGGTTCCAATAGGTGGTGCTATCGTACATCCTACGTTGATGGAGACTTCAACCCACGAAGGGTAACGGTTGCGTGAGTCCACGGAGGGCTCCACCCACGAAGGGTCCACGAAGAAGCAACCTTGTCTATCCCACCATGGCATCGCCCACGAAGGACTTGCCTCACTAGGGTAGATCTTCACGAAGTAGGCGATCTCCTTGCCCATACAAACTCCTTGGTTCAACTCCACAATCTTCACGGAGGTTCCCAAGTGACACCTAGCCAATCTAGGAGACACCACTCTCCAAAAGGTAATAGATGGTGTGTTGATGATGAACTCCTTGCTCTTGTGCTTCAAATGATAGTCTCCCTAACACTCAACTCTCTCTCATAGGATTGGATTTGGTAGAAAGACGATTTGAGTGGAAAGCAACTTGGGGAAGGCTATAGAGATCTAGATTTATGTGGTTGGAATGGAATATCTTGACCTCAACACAAGTGTAGGTGGTTCTCTCTCAAAAAATGTATGTTGGAAGTGTAGGCATGTTCTGATGGCTCTCTCCACGAATGAAGAGTGGGTGGAGGGGTATTTATAGCCTCCACACAAAATCTAACCGTTACACACAAATCACCAAACTCGGTGGGACTGAACTATAAAACTCGGTCAGACCGATTTAGTTCATAATGTGACCGTTAGGCATTTCGGCGGGAGCGACATGATCAACTCGGTGGGACCGATGTGCTAGGGTTAGGGTAAAGCCTTATCTCGGTTGGACCAATTACACAAACTCGCTGGGACCGATTTGGGTAATAAGCACAACAGAGAGTTGGCCAAGCAAACTCGGTGGGACCGATTTCATATTTCGGTGAGACCGAAATTAATGCAATAGGCATCAGAGAGTTTGCAAGCCCATATCGGTGAGACCGAGATCCCATCGGTGAGACCGAATTGATTAGGGTTTCTGGCAGTGGCTATGTCAAGTGAACTCGATGGCGCTGGATAGAAAGTTTCGGTGGGGCTGAGTTTCACTTTTGGTTTGGGACATATGTGGATGTGAGAAAGTGGTTGAGGGCTTTGTACCATATCACTAAGCACTTTGAGCAAGTAACTCATTAAGCAACACCTCACCCCCTTTTAATAGTATTGGCTTTTCCTATGGACTCAATGTGATCTTGGATCACTAAAAGTAAAATGTAGAGTCTTGTGCTTTGAGCTTGAGCCAATCCTTTGTCCTTATCATCTTGAAGGGGTTCCACATCCTCTAGTCCACGCCACTCCATTGTTGAACTTATCTGAAACATACCAGATGAAAACATTAGTCCAACAAGAGATATGTTGACATTAATTACCAAAATCACCCAGGGAGCACTTGTGCTTTCAATCTCCCCCTTTTTGGTAATTGATGAAAACATATATCAAAGCTTTAGATAAAGATAGAGAGAATAACCAGTAAAGCTTTGGAAAGACATGTAACATGCGTAGGCTCCCCCTATATGTATGCAATCATGCAAATATGGAGTATAGGAGCATGTGAATGCATAAGCATGACATAGTAAGCAATGTGTTACATGTATCTTGGCTATATGCATCAGAGCAAAATATGTGATTATAGGAAATGTACCTTCATGCTCATGAGTCCTTCTTGCAAACAGTATGTACATCAGCAAGAAATCCTCATGCACATGAGTGTGATGCATACACTTACCTTGTGGTCTTGAGTTGGCTTCGAAAGGGATGAACCTGAGTAAACAAGGTTAGATAACACAGATACATCTACTAGCCAGAGCAAACAAAAGGAACCACAAGAGTACCGAGATTGGGATGACATGTAGAGTGTGAGCACTGGATACTCCATTAGATATAGACATGTCCCCAAAAGGTAAAGATATGCAATGAATTCAAAGAGTTTCTTCCCTTAGATGTCTTGCTCCCCCTGAATCTTGTATGGGATACTGGGAGAAGATAGGGAACAGAAAATCAGAGCAAAGAAAACACACAAACAACATGAACATGTCTTTCCCCTCTAAAGACATGTGAATTCTCTCCTCTTGAACACCAAGCATCTGGGGTATGTAATTCCTCTCTCCCCCTGTTTGAAGCATTCTCACCCCCTTTTGAAGGATTAAGATTTGATGTGAACTCTCTCTCCCCCTTTGACATCAATTTCCAAGAAGGGATCCTCTGGAGTGTGAGTCAAAATAGGTTTGGTCCTTGAGTCACAGAGCAAAGCAGCATGGAAAATGTGATGCTAGTAGAGGACAAGAATCATTGAGTGGAGCTGGAGCAAAAAAGAATGCAGGATCAAGTGGCAAGTTGTCTTGTCTGCAGTGAAATCGGTGGCACCGAGTTGTGTGCTTCGTTGAACCGAAAGGATTCGGTTGGACCGAAAGCAACATACCGGTGTGACCGAGTTCATCACAGAGAAAACACTTGTCACCTCAGCTCACTAGGCAAATAAAATCTCACAAAGATTTGCAAGGAATTAAATGAAGAATTTGCAAGGAATTGGATGCAGGAAATGCAGAAAAAAGAAAAGAAATCTAGATGAAGGTCTTTTTGATAAAGGAAGGGGAATAAATATGCAAAGGGCAAAATGCAAAGACTCAAAGAAACACTAGAGAACTTCATCTAGAATTGGGCGGTGACAAAGTCACCTATGTTAGAGTATATTGACTAAGGGGTCAAGTGAGAACACTTGATCATAAGTCATACTCATCATTTAAGCTCAAAATGGGGTTACCATTTTTTGTTTAAGCATTTGATGTATTCACATCTTGTTGAGTTGCTTTGACCCATGACTTGGAGTAAAGCTTCTCTAAGATGGAACAACATACCTTGGGTGGTGGTGTTGATCTTGACCATGTAGTTGAACTTGTGTGGGATGCTCAAGGTTGATGTAGCTCATCAAGAGTCGGGAGCACCACTTGGAAGTGAGTTCACACTACAAAAAAAGACATACCCGTGACATTTTGGGCCAAACGAAAATCTTTTCTGTCATACTTATGACACTTCTATGACGATAATTGTGAAAAAACTCGGTATCATCATAGATGTGGTGGGGTCCTACTTCTATGACAAAAAATCATGACAGAAAATGGGCTTTTCATCCTAGGCGGGCCGGAGACGCAGCTGCATGACATTCTTTGGGCCGTCAATGACGGAAAAAACTGTGGTAGAAGCGAGGGCACGGAAAATATCGGGGAGTCCCCGGTTACGGTGGGTGGTCGGGGGCCGAGCGATGCGCGTTTCTCTCGTATGTACGCGCGTGTGTGCGAGGCGTTGGGCTCTAACTAAACCCGAGCGATTGCACTGCAGGCTACACGTTACTGAACCCGAGCTATCGATCGATGGCTGTTAACTGAACCCGATCGAGCGATTCCATCGCTACTGCTGCTAACCGAAGCCGGTCGATGCTGCCTCTGGATGAACAGTGAGTGTTGCTGGGGGGTTTGGATGAACAGTTCTCGGTGGGGGTGGATGAACAAGTCCCCGCGGTGTTGCCTCTGGATGAACAGTGAGCGTTGTTGGGGGGTTTGGATGAACAGTTCCCGGTGGGGATGGATGAACAGGACCCCCGATCGTTCGAGCCGGTTGGGGCTGGATGAACTGGACCCCGTGGAGGGCAGGATGAACATGACCACCCCGTGGAGGGCAGGATGAACAGTAGACGGTGGAGGGCAGGATGAACAGTAGTCCGTGGAGGGGTGGTTGAACAGTAGCCCGTGGAGAGGGCTGGTTGAACAGTAGCCGCTGGAGTAGCGCACGGTGGAGGCTGGATGAACAGGAGCCCGTGGATGAACAGTCGCAGGTGGAGGCTGGAGGAGGTCGACGGTGGATGAACAGTAGCGGGAGGGGGGTCGACGGTGGAGATGAACATTATCCCGTGGAGTCCCGTTTTGCGGAACGCCACACCCCTCCCGATGAACAGGACCCCCGTTTCGACCATAGCGCTCCAATACAAGTCTGTTTCCTCCGTTTTAGGTACGCCACACCCCTCCCGATCAACAGGACCCCCGTTTCGACCATAGGAGGTCCATTTCCCCTGTTTTGCGGTACGCCGGACCCCTCTCGATGAACAGGATCCCGTTTCGAACGTGGCCGGTCGAACACAAGGCCGTTTCCTCCGTTCTGCGGTACGCCAGGCCTCGTTTCCATTGGCTGTTCCGTCCAAGCCCTCCCGATGAACACGACGACGCATTCCGTTCCCACCCAGCCGGTTGGCTCCCCCTGAACACGACGACGATGCTGTTTCTCCGTTCTGACCTAGCCATGTACACGAGCCCTGGCCGTATGTATGCGCGAGTAGGCGTTCGAGACCCTGCCCGTATGTACGTACGTGGCTGTATTTTCTTACTTGCACACGGGCCGCTGTACGTACATGTACATGCTACGTGCGCGCCTCTACTACGACACGTGCACCCCTCTACATCGACCAGTATGTACCTACACATTCGCGACCAGAATGACAACGCTACGTACGCTTCGACCAGGTGGGTCCCGTCTGTCAGGCACTTCCTTGCCTGCGAAGATGTAGCTGGTGGGTCCCAGGAGTCAGGGGGCGAATCGTTTTTTTTTGCCCGGACGCACTTCCTTGCGTGCGAAGATGTAGCTGGCGGGTCCCAGCAGTCAGGGGGAAACATTTTTTCGCAAAATACGATGGCCCGTCCGGTGGGTCCCCGCTGTCAGGTGGAGGAATAATTATTTTGCGCGTAATAAGGAGGCACTTCCTTGCTGCGGCCGTGGACCCAGCTGTCAGCCTCTCCACATACAGTCCATGTCCGATGGAAGCCGTTCCTTGACCACGTTGACCACGCTGCGCCAAGAGCACCAGGGCGGTGGACGACGGCGAGGCCTAGGAAGGGGACGACGCGGAGCCGGGGAAGATGCGGCAGTGGATGCCCACGCATAGAGGAGTATGAGGGTTCACTAGTTCGCTGTGGTGCGACGCAGAATAACAGGGGGTGTGGGTGAGTAGAGGGATGGCCTGGCCAGCGATGGGAGTAGTAGGGGGCGGTGAGGCCTCCGCGACATCGCAGCCGGCCACGGGAGGCAGGAGCACGTGGCACGACCAGCGCTGCTTTGGGCGGCTGGAGCAAGAAGACCAGAGGTTGAAGAAGCACTACGACCGTTCGATGGACATCGGACGGTCACAGGAGCTAGAATCGTGCATATTGACTAAGTTGACAAAGACGTCCGTCCCTGTCAACTTAGTAGGCCCACAAGTCAGCCTGCCACTGTACTGGGTCCCAGCTAGCAGGGGGAGTATTCATTTTTTGTGCGTAATAAGGAGGCACTTCCTTGCGTGCGAAGATATAGCTGGTGGGTCCAAGCTGTCAGCGGCGGTAATGTTTTTTTCGTGGAATATAGAGGCCCTTTCGATGGGTCCCAGATGTCAGGTGGAGGAATCATTATTTTGCGCGTAATAAGGAGGCATTTCCTTGCGTGCGGCCGTGGACCCAGCTGTCAGCCTCTCCACGTACAGTCCACTTCAGATGCATGTCGGTCGTTGACCACATTGACCAGGCCGCGCCGAGAGCACCAGGGCGGTGGACGACGGCGAGGCCTAGGAAGGGAACGACACGGAGCCAGGGAAGACTCGGCAGTTGATTCCCATGCGGAGCGGAGTACGACTGTACGAGGGTTTACTGATTCGTCTGCCGTCGCCGGAGAATAACAGTAGGTGGGGGTGAGTAGAGGGATGGCTAGGCCTGGGAGTACAGTGGGGCGGTGAGGCCTGCGCGGCAGCACAGCCGGCCACGGGGAGGAGGGAGCAGGCAGTCCCGCCGACGCTTGTTTGAGCGGCTGGAGGAGGAAGAGCAGAGATTGAAGGAGCACGACGGCCGTTGGATGGACATCCAACAGTCACTGCTTGTGCGTCAACCTTTTTTTAGGAAAGCCTCAAATATGTGGAAAACATCATACAACCCATCTGCCATTATTTCTCATAATTTACAGCCCATTTGCTAATTCTTAAGGGTTTTTTTGGAGCCCATATTCTTTTTGTTAGCATTACAGCCCATATTGTGGCCACGGTTAAAAAATTATACGAAATTTTGCATATTTTGGTGCGGTCCGAACTGTTTTTAATCCCAAAATTTTGAGTCACATTCAAACTGATTTAAAAAATAAATGTATATCAATATAAAATCCAACAAATTGTCCACGCATAAAAATCAGTGCAATTTAAAATCTCGAAATGAAAAAAAGAAATTTGAAACTAATTGCCGGTTTGATGTGTTTTGAAAATGTACAGCCCATTTCTCATTACTGATAGGCCATTTTCTCGGCCAGCCGAATGAAGCTCTCCTCGTCTTGAAAGATTTGTAGCCCAACAGGCCTGACAAAGCGACTTACTTGACAAATCACAAAAAAACTGGGCTGTGACCGTGGACCCAGCTGTCAGCCTCTCCACGTACAGTACTCTTCCAATGGAAGTCGGTCGTTGACCACATTGACCACGCCGTGCCGAGAGCACCAAGGCGGTGGACGACGGCGAGGCCTAGGAAGGGGATGACGCGGAGCCGGGGAAGACGCGGCAGTGGATGTCCACGCGGAGAGGAGTACGAGGGTTCACTGGTTCGGCTGCGGCGTGAGGCTATCGTCGCCGCAAAATAACAGGGGGTGTGGGTGAGTAGAGGGATGCCCTGGCTAGCGGTGGGAGTAGTAGGGGGCGGTGAGGCCTCCACGGCATCACAGCCGGCCACGGGTGGCAGGAGCACGCGACACGACCGGTGCTGCTTTGGGCGGCTGGAGCAAGAAGACCAGAGGTTGAAGAAGTACTATGGCCGTTGGATGGACATCGTACGGTCACTGGAGCTAGAATCGTTCATATTGACTAAGTTGGCAAAGCCCTCTGTCCCCGTCAACTTAGTAGGCCCACAAGTCAGCCACCCACCATGGTGGGTCCCAGCTAGCAGGGGGTATTCATTTTTTGTGCGTCATAAGGAGGCACTTCCTTGCATGCGAAGATATAGCTTGTGGGTCTGACCTGTTAGCGGGGGGAACATTTTTTTCGCAAAATACAGAAGCCCTTCCCGTGGGTCCTAGCTGTCAGGTGGAGGAATCATTATTTTGCGCGTAATAAGGAGGCATTTCCTTGCGTGCGGCCGTGGACCCAGCTGTCAGCCTCTCCACGTACAGTCCACTTCCGATGGATGTCGTTCATTGACCACGTTGACCAGGCCGTGCCGAGAGCACCAGGGCGGTGGACGACGGTGAGGCCTAGGAAGGGAACGACACGGAGCCAGGGAAGACTCGTCTGCCGTCCCCGGAGAATAACAGCAGGTGTGGGTGAGTAGAGGGATGGCTAGGCCAGCAATGGGAGTACGGGGGGCGGTGAGGCCTGCGCGGCAGCATAGCCGGCCGCGGGAGGAGGGAGCAGGCAGTCCCGCCGGCACTTGTTTGAGCGGCTGGAGCAGGAAAAGCAGAGATTGAAGAAGCACGGCAGCCGTTGGATGGACATCCAACAGTCACTGCTCTCGTGTGCATTATTTCTAATAATGTACAACCCATTTGCTAATTCTTAAGAATTTTTTTGGAGCCCATCTTCTTTTTGTTAGCATTACACCCCATATTGTGGCCACGGTTAAAAAGTATACGAATTTTTTGCATATTTCGGTGCGGTCAACTGTTTTTAATCCTGAAATATCGATTCACATTCAAACTATTTTGAAAAATAATTTATATAAATATAAAATCCAAATAATTTTCCACGCATAAAAATCAATGGAATTTAAATTCTTGTAATGAAAAAAAAATTGAAACTAATTCCCGGTTTGATGATTTTTAAAAATGTACAACCCATTTCTGGGTAAACCGAATGAAACTCTGCTCGTCTTGAAAGATTTGCAGCCCAACAGGGCTGATAAAGCAAGTAGGCCTCGTTTGGGTATTACTTTAAAAAAAATAGAACTGGGCTAGCCATTTTCAGCAAGAAAAAACACAACTGGGCTCATGATGTGGTAAACATAAATAAAACCCTGGCTAGACGGGCCACAGCCCCCGCACAGCCCCGTTGTTACCCTGATCAGTCGCCCGCACTCTAAATTAGTAAAAATAACTGGTTGGGATTTGTTAGTTGTTACAATATTTCACTCTAAATTAAACGACTGGCAAGCCATTTGCCTTGCTTCAAAGAAAATATGACAGTCACAGCCGAGTTGAAAAGGGCAAGAACATCTAACTCCAGCTTACAAACTGTTCAAAAGCACGAGGGTTAATTGTTCATCAGGTTTACAAAAAAACCCAGGTTGAAAAGGGCAACAACATCTAACTCCAACACTGTTTTTGGCAGTCACAGTCAAATGGATCGATCAGGTCCATAGATTGAACATCTTGGGTCGTAAAATTTACCGGATTATGACCACAATATGTTGTAAATAGAAACCCGGCACGTTCAGAAGCTCTTTTGCCCACCCAAAACTCCTTTTTTTGCTCTTCCACATACCCATCCGTCAAAACCATGCTGCTGATAAACTTAAGCCCGATGGACAATAGTAACCTCACATTCAGCTGGAAGAATGTGACAAATCTAGTGTTTGCACGGTTGGCTACATATTGTTCTAGCGTTATTGTCTTCAATCGAATCCCATGAGAAGTGAGAAAATCCCGATGCTCACGAATCCACCGATTGGTTATAACTTTCTTACCCTGTCCTGTTGCCTAAATAGACATGAAGATTGAAAATAGTTAAGGTCTAAAAAAAGAGTGTCAAAAGAGCAACAGCTGAATGGTTAATTCTAGTACACTATATGCAGGCTTCCAATGTGCGTGAAATTATCACCTTTATATACAACTTCTCCAGACATGGAAAGCATTGCAGTAAGCCAATAATCTTGTTCAGATCAAAACTATTCATTTGGATATATAAGATCTTGACAGAATCCAGCACCATTGATAGGCCATCCATGGAGAAACTCTTCATTGAGCATAGAACATAATATTAGTACAAAATGTGTACTCCAAGATGACATATAACTTATGCGCAGAAATTTAAAATGCAGCTTGTGGTTACAAGTGTAGATGATAATGTACAGTACCTGAAGAACTGTGGAGCCAAACACCATATTGAAATGAGCACAGAGATCATGTATTACACCCAAGGTCTCCAGTTTAGGCGCAGAGAGGACGGTTATTTGCAACGGTGAATAACTAGAATTAATGATCAACCTTTGAAGTGAAGGGGCATCTTGGATGATGAGCTGCCTTCCGTCAAAACAAATTCCAATTCTTACAAGGTTAGGCGACTTTATTTGGACACAACCGATTCTAACTGTGAAAACAAGCACCAAGCACTCCAGGGCAGGGCAACTGGAGTGGATGATTCTGTGCAATGAAGCCTCCGATATACGAACCCGCACAAGTGAAAGTTTCTTCAGAAATGGGAGTCGAAGGTTTAGTACCAGATTGTCTGGTAGGTCGCACGGCGCAAAGGTGGCGGTATGGAGAGAGGAGGAAAACCGCGAGATGGACATCGGTGCCGTGGGCACAGGTAGATGGCGTTCGGTATCTGGTAGGTCATTTCTAAGGGAATATTAGAACTCAAGCAGCTGTAGTTCTGTGAATTCAGGGGATTTCAGCCAGGCGTCCACCGTGCAGGGCATGGTATGCTTGCTCAGGTATCATGACGGGATGCAGAGGCTTTGAACGGAGCCCTGGTGGGAGGAGATGATGGCTCTGGGGATTTCAAAATCATTGAAGAGAGATAGCTGACGTCAGTCGAGATTAAGGGGCACGGCGCGCCATAGATGGCGCCACCGAATTGAGAGGACTTGGGTGCAGCAGCAATCCTTGGTGGGGAGAAGCGAGATGATCTCCCCAAGGACGGCGTCCGGGAGGTCGCTGATGCGGTCCACCCGAGATTCTACGGGTTCCTGGGATCCAGTGGGGGCGGGGTCGCCGCTTCTCCCCGCGCTGCCGGGTGCGGCATCTACAACAGGCGTCGCCGCTGGCGGGAGCCTCATCTTCTTGGTGCTGGGGTCAGCCGACTCCATTTTCCTCGAGGGCGTCACGTCACGCTCATGGATTTGAGCAGAGTAACGAATGACGAGCCTAGTTGTAGTGCGAGTGAAGAAGAAGGGGAGCTGGGGTTTTTCTGTAGTAGTGAGGAAGAAGGGGAGCTGGGGTTTTCTGTAGGAGTGAGGTGAGGAATTTGGGGGTACGAGTGGAGCGAGATGACGTGAGGTGGGTGGGAGTGAGGAGGAAGAAGAACACCCAGGTTTTTTTGGGGGGCGGTGTGCTGGGTGTGAACAGCGCCTCTCATTCAGTAAATATATGGACTTTTGACACTACACTAGTGTAAAAAATGTCTTACATTATGGGACGGAGGGAGTAGTGTGGATGGGCTGTTTAGTCTTGGGCCGAAAGAAACAATTACTACTAGTACAGTGGAGACACTCAACAGCTACCTAGAAAAACAATTACTACTAGTACAGTGGATACAATACCGCTTCTGGCTCCTCCTAGGTCATCGAAACGTCTCCCTCTACTGAATGCCGTTATACTTTTGTTCACCGACATGCGGGCCATGCAGCGCGCGGGCCCAAATGCCATCCACCAAATTAGAAGGCAGTATGCAGGCGGAGAGTCACCCCGGTCGTAGCGCGCCAATAACGAGCCATCGTATCACAAAACCCCACCTCCCCCCAGTCTAAGTTTGACGGACGAAGCAACCATCATTTCACTCTTCGCTGAATCCCCTTCTCCCTCACCATCTTCAAGAAAGGCAACACTCGCATCTGCCACTGTTCTTCTCTCCCAACGAAGGGAAGGTAAGCGGATCTGTGATGTTGGTATATTTTCGTTCAGAGAAAAAAAGAACTTTTGCAAAGCAGTAACCGATCCTCACTCTCTTTTTTGTTTCATTGTCATTGCGATTGTGTTTTCCTTTCAGTGGTCTCCTAGTATTCGTCAGTTTCATGATGGACCAAGGAGAACCAGGCAAAGATCTGCCGATATTGGAGCAGACGCGGGAGGCTGATCCCCACGAGACAGAGAGCTCCAAGAAGATGGAGGCAGCCACCGAGCCGACCCCAGATACGCTCATGGCCACTACTGAGATGGTCAACGCCCCGTTTGAGGTTACAGCCCCCGTGGCACTGCAGGAGCAGTTTTCCCCCTTCGAGGGTGTGTCCCCCCCCCCCCCGCTGAGCTGCCCAAGGTGATTTTCTTCTTTGCCGATCTCGATTGTGGTTTTTCATCTAAGTATGTGGTGATGAATAATGCAAAATTTTATTAGCTTCGATGCCATGCTATACATAGTGGTTTAAATAACTTGTGTTTCTTATGCTGGAAAGTAATTCAGAATGTGTTTCTGTTTCAATTAGAGCCCTGATGCAGACAAGGATTGTGTGGTTGTACATGTCACTCGCTATGAGGCGGATGACCTAAATATATGCACTGGGAAAACAGAGTTTTAGGCTGTTGGATCCTGGAAGCCATTTGCGCTTATACCAATGAAGAGTTGTATTCCAGCCTCACTGTTGTCAGGCATGTTGTCCAGGGTGTACTGAAGCACAAGAAGTTCAAAGCTACTCCTTCGTTTGTGAGGCATACTGTTCTTGTCAAGCTTACGCAGGAAGATGACGTGGCATGCCTCCACAAACAAGCTTATGAGTGGCAAGGCCACGAGGTTTTCTTCATGAAGGTTCACAGGATTGAGCTGCTGCCGGACGTCCTCGATGATGTTCATGGCAAGGTCCGTCTTGTGTCTAGCACAAATTAGATCGAGGCATGAAATACTTGCCCCAGCTAGTGTTTAATAGTAGTTTGGATTCTGTCTAATTATCCGAACCTTGCCTGTTATCGAGCCCTCTGGGCTAGTACTCTGTTTGAATCCGTCTATAGGAACTGCTGCTACTTTTGTGTGCCCGTGAATCATCGTAATTGTTGCCGAAACAGATGCGTCCTCACTAGTTTTATCATACGAGCAGTGTGTGTTTTGATGAAATAGAGTACTCGTTCGAGAACTGTGCGCCGACGTATACATAAGTACTTGTAAACACTGTTGGTGCTACCCCACTTGTAAACTGTTGTGCAAAACACAGCACATTGGCTCAGCTTGCTTCAACACTAGGCTATCGACCAGCTAACAATCAACAATCTGTTGTCTGACATATAAGCAACTATGTATCTTGTTACAGTGGTTAACTGAGGCCACAATGTAAATTCCAAACATTCACACGCTAGTCCAGCGTTCATGTGGAACACTCACATTAAACTCGGCTTCATAAAAAACTGGAAAAGCATAAGTTAAGCAATTTTATACATCTCAATGATTCATAGAACATAACAAACATATACTAGTTTAGCAAAAGACAAAGTTGTGAGAAGGTTTACAAATCAGGAAAAAACAAGCAAGGCTTCTCTGAGCAAAGGGCCTCCTGGCAGGCTTAAATTTCCTAGAGTTCACTCTAGTTTTTTCTTGTTGCCACCATCCAGGGTTAGGTTCTCTCATTCCAAAATAACCAATTATAATTGTGTTCTCAGCTAGAATGCTGAACTGAACCATGCAGTGTACTGACCAGCTGAAAGTCGTGTGCATTCCACTAAATTTAAGCGCCGCTATTTGCAGAAATAAGCAGGCCACAATGCCTCTTGTCTGCGCACCTGTCCCAAAAACCTCCGTGCAGCCGTGCCAGCTTGTCCTCAGTCCATGGATGAACTGGAGGAAAGTACATTCCGGACTACGATGCAGATGTTTTCGTTCGTCCCTGCACTACAATCAGGAAGTAAAACGTATGAATCAACTTCTTTTAGATTGCGCTGGTCATTCTACCTAGTAACTACCAATGTAGGAATACCTGGAAGACAGGTGGTTAGACGACGACAACGAGGGATAGCCATCTCATTTTGCGCAGTTCTACTAAAACTAATGTGTGTGCTTTTGATTGCGCGGATAGAAACGATACGGAGACAGACATCCCGAAACGATATGGAGACAGACATCCCTATTTGCGCAAATACGATATACGGTTATTTAAACAGTGACAGATATTTGCAGTGGCGTATGATTAATAGCAGCATCTATTGTGTTATAATTGGCACTAGATTGACAGTATGAAAGTGTCCTTAAGTAAGTAGCATCACATCACATCAACACTGCCACTAGATTAACATGCAGAACAATAGCATTAGTATTACTGTCATGAGAGTAGCACATGGTCAGTAAATGTGCAATCAAATTTGTGTAGTTCCACTGGGATGAGGCAGTGTTAGCGGTGTGAGATTTAAGTGTGACTGCAAAAACACAATTCATGGGAAATAAAGCAAGACGGAAGCACTTCATAAAATGGTGGTGGCATTGCTTCAATTTATCGACGGCACTAGACCATTACTTATAGTGACATTAGGTGGCATTGCTTAATGCTTCATGTGATTTTACATTAACGGTAGCGATCTGGGCGTAGGGACAGTAGAGGCATACAGTGGTGAGGCAGATGTGGTTGCCGAGAGCGGCAAACCCTCAGGCAGCATGTCTACATTTGTCCCATTTTTACCTCCTCGGCGACATTTTCCTATGTGAGCACAGGAAATCTAGACCTGCTCATTCTCATTTGCGTTGTCCCCCAACACCCATCACTTTCTTTCCTTTTTCAACCAAGAGATAGGTCCACTTCCCCCCACCCTTCGCCATCCACCATGCTGTCTTCGTCTTTTCAACCAAGAGACCGGTTGGGTAGCCAGTATCTACTACTTTCCCCCGTTTCCTCTTAGAACCAAGTCCTAGATTCATGCTACAGCTTTCCCACTTTCTTCCCTGTTTGAACCAACTCTTAAAGTCGACTGCATGAACTAGCTTTACCTCTAATAATAGTAAAAGTCTAGGTGGCTTTGGAACAGCGGACGGAAGTAGAAAAAGATCCACACGAAGCCAAGTGGGGAGCTGGGGCAGTAGAGCAAGGCAGGTTTTGAAGGAATATATACCTGAGGGTCGTCGGCATGTGGCAAAGACGGCGTCGGGAGGCCTCATCTTGGCCACAATACCGCAGGGAGGAAGAAGGGGTCGGAGGCCCTCCGGAGCCGGCGCACTCTCGGAGAGAATGGCACGGCCGCCGATCGGGACGCGCGGGCAGCCGTTGGTCTCCTCCCTCGCCGCCGACGACAGCGTGAACGATGCACCTACACCCCTGCCCCAGTCGAGGTTGTCCGGCCGGATTTGTGACCAGCCGTGAGCTGAGAGAGAGTGTGGCCACCTATGTCTTGCTTAGATCTGGAGAGCATGAGAGAGTGAACGAGAGGAACCCTAGCAAAGCAAGCGCTAAGGCTCCTGCTTATATATGTAGTGGAGTGATTTTGTTGTACTAGCTTCAAAAAAATGCGCTCCTACGTGTACCCGCGAGTGGGTGTGAGAGAACTAGTGCGTGCGTGCACCGCTTCTCTTCGTGAGAGTACAATATACTATGCCCAAAGAACGTTCACCACAAGAGTAATAGTATAAGTGTGTGACGTGTGAGCTAAAATAAAATGTGCGCGACGTCTTTTGTTTTTTAGAAGTTCTGAGGGTAGGGTGTGAAGAGCACATATGTGTGTGACGTCTACCTGCATATAGACGGTGGGTGCGAGAGGACTCGGGAGGGTGCGTGTGCGTGAGAGAGAGGGAGGCACGTATCAATGCAATGCATGTGTCCGTAAATCATTATCCGACAAACATTCGCCACAAGCCTTTTCCTGACGAACGCCGTAAGAACCGTTAGATCGGCATCCGACAGTGTCAGTTTTGCCATGTCATTTAACAGAACAGCCACTCCTCCTACACACAAATCTTCCACGCGAGTGTTAGCAACTGTCGTATGTTCCCTCCCTTCCAAAATGCAGTGCATATAGCTTTATTGAAAATTCGAACCTCGCAAACTTTTACCGAGTTTTCGTGTACCAAATTGCACATGTAGAATACCCTGTATATATCATTTCATTCATCTTCGAGAGGTAACTATAAAGATGGGCGGGAGTCTACAAAGAAAGACCATTGTATCACCTGCAGCAATTTCAACCATCCTTTGGTGTGGAGGAATATCATAGGAACTCTATATGATATGATTTTTATAGGATTTTTTCCTTTAGAGCCAATTGGTTCATAGGAATAGATTCATATACTCCACATTTCAAAGGAAATAAACATGATATAATTTCTATAGCTTTAGAGCCAGTTGGTTCATATGAATGGATTCCTATACTCCCATAATTTCAAAGGAAAATAAACATTAGCGTATATTCAATAGAAAAGTTCCGACAATATGAACCAAATTACATCTCTTTTCTAATCCCTCCTCATAAGAATTGAGATACATGTCATCTCTAGATTCAATAGAAAAGTTCCTATGATGTCAACCAAATGACATCTCTTTTCCAATCCCTACTCATAGGAATTGAGATACTCCATGTCATCTCTTTCCCTACAACTTCCATGTATACATCTTATATTCCTAAATAGCTAGTACAACCCACTAGTAGCTTTTTTCCAAGACATGCAACTATGGCACAAGAACTATATAGTGTGTGAATAACTTGAAAGATGGTCGCTGGATGAAGCTAATCCGACAGTGCAGAGATGGCAAATCCGAGCACTACTGGCCGTTGGATATCATCAACATTCCACCAGATCTGCCACATGTACAATTTAGAAGACTCCATGGTTGAACTTAAGCATAATGCACAAACCTCAAAACACATGCACTTCTCCTTTGTTCTAGAATCTTCCGTATCATAATTGTTTTTTCTAAATGAAATGCCATTATTTGTTTTTTACTTTATGCTTTACAATGCACAACCCCATGAGGCCTCCTTTGGTTTAGAGGAACCTTGTAGGAATTTCATAGGATATGATTTCTGTAGGAAAAATTCCTTTAGAGCCCTTTGGTTTGTAGGAATGGAATCCTATTCCTATGGAGGAAATCTTCCTATCCTCCACATTTCATAGGAAAATAAACATTAGCCTAGAATCAATGGAAAAAATCCTATGATGTGAATCAAAGGCATCTCCTTTCCTATTCCTAGTCATAGGGTTTGAGATACATGTCATCTCATTTCCTATGACTTCTCTATTCCTAGGATTTTCCTACCCTATGAACCAAAGAAGGCCTGAATCTTAACATTTTTATAAAACTAATTGATTTTGCATGCTCTAGTGTGTATTTATTCATAATTTGGTTTCGAAATCTCATGCGTTCAATGCATGTGTACCTTACTAGTTTTGAGTAGAGTAGCAAATTTCACGCGGCCCCGGCTATATCAAAATGCAGGGCCCATGCATCATTGCCTTTCGGTCGAACCTACGTCCACAATATTTTGTACGTACTATATCTCCACTGGTCCCCGAACCCAAAATGCTGCCTCGTTCCCCTAAAACCAAGTGGCCCACACATATTTAAGGCGTCGACCCGAACTCAATCCCTCTCCCGTTTACTATGACGTGGCCCCGCACGCCCTAGTAGTACTCCTACAAACCCTACCGCCGTACGCATCATCAGTTTTCTTCAAGAGGACGAGGGAGAAGCCGATTTGTAGTGGAGGCGCTTTAAAAAAATGATCTGTAGTGGAGACCCCTACCCTAGGGTGCCCTAGGTAGCTGCCACACGCATCATTGGTTTTCTCTTTTCTTTATGCTCTTGCGCCCTAGAGTGAAATGATGGTTGCTTCGTTCGTCCAGCTTAATGCGGGAAAGGTGGGGCTTTGTGATTTGACCCCTCGTCGCTCATTTTCTACTACTGCGGCGCTACGACCGGGGTGCCTCCAATTCCAACCGCTGCTCCGAACTGTAATTTGGTGCATCGCACGTGGAACAAGACGATGGATGAGCCACATGTCGGCCAAAGGGGTCCTGTTAAGTGTGTCGCCATTTCATGTGCGGACTGACCCTGCTTGAGTCGCTACGCCAACACGACACGTGCAGCCTACCACTTGGTTTTGCTCCTTGGTGAATCCCGACTATATTGATCTAAAAAGATACGTACTGAACTACCCTCTCCGTCTCGTTTTTTTAGACGTTTCGGTTTATAGGGCGTGCACGTAGTTCTAGGTCATCCATTTGACTAACTAAATCTGAGTTACTATGTCACAAAAAGTATATCATTGGATTATTAAGCGGATGCAGTTTTCTAAATATATACTGTTCATCACATATATAGCCAGTTAAATTCTCAACCTAGAACGACGTGCATGCCATGTAAACCGATACGGAGGAAGTATAGTAGTAAAAATGAGGTGATTTTACCGAGCGATCGGCGGGGGAGCATGGCCTGTCATGCGGTCCCACGTGTCATGATGTACCAAGGCGATGCGCGTGTCCCTCTTGAGGCAGAAGCAATACTACGTGGTTTGAGATGATGGCGAACCTAAGTGTGAAATAATGGTTGCTTCATCCATCTGGGAAGGTGCGACATTGTGATTTAACGTCTCATTGCTCATTACTACTACTGGGGCGGTACGACTAGGGTGCGTCCCCCTGCTGTTCTGCACTGTTATTTGGTGCTTGACACATCGACCCGGTTGCTATATGTCCCACATGTCGGTGACACGAAGTACAAAACTTCATGAAAGCGAGCGTCGACGGAGGAGTACAAGACACGGCTTGGGTTTTTGCTGCTTCGCGCGATCCATCGATACAAACCCGGACTAAAAAAAGGCGAGGGCGGGTCTTTTCCCGCACGGCAGGCAGGGGAGTTTGGCATAGTCTGTTCGAGCTAAGGAGGCAGGAAGGGAAACAAGCAAATAAAGGTTGAGCGACTTAGTTTTGGGAAAATCTGATTTTACGGAGTACGTACCCACTAGGGTTTATAGGGCTCATCTACAAAACATTCGTTTTTCTGTTTTATAAGTCTCAGTTCTACTACTAGTAGTAGTACCATCACATGTTGGATTTCGAGGTGCGTTAGATCACCCGATGCAGGCAGTGTCAAGAGAAAAATCACCAATGCATGTAGAAGTTCATGGAAATTTAGTGGTCATTCATGCATTCGTTCTAATTAATGCCTCGGTAAACATAACTTCTTGAGGAAAATGAGCGTACTAATTACTTGTGCAAACTAGGAGTACGAAATTAATTCGACCACTCACCGTCTACCTTGGTTGGAGAGATTTTGAAATTGAGCCATAAACTGGAAAGGAGTGAGTAGTAACTTTTGTCTCGATTACTATTTGTGGCCTTGTATAGATGCAAAATGTATTTTTTTTATAGTGGCCTTGTATAAGTAAATGGAGGGAGTACTAAAGGACATATATATTCCAAACAATATGATAATATCTCTAACCAAGGTAGTAGTAGGGGTGAGGAGTAAACGGAGGGAGTACTAGTAAAATTTTCTCCTCGTCCTGCGAGCCACCGCGCGCGTGGGCGAGGGAGCAGGCGTAAGGCGTAGTAGGCAAGCTTCACCTCATCCTGCGAGCCACCACGCCCGTGGGCGGGGGATACGGCGTACTAAGTAAGCTTCTCCTCGTTCTGCGAGTTGACGGGACACATCAAAAGTACTCCAGTGTATAGAGCCTTGCCTCTAAGGTAGGCTCCACATGGTTTGCCTCTTTTTTAACATAACGCGTCAAGTCGCAATTTGTTTGTTCACCCGTGGTAGACGATCCTCCCTCCATCTAGTGGACAACTAGTACACGTGTCAAGTTACCACGTGGGCTGCCTTTTCGTACAGAAATGAGCTCCACCGTGTACCCGCGCGGGTGTGGTTGGGAAAGAGACGGGAGTACGTGCGCCGTGCGTGCACCTCTTCTCTACGTGCATGTCCCCCACCTATGTGGGTGTGTGTGAGAAGGACTATAGAGATACAAACCTAGACATAAAGACCGCTACAAACATCAATGTTCTGCTTATCACAGATAAGATTGATTAATACCCGTAACAATCCATGTCCTTAACAAAGGGTGCATGCACGTATAGGTTGAGCGTGTGTCTTGCGTCGTGTGTTGTGTGCATGCAGGCGTGCGAGTGTTGTGTGCGTGCAAGGGTACGTTTCAGTGTTGCATGCATTTGTGCGTATGTGCGTGTGTTCGTGAGTGCATGTGTACGCGTCAGTGTTGCATGCCTGCATGCATGCGTGTGTTCGTTATGTGTACGTGTCAGTGTTGCACGCCTGCATGCATGCGTGTCTTGCGTGCGTGCATGTGTACATGCGGGGTGAGGCTACACGTCAGTCGATTGACTTTTTCATCTTTGGTCATTAGATTTTCCAGCCGTTGGATACGAAATCAAGGGCCTGCAGTTTATCATCAAACTCCACCCCCCTGAGCCGCCAGCCACCACTGTCCGAACCGCTGCCCCCCGCCGCCCGCGGCCGGGCCGCGCCGCCACGCCGCCCCGCCCGCCCCGAAACCACTCCTCACCGCCGGTCCGCGGCCGCACCGGCCATCCCTCTAGGCCCCCACGCCGAGCTTTTTCTCTGGCGATCCCCACCCCACCGCCCGATCAACAGGCCCCCTCACCGCCGGCGACTGCCAACCAGAGGTCTCACGACTTCGAGTACCCACCGACCACTAATTTATTACCATTTCTGTCCTTCATGTACGCGCTAACGGGTGGGCCCTATGGTAATGTGCGCTGCTGAATGTGGACCGTTTGACTGGTCAATTGATCGTGTCATCAACAAATTACGGAGCTATATGGTGAGCCAGTGACCGTATGATCACCCTAAAATGTATTTTATTAACACAGTACAGACTCAAACTACCATTTCTTTCTTTCATATACGGGCTGACAGGTGGGCCCCACGGTTACGCGCCCCGATGGTGCAACACTAGTTGCGCCACGTGGAACGTTTGACTGGTCAATTGATTGTGTCATGAACAAAATACGGAGTTGTACGGGTGAGCCAGTGACCGTATAATCATGACATGTATTTTTTTAATACAGTACACACGCAAGGGCTCATATATACGTGCAAGCACTCACCGCTATAAGCGCACACACGCAGACCCTACCCCTATGAGCACCTTCGAGAGAGTGGGCCAGCATATGATCTTGAGATTTTACGAAGTCACCATAGGTGCCTCGTAGTCGAGTGGAACGTCTCCTCCCACCGAACGCACATCGCCGGAAAATACTGAAATTAACCCAGGATAAATGCGAGCACCGGGACTTTAACCCTGGTGGGCTCGAGAAACCACTGTCCTCCTAACCATCCAACCACATGTTGGTTAGCACGACAAAATGTATGTGGTGACCGTGATGAGCTTATTCTGAAGTCCAGTGACCATATCGTGCTTTCGCTTCAAATACAATGACCGTAAGTGTCGTCAACAAAATACGGAGCATGCATCAAATGCAAAGTCCATCAGTGTCATCAAGAAAATACGGAGACGTATCGTGAGCTAGATACCGTATGATCACCATGAGAATGTATACGGTGACCGTAATGAGCATATTCTGAACTCCAGTGACCGTATAGTGCTTTAGCTTGAAATACAGTGAACGTCATGCGTGAATGTGTTGTGGGCATGCATACTTTTAGAGGGCCGAGAGATAGTTTGTGTGCGTACGTGAAAGTGTTGTAGAAAGAGGGGATGTCCGGTGGAGACAAGGAGAGATATGCCCTTCGTTTCTCTTTCCCGTGACTAATATTTTAGGAGAATATATAAACATTCACAATTCAGAACAAATATTTTTGGATGCACCATGCAATTAACTTTCATGTATAACATTGTACTATTGTATATGCTTATTTTCTTAGTGGCCGATTGCATGTGTGGTGTGGTGGGCACACCATTTCTAGTTGTGGTGGGTCAACATGAGGACTCATGGGTTGGTTCCATCCTGCGCCACATAGGTTGGATCGAGACGCGTTATATGAAGACCCATGTGGAGGACTCGGCGTACAACACGAAGCTAGCTACCAGAGTCGCAGAGGACTCTATCCCCACTGGTGATAAGCCGACTATATATAATTTGTAACCCTAGGCCCCCAGTATGTTATAGAAGCTTGGGGGCTAGTTCGTCGATAGTATACACACACACACAATGCCTGGTATTCACGTGTACTTTGTACACACCCCTATCACTAATATACAGTACCAGGAGTAGGCTTTTTCCTCAACTGCAAGGGTTCGAACTAGGGTAAAACTTTGGCTCGTATTACCATCCAGCCTAACAGTCAGGGATATCCTACCGAATGATATGATGGAATCATATCTGCCAACTACTAAGAGAGAGGTGTGTCTGGGGGGCAATGTGTGCGACAGAGGCCTAAAGATAATGTGCATGCGGGAGACATGTAGGCACATATATGTGCATATAGAGGGCTAGTAGAGACCGTGCGTGTGTATATATGCATGTGAGAGAAATAGTGTTTTCCAACTGAGATTACTGAAAAGGGTGGTACATAGTAGTCAGAAAGAGAGAGAGAGATACAGAGAGAGCATGTGCGTGAGACTCCCCGACACCCCGAGAGAGATTGTGAGCATGTGTGAAAGAGAAATGCCTATGCATATAAAGTGTGTGCACTTATGCGGTAGATAGAGAGATATATAGCGTGTTTGTGAGAACGGGCCGAGGCATAGTGCATCTATGTGTAAAAGGTGGTTCTACGCATTAAATTAAAATATAAATGGCATTATTATTTTTGGATGAGATCATGAATTTTGCAAATTGTGTATGGACGAAAATCGGTCTATCAGACACCCATACTCTATTGAATTCTAGCATGTGCATGTGTTTATTTCATATTATTGATCCATAGAGTGAGAGCGGTTTGAAATACAGGCAATGGATGCTTTTGCAATTCATATATAAACATTAATTAGTGCACTCCATGTTGTTAGTGTGAAGCACTTTATACATTTGTCACTTGCATGGATACATTCCAAATTGCTAGCTACGACATAGAATACATGTCGAATTCAACATAAAGGGGGTTTCGAAGATTCGAATTCATAGGAAGTGCATTCATCTATTTGAACCCGAGATAATGGCATTTGTAAATCAGATGTAAAAGGGGGCATCAATCTTTGTTGTGCGTTTGAACATGCTATATATATATATTCATACGCATGTCTAATTTTTTTTTGCAACCAAGGAGATTATATCTGGAACCATGCATGAACTGAGGTAAGTTGCATATTTTTTAATATATACTCGTGTACAATGTATATTCAAATGTACCACCTCCATTCCAAAATAATCGTAGCTTTAGGATTTTCAAGAGTAAAGATTTGTGAAGTTTGACAAATCCTGAATGTTCAATTCAAGAGAACCGAAAAAGTTAATGCTTCTGCTCCCAAATATTGAACGAAGCGCCAAATAGGCCTCTAGTCACCCGAAACCGCGTGAGACTAATATTTGGTGGTAGGAAATTACTGTCCTAACTCTAGCCTGTGTAGCCTATCGGCCCGATGTCCAAAGGTCTAAACCGGGGTAGGTTTGTAACTTCACCAAGACGCCAGTCTCAACCGCCTCCAAGAAGCATTCATACGCCGTGGGCGCCTAAACACCCATGCGCTCAGCCGAAATCTATCCCGCCCACATTTGGGACACCTGAGATTACTGTCCTACCCCCAACCCGCAATATGTCCCAAATTTTAGATTGGGGAAAAGTTTGTAACTTTCCCCAAATTTCAAACAAGCGCGTCCCAAACCGAAACATTGTCCCCCCTTAGTTCCCCGCCTCCCTCCGTTTCCCCATTCATACTCCGTGGGCGCCAAAACGCCCTCTCCACCAGTCGCGAAACCCCAGCCTCCTCCGTCCTCCACCCCGTAGCGCCCTATCCACCGCCGACATCCTCCATCACGCCGGAGCCGGTACCCCGACGTCGTCGTCCAATGCAACCGCAACCGCAACGCCCTCAAGGACTTAGCAACTGAAGCCGAGGTAGAGCTGCCTCCACGACGCCGACGCCGACGTGCGCCGTACCAAAACCACTCCGACCACGCCGTCCTGCGCCTCACTGCTGCCGCTCCACTATCGCAACCGTCCACCGCACCGGAGCTGTTCCCGCTACGCCGTCGTTCGCCGCCTCGGATCTGCTTCCCCACCGCCGACAGACGGCCACCGCAACACACTCAACAACTTGGCCATGGGTTCGTCCAAGGCTGCACCGTCCTCCACAACTTCTCGTTTCCGGCGAACCACAAGAAAATCGCTGGAAAAACAAAAGGAGGACACAGCACTGCCAGCAGAAAGAGGTACTCCTCTTCCCTTATTCGTACAAACCTTATGTCTCTACTCACACCGTATTCATCCCACGAAAGAAACTAGTTGAGCGCTTCTTACTGCATCTTCTTCGTGATACTAAATGCACAAGGTTTCCTCCCATTACTATTTCACCTTTGCTAGAGGTCAGTAGCCCGCCTGGATTTCAATTCAGGGTCAGTCGAACCGCAATTAAAAGAAGCAGCACCCGCTTAGGCGCGCGGAGCACCTAGTCCGCCTATTCACCGGGGAAGCGACGCATCGGTGTCTATCATAGGGGTGTGGGGCGCAGGAGCTGCTTGCGCCCAATTTGGAGGTCGGCGGGGCTTGAATGGATTGCCGGGGGGTGGTGCCAAGCACGACGGTGCGGTGAGGTCGAGGGGAGGGCGCAGGCAGGGGACTGGGCCGGTGGTCGCTGCCGTTTCGAGGAAGATAGTCAACACTGACTGGCTGGAGGTAGATGAAGGTGATCTGCCCGTTCTTTGTACATCGGACAGTGCAGAAAAAATGGACTGACCTATTTGTTTTCAGTCGAATGTTATTTTCATAAAATCCTGTAATAATTTAGTGTGCCATGCATGTTGCAGAGCTATCATATGTCTCCCGTCATTTATTTCTCACCGACCTGCTATCTGCTACCTTTACACTGTACTAATTGTGCACAAACTTCACCCATACTCACACTATTGTTTTTTAATGCATGGGTATTTCAGACTCTGACGCAGTGTTGATGAATACTGAAAAGAAAAGACATAATTCGCTCCTGTGTAATTCGAAGATAAGCACTAAGCGTTTCAGCGCTCTAAAGGATGCACTGTCAGCAGTTGGAGACGGTAAACGTAGCTCTGCAGTTGATGGTCTCAATTGCCACACACAACCATCCCAGGTGCTTGCTTTAACTTCGCGCTGTCAAATGTGGTTGCAAGTTGCATATGGTGTCTATCTTGTATTGCTTCCAATTTGGTTAAATTGCATCTGCTTACTTTACACATTATACCTTTGATAATGACATGCCTTCCTGTTTTTGATACATACTTCCTCCGTTCGGAATTACTCGTCCAAGAAATGAATGTATCTAGATGTATTTTAGTTGTAGATACATCCATTTTTGATACAAGTAATTCCGAACAGAGGGAGTACTACATATGTCTATTAACCATGTTCGTACATCAAACTAATGCTCTTTTGTATCCCTCGTCAATCACTTATGATGAGACGGTCACCCGGGTAGGTTACTGTGAGACGCCATACTCGTTTAAAGAGTGTAGTGTCATCTTCCCCACGTGATTCTCAAGAAACAGCAAGGCTAAATGAAGATAGTCAACGTAGCTCTCTAGTTGATGACCCCAATTCCCCCACACCACCATCACAGGTGCTTGCTCTAACTTCGCAGTGTGATATGTGGTTGCATGTTGCATACAGTGTCTAGCTTGTAATGCTTCTAATTAGGGTAAATTGCATCTGCTTAGTTTACACATTATACCTGTGAATATGACATGCCTTCCTATTTTTGGTACACACTACATCTATGTGTTAACCTTGTTCTTACATGAAACTACCTCTCTTCTGTATCCTGCATCAATCACTTACGATGAGTCACCTTTATTCGTTGCATATTGCATATTATTTCTAGCCTGTTGCCATGTATTGCTTCTAATTTGGTCAAATACATTTTTTAGGGCACCCTTTTAATTTGGGAGAGTGATATTGGTTTCATCTTTCATATGGTTTCTAGCTTGCATTACTTCTAACAAGTTCAAGCACCTTGTGCTTAGTTTACACTTTATACATCATACATGTCAATATGTCAAGCCGTCCTGTTTTTCATACATATTCCATCCTCCTATCATGCAGCTGCCTTACATGAAAGTAGTGTTCGTCAGTATCATGCATCAATGAGTTCTGAAGAGCAAATTTTATTCCTTTTTCTTGTGGGTTTGACTTGACAAGGAAAAATCAAGAAAGATGAAGGAAAAGAGTAAGGAAGGCGATGACGGTGGTCCTCTGCAGCAATGTAAACGGAGCATCTGTACCGATTCTCCTTGTACTGATAGTGCATTACAAGGTCCAAGTCTCCGCTCCCCTACTGCACCATCCAAGGTGCTTGCTCTAACTTGGCAGTGTGATATCTGGTTGCATGTTGCATATGGTGTCTAGCTTGTATTGCTCCTAATTAGTGTAAACTGCATCTGCTTAGCTTACACATGATACGTGTGAATATGACACGCTTTCCTGTTTTTGGTACATACTATATCTATCTATCACACCATGTTCTTACATGAAACTACTCTTCTTGTGCATCCTGCATTAGTCACTTATGATGGAAGATCTTTAAGTTGGCAGTGTGATATTGGTTTGTGTCTTGAATATGATTTCTAGCATGTATTGCTTCTAGTTCGATGAACGCCACCTATGACGAGACAGTTTTAACTTGGCAGAGTGATATTGATTGCACCTTTCATATGGTGTCTAGTTTGCAGTGCTTCTAATTTGTTGAAGTGCCTTCTGCTTAGTTACCACATCATAGGTGTGAATATGTCAAGCCGTCCATTTTTTCGTACATATTCCATACTCGTATCATGACTTTGCCTTTCATCAGAGTAGTGTTCGTTAGTATCATGCATCAATGAGTTCTGAAGAGCAAATTTTATTCCTTTTTCTTGTGGGTTTTACTTGACAAGGCAAAATCAAGAAAGAGGAAGGAAAAGAGTAAGGAAGGCGATGATGATGGTGCTCTGCAGCAACGTAAATGGAGCATCTGTACCGATTCTCCTTGTACTGATAGTGCATTACAAGGTCCAAGTCTCCGCTCCCCTACTGCACCATCCAAGGTGCTTGCTCTAACTTGGCAGTGTGATATCTGGTTGCATGTTGCGTATGGTGTCTAGCTTGTATTTCTCCTAATTAGTGTAAACTGCATCTGCTTAGCTTACACATGATACGTGTGAATATGACACGCTTTCCTGTTTTTGGTACATACTATATCTGTCTATCACACCATGTTCTTACATGAAACTACTCTTCTTGTGTATCCTGCATCAGTCACTTATGATGGAACACCTTTAAGTTGGCAGTGTGATATTGGTTTGCGTCTTGAATATGATTTCTAGCATGTATTGCTTCTAGTTTGATGAACGCCACCTATGACGAGACAGTTTTATCTTGGCAGAGTGATATTGATTGCACCTTTCATATGGTGTCTAGTTTGCAGTGCTTCTAATTTGTTGAAGTGCCTTCTCCTTAGTTACCACATCATAGGTCTGAATATGTCAAGCCGTCCATTTTTTCGTACATATTCCATCCTCGTATCATGACTTTGCCTTTCATCAGAGTAGTGTTCGTCAGTATCATGCATCAATGAGTTCTGAGGAGCAAATTTTATTCCTTTTTCTTGTGGGTTTTACTTGACAAGGCAAAATCAAGAAAGAGGAAGGAAAAGAGTAAGGAAGGCGATGGTGATGGTGCTCTACAGCAACGTAAATGGAGCATCTGTACCGATTCTCCTTGTACTGATAGTGCATTACAAGGTCCAAGTATCCGCTCCCCTACTGCACCATCCAAGGTGCTTGCTCTAACTTGGCAGTGTGATATCTGGTTGCATGTTGCATATGGTGTCTAGCTTGTATTGCTCCTAATTAGTGTAAACTGCATCTGCTTAGCTTACACATGATACGTGTGAATATGACACGCTTTCCTGTTTTTGGTACATACTATATCTGTCTATCACACCATGTTCTTACATGAAACTACTCTTCTTGTGTATCCTGCATCAGTCACTTATGATGGAACACATTTAAGTTGGCAGTGTGATATTGGTTTGCGTCTTGAATATGATTTCTAGCATGTATTGCTTCTAGTTTGATGAACGCCACCTATGACGAGATAGTTTTAACTTGGCAGAGTGATATTGATTGCACCTTTCATATGGTGTCTAGTTTGCAGTGCTTCTAATTTGTTGAAGTGCCTTCTACTTAGTTACCACATCATAGGTGTGAATATGTCAAGCCGTCCATTTTTTCGTACATATTCCATCCTCGTATCATGACTTTGCCTTTCATCAGAGTAGTGTTCGTTAGTATCATGCATCAATGAGTTCTGAAGAGCGAATTATATTCCTTTTTCTTGTCGGTTTGACCTCACAATGCAAAATCAATAAAGCTGAAGGAAATTGGCATGGCATTGGATGATGGTGGTCCTTCCGAGCAACTGAAACGGAGGTTCTCTACAGATTCTACTCCGCCATCCTCCCAACAAGATTCGCAAGACAACACAAGGCTAGACAGTCAATGTAGCTGTGTAGATGATGAGCACATCTCCCCTACTCCACCATCACAGGTGCTTGCTCTAACTTGGCACTATTATATGTGGTTTCATGTTGCATATGATGTCTAGCTTGTATTGCGTCTAAGTTTGTTGAATTGCATCTTCTTACTTTACACATAATGCCTGTGAATATGACACGTGTTCCTGTTTCTAGAACATACGTGTACATGATGAGCACATCTCCCCTACTCCACCATCACAGGTGCTTGCTCTAACTTGGAACTGTTACATGTGGTTGCGTTTTCCGTATGATGTCTAGTTTGTATTGCTTCTGATTATGTTGAATTGCATCTGCGTAGCTTACAACTTATACCTGCAACGATCACTTACCCATAAGACACATTTAACTTGGGACTGTGATGTAGGTTGCATCTTGCATTGTCTTCTAGCTTGTACTGCTTCTAATTTCTTGAAATGGCACATACGACGAGACACTTTTTACCTGATAGAGTGATATTGGTTGCATGTTCATATGGTGCCTAGCTTTCATTTCTTCTAATTTTGTTGAAATGCCTTCCGCTTACTGTTTTTTCATACATATTCCATCCTCCTATCGTATGTGTGAATACGAAACGCTGTCTTTTTTTGTATATATTCCATCCTCCAATCCTGCGCTTGCCTTACATCAAAGTAGTGTTCGTCTGTATCATGCATCAACCAGTTATGTAGAGCTAATTTTATTCATGTTCTTGTGGTTTTGACTTCATAAGGCAATATCAGAAAATAGGAAGGAAAAGAGTAAGTTAGGGGATGTTGGTGGTCCTCCGTACCGACACAAACAGAGACTCTCTAGATTTTCCACTGCTACTACTAATGAAGTTGAAGTCCCAAGTCTACGTGATGAGTTCATCTCCCGTACTCCATTGCAGGTGCTTGCTCTAAGTTGACAGTGTGATAATTGGTTTCATGTTGCATATGTTGTCTAGCCTGTATTTCTTCTATTTTGATTAAATTGCACCTGCTGAGTTCATACGTTATACATGTGCATATGACATGGCGTTCTGTGTCTAGAATACACTACATCTATCTATCATACCATGTTCTTACATCAAAGTACTGCTGTTGTGTATCCCGCATCAGTCACTCATGATTGGACACTTTTAACATGGCAGTTTGATAGTGGTTGCATCTTGCATTGATTTCTATGTTGTACTGCTTCTAATTTTTCAAACTGCCACTTATGACAAGACACTTTTAACTTGGCAGAGTAATATTGGTTGCATCTTTCATATGGTGTCTAGCTTGCATCACTTATATTTTCTTGAAAATCCTTCTGCTTAGTTTGCACATCGTAGCTGTGAATATGTCATGTCGTCCTGTTTTCCTTACACATTCCATCCTCATACGGTTGTCTTACATCAAAGTATTGCTTGTCTGTATCATGCATCAATGAGTTCTGAAGAGCGATTTTATTCTTTTGTGTTGTGGATACGGCTTGACATGGCAAAGTCAAAAAAGGGCAAGGAAAATAATATAGTAGGGAGTGGTGTTACTCGTCGGGTGAAATAGAAAAGATTGGCCGTCCAGATTCTGCTGGTACTTATAGTGCAGTAGAAGGTCCTAGTCCACCGGCTAAATCTACAAACACAGTATCACCTGCTCCACCAGCTGCAGCATCCGCTTCAACTGTACCAGCATCTCAACGAGTTACTCGTTCGTTTGCTACGGAACTGGCCAGTTCCCAAGCTGCCTTCACACCTAACACTACTTCTGAAGCACCGCTGATACAATAGGACTTGGCAAGATCAGATGAACCTCATGAGCATCAACACCAAGACGGTACCTGACCGAGTCAAGTTGCAGTTGCATGCTCCTTTATATGTACTCTCACCGTTTGATGTACACTAACACTTTCCATATTCGTTGTTGAACTAGCACCACGACGCAAGCAGAAACAGACATCAGGGATAATGCTTGACAGATTAACAAAATCTAAAGGAGGAAGAATGGAGATCCATTTTGAGGCAGGTTTAAAAAGGCCACGTGATGCTACAGAGTCATCCAAGTTAGTATCAGAGGCAGCCGTTGCCGTTAGGTGTCATGCACGTATCCTCCCAACGTGGATCCAGTATAGGAATGAGAAAGACAATACCCAGTTTAACACCTTCGTTGACCATTTATCCGTAAGTAATGTTATTCATCGCAATTAGTATTATTGTCTTGCTCTGTCCCATACTTTCTAGCTTCCTCCTAATAAGACTCACATTCTTTTTTCAACAGATGAGGTTCAAGTTGGATCCGAAAGATGATGCAACTAAACAAGCATGCACTCATGTTTTTCAGTCTACTCTGCGACAGTATCGGTACCACCTTAGAAAATCTCACTTTGAAGGCAAGGCTAACAATGAAATCGCCCAAACATCTCCAGTGGAATATATTACAGATGAAGACTGGATAGCCCTCGTTAAACACTGGTCTGATCAAAAGTATCAGGTAGGCTATATGTATTTGATCAGACCACATATTGAATAAAGGCTGACTGGCTGGAGGTAGATGAAGGTGATCTGCCCATTCTTTGTACATCGGACGGTGCAGAAAAATGGACTGACCTATTTGTTTTCAGTCGAATGTTATTTTCATAGAATCCTGTAGTAATTTAGTGTGCCATGCATGTTGCAGAGCTATCATATGTCTCCCATCATTTATTTCTCACCGACCTGCTATCTGCTACCTTTACACTGTACTAATTGTGCACACACTTCACCCATACTCACACTATTGTTTTTTTATGTATGGGTATTTCAGACTCTGATGCAGTGTTGATGAATGCTGAAAAGAAAAGACAGAAGTCGCTCCTGTGTAATTCGAAGATATGCACTAAGCGTTTCAGCGCTCTAAAGGATGCAGTGTCAGCAGTTGGAGACAGTAAACGTAGCTCTGCAGTTGATGATCTCAATTGCCACACACAACCATCCCAGGTGCTTGCTTTAACTTCGCGCTGTCAAATGTGGTTGCATGTTGCATATGGTGTCTATCTTGTATTGCTTCCAATTTGGTTAAATTGCATCTGCTTACTTTACACTTTATACCATTGATAATGACATGCCTTCCTGTTTTTGATACATACTCCCTCCGTTCGGAATTACTCGTCCAAGAAATGAATGTATAAATGTATTTTAGTTGTAGATACATCTATTTTTGTGACAAGTAATTCCGAACGGAGGGAGTACTACATATGTCTATTACCCATGTTCGTACATCAAACTAATGCTCTTTTATATCCCTCGTCAATCACTTATGATGAGACAGTCACCCGGGTGGGTTACTGTGAGACGCCATACTTGTTTAAAGAGTGCAGTGTCATCCTCCCCACATGATTCTCAAGAAACAGCAAGGCTAAATGAAGATAGTCAACGTAGCTCTCTAGTTGATGACCGCAATTCCCTCACACCACCATCACAGGTTCTTGCTCTAACTTCGCAGTGTGATATGTGGTTGCATGTTGCATACGGTGTCTAGCTTGTAATGCTTCTAATTAGGGTAAATTGCATCTGCTTAGTTTAAACATTATACCTGTGAATATGACATGCCTTCCTATTTTTGGTACACACTACATCTATGTGTTAACCTTGTTCTTACATGAAACTACCTCTCTTCTATATCCTGCATCAATCACTTAAGATGAGTCACCTTTATTCGTTGCATATTGCATATTATTTCTAGCCTGTTGCCATGTATTGCTTCTAATTTGGTCAAATACATTTGTTAGGGCACCATTTTAATTTGGGAGAGTGATATTGGTTTCATCTTTCATATGGTTTTTAGCTTGCATTGCTTCTAACAAGTTCAAGAACCTTGTGCTTAGTTTACACTTTATACATCATACATGTCAATATGTCACGCCGTCCTGTTTTTCATACATATTCCATCCTCCTATCACGCGGCTGCCTTACATGAAAGTAGTGTTCGTCAGTATCATGCATCAATGAGTTCTGAAGAGCAAATTTTATTCCTTTTTTCTTGTAGGTTTGACTTGACAAGGCAAAATCAAGAAAGAGGAAGGAAAAGAGTAAGGAAGGCGATGATGGTGGTCCTCTGCAGCAACGTAAACGGAGCATCTGTACCGATTCTCCTTGTACTGATAATGCATTACAAGGTCCAAGTATCCGCTCCCCTACTGCACCATCCAAGGTGCTTGCTCTAACTTGGCAGTGTGATATCTGGTTGCATGTTGCATATGGTGTCTAGCTTGTATTGCTCCTAATTAGTGTAAACTGCATCTGCTTAGCTTACACATGATACGTGTGAATATGACATGCTTTCCTGTTTTTGGTACATACTATATCTATCTATCACACCATGTTCTTACATGAAACTACTCTTCTTGTGTATCCTGCATTAGTCACTTCTGATGGAACACCTTTAAGTTGGCAGTGTGATATTGGTTTGCGTCTTGAATATGATTTCTAGCATGTATTACTTCTAGTTTGATGAACACCACCTATGACGAGACAGTTTTAACTTGGTAGAGTGATATTGGTTGCACCTTTCATATGGTGTCTAGTTTGTAGTGATTCTAATTTGTTGAAGTGCCTTCTGCTTAGTTACCACATCATAGGTGTGAATATGTCAAGCCATCCATTTTTTCGTACATATTCCATCCTCGTATCATGACTTTGCCTTTCATCAGAGTAGTGTTCGTCAGTATCATGCATCAATGAGTTCTGAGGAGCAAATTTTATTCCTTTTTCTTGTGGGTTTGACTTGACAAGGCAAAATCGAGAAAGAGGAAGGAAAAGAGTAAGGAAGGCGATGATGGTGGTCCTCTGCAGCAATGTAAATGGAGCATCTGTATCGATTCTCCTTGTACTGATAGTGCATTACAAGGTCCAAGTCTCCGCTCCCCTACTGCACCATCCAAGGTGCTTGCTCTAACTTGGCAGTGTGATATCTGGTTGCATGTTGCGTATGGTGTCTAGCTTGTATTGCTCCTAATTAGTGTAAACTGCATCTGCTTAGCTTATACATGATACGTGTGAATATGACACGCTTTCATGTTTTTGGTACATACTATATCTGTCTATCACACCATGTTCTTACATGAAACTACTCTTCTTGTGTATCCTGCATCAGTCACTTATGATGGAACATCTTTAAGTTGGCAGTGTGATATTGGTTTGCGTCTTGAATATGATTTCTAGCATGTATTGCTTCTAGTTTGATGAACGCCGCCTATGACGAGATAGTTTTAACTTGGCGGAGTGATATTGATTGCACCTTTCATATGGTGTCTAGTTTGCAGTGCTTCTAATTTGTTGAAGTGCCTTCTACTTAGTTACCACATCATAGGTGTGAATATGTCAAGCCGTCCATTTTTTCGTACATATTCCATCCTCGTATCATGACTTTGCCTTTCATCAGAGTAGTGTTCGTTAGTATCATGCATCAATTAGTTCTGAAGAGCGAATTATATTCCTTTTTCTTGTCGGTTTGACCTCACAATGCAAAATCAATAAAGCTGAAGGAAATTGGCAAGGCATTGGATGATGGTGGTCCTTCCGAGCAACTGAAACGGAGGTTCTCTACAGATTCTACTCCGCCATCCTCCCAACAAGATTCGCAAGACAATGCAAGGCTAGATGTCACGACCTGTTTTTCGGGATATTAATTTCCCAGAAAACGACCTTTGTGCTCACCAGCCCTAGGATTACTGTTAGCTGATGAGGCACCAACTTGATACAAGAATTCCAAGCAAAGTACAAAATATGAAGTACAAGACCATTGTGGCCTAGGAGTACAACACTTGGTTTCTAGTGGTTGATGGCGGAAGCGGTTTGTGGTACATCTGCGTCTATGGGACTCCATTTCCCACAAGAACAGCTGACCAGGATAACTCCTATCTTCGCGAGGCTGCTATCACCTTTACAAGGGTTCCGGGGCTGACGTTGTAACGCTCTCCTCCACGCAAGGAATCTGGCCAAGACAATAGCCAGGGACAAGCCAGTGAGTACGTTTGAATGTACTCGCAAACATCAAGAACAAGGGTATAATATAACAAGGGATAATCATGCTCCAAAATATTCATGATCATAACGTTTGCCACGAATTAAACGAAAGTCTATGATGCACGCATGCAGGAAAAATATGAACATGCAATACGGGAGTAAAATAGAATGCACTGACTGAGTGTCTGAATTGACTCCTCGAAAGGTTGCAAATAAATTAACAATGCCGCAGTCGGGCGTCTGAGCGACACCACATAAAGGGCTTATAAAGAATAATTAAATAACAAGCATGCCGCAGTCGGGCGTCTGAGCGACACCACATAAAGGGCTTATAAAGGATAAATAAATAACAAGCATGCCGCAGTCGGGCGTCTGAGCGATGCCACATAAATGGCTTATAAAGGATAAATAAATAACAAGCATGCCGCAGTCGGGCGTCTGAGCGACACCGCATAAAGGGCTTATAATATAAAGAAAATAGCAGGCATGCCACAGTCGGGCGTCTATGCGACACCACATAAAGGGCTTATAATAGAATAGTTGCAGAGGGTATCCAGGAGGTAGAACCATCCCAGTGATACTCAATAATTCAAATAATGTAAATGGTTAGTCCATAATAATAGTAATCATAATCGTCACAAGTCACAGTCACGATCCAAGTTCTGGTTTAACAGTTTTTCCTCCGAAGACCGACACTAAGACCGACACTTGACCCATCCCAGACTGTAGTCCTTAACCATGGACACGGCTATTCGAATAGATGTATAATCTCTGCAGAGGGGGTACTCTTTACCCACGGGTAACGGATTTCTTTAGTCCATCGGGACTAATTCCGTCTACGGTCTTTTAATTGAAAACACGCCTGACCTGCACACACCAGCTTAACTTACCGGTGTCTGGAATCACCCACGACACCTGTCAAGCGAAACTCTAAGTGGGGAGGCTACAACCTCGATGTAGCATGGGATCACAAAATTTATACCGCGTGCAAACTAGGGGAGCTACCCCTTCGGCTACAACCGAAACACCCATGCCCCCCGACCGGATGACTGGCTTTAATCCATGGCCATGGGACCCTCATCACGGCCTCTCTGTACGGTGTGTGCTAGAAAGGGGTTGACAACTTACTGAACCGTACCCTACCTATGGCAGGGACAAGTGGTAGTACAAAGCAAGTATGGGGGTTACTGGACAAGACTCGATCTACGGCCGACTCAGGAGGTTCAAGTATTCTCTGCATGATTATCATAACAAAAATATTTCCGCTTAACAGGTAAGCTCACCACACATCAAGCCTCACCATGCCATACCGGGCATACTCGTCTCAACGAGGAACTAGGGACAAGCTCGCGTCTACCCAAGACCGCGACTTTCCCGACTTCCTTCCAGCATGCATGAGAAGCTTACGAGGATGGTCACTATCACCAGCATATCCATTTATAACAGCAAAGAAAATCTCCATTATGCACTCATGCGTATGATTTTATCGTCACATAAAATAGCGTATGCTCCAAGTCAAGGTGATGTTGTAACCGCATCAACAACATCCAAAAATATTAGGCCAGGGTTCAGAATGCTTGCCTTCAAGAGTATGCAAGGGGTGCACTTTTTGAGAGATTTCTTCTCTCTCCATTTCCTATTTTGAAAAAAATATGCAAATAACAAATATTTCAAAAACAGTACAAAAAGTTGTCTCAAATATTTTTGAAATAAATCTTAAAATAAACTAGATGAAATTTGAGAGAGGTAGGAAAAAGAATCAACTCATTTGGAGTTTTATTTTAAAAGATATAGCCAGTCAAAGTTGAGTCAAAGTTTTGTTTTTAATAAAACCAGAAAAAAAGAAAACGTTTCGGGGGAAAATACGCTTTCGAAGCAGAGGAAACGTACTTCGGGGTTTCACGCGACCACTTGAACTCGCGGTGGCGGGGCTGGGTCACTGACAGTGGGTCCAGAGGGCCCACTGGTCAGGTTTGACCATTCCCCCCTCTCCCTCCTCTTCCTCTGTCCGAACGGGGCGGGACTCCGGCGATCGCCGTCGACGAACGGCGGCTCCTCGGGGGCACCTGAGGGCAGGGATGGACCCGCCAGACCGGGGCGGTCTTCCCGGTGGTCGCTGGGTCGTCGGGGGTGGAAGGAGTCGCCGGCGGCGAGCTCCGCGGCGGAGGAGGTTACGGGAGTGAAGGGGGTTTTGGGCTCCGGTGGTTACTGATCGAGGCTGAGGCGCTGGGCAGCTCCGCAAGAACAAGGGAAGTGAGTGGTGGCGTTGGATGGGCGGGGGATAGCCCGGTTGCGGCGAATGGCACCGGAAGGCAGCGGCGGCCAAACCGGCCGGAGGTGGGGGAGATGGCCTTTTCCGGTCAATCCACTGCTTGGGGAGCTCTAGGGGGAAGGCTTGAGGTCGCCTCAGCGCTCGGAGGGGCGCGGGGCCTCCTTTTATAGGCGTTCGAGGCTGGTCCCGCGGCGGCCGTGGATAAGAACGCCAGCGACCGTCGCTCTGTAGCGGCAGGGCGACGTGGCGGCGACGAGCGCGTGCCGACGGGCTTCGGGATAAGCTCGAGCTGTTCACAGGGGCAGCTGGCGCGCTGGTGTGGCTTGGGCAGCGCCGTCCGTGGCAGGGGCTCACTGCCGACGCCGGCGTGCCGCCAAAAGATCTGACGGCGGCGCTGTAGGGCGCCAGGGGTGGCGTGGAGAGTGGGCGAGGTTAGTGCGTGGCTCTGCAGGCGAGTAAGGGCCAGGGGCGGGACGCGGCGAGGGCGGTAGTGCGACGCGGCGACTCGGTGCGCGCGCGTGCAAAACGTGCGCTCTGGGCGCGCCCAGAGCACGCACGGGACATGCTCGACGAAATGCCAGGGCAGCCTAGAGCGCGAGAGGGAGGCTGGCAATTAACAGGACTAGGTTAGGAGTAGCTAGGAGCTTAGTGGACAAGGTTGCTGGGTCAGTGGAACAAGACCACAATGCAAACTAGAAACTCATGTCAAAACTGACTGTGCACACCAAGTGTTCGACAGAATGCCAAGTGCATTTAGGCAACTCTTGGAGTGGCCAAAATCTCCAGATCAGGGTCTCTCTAGTTGTAGGTGATGATGGCAGGATCATTTGGGCAAAACCAGAAACTTGCTAGTGCAAGTTTTGCAAAACTACAGTTTTGGACAGAAAGAAAAAGGTCTCATTGCATGCACTTAAAATCCTACAATGGGACCACTCTCCTGGACTTAAGGGTTTTGTAGGGAGGGCTACAAGCAGGAAAAAGCTCATGGGCTCTAGTGCAAAATAAAATAGGGTTGCAGTACAAATCATCAAACTGGACCAGAAAGAAGAAGAGCTTGATTCACTCAATTTTTTTCAAAGAACACCACTGGGTTTTTGCATGAAGTTGAATTATGTGCATCTACTGACATCTCCAAACACATGGAAGAATTTTTAAGGAAATATTTAAATAGGTTGTAGTGCAAAGATGCCTACTGGACCAGATTTGAAAAGTTGATGTAGAGCTCAAAATCTTCAATAACCAAAAGATATTTTTGCATAAAAGTGATGGGGAAACATCACATCACATCCCCAAATTTTGGTGGAAATTTTAAATGCATTTGTCAAATGGTTGCAGTGCAACAGAGACTCCAATTTCTTGAAAAATCATTTTAAAAGAATAAAGCTCAGGGAAAGGAATTTTTTTGCAATTAAATTCACTGATAAAGAATTGTTTCATAGAGAGAGTATACAAATCCAATAATACTTTGGGAAAGTTTCAACTTGAGGTAAAAACCCATAATATCAAAAGGGTAAATCTAGACAAATGGAAAAGTTTTATTTCCTGGCAAAATTTTAATTAATAAAACAAGGTCAAAATTTTGGGGTGTCACACTAGACAGTCAACGTAGCTGTGTAGATGATGAGCACATCTCCCCTACTCCACCATCACAGGTGCTTGCTCTAACTTGGCACTATTATATGTGGTTGCATGTTGCGTATGATGTCTAGCTTGTATTGCTTCTAACTTTGTTGAATTGCATCTGCTTACTTTACACATAATGCCTGTGAATATGACACGTGTTCTTGTTTCTAGAACATACGTGTACATGATGAGCACATCTCCCCTACTCCACCATCACAGGTGCTTGCTCTAACTTGGAACTGTTACATGTGGTTGCGTTTTCCGTATGATGTCTAGTTTGTATTGCTTCTGATTATGTTGAATTGCATCTGCGTAGCTTACAACTTATACCTGCAACGATCACTTACCCATAAGACACATTTAACTTGGGACTGTGATGTAGGTTGCATCTTGCATTGTCTTCTAGCTTGTACTGCTTCTAATTTCTTGAAATGGCACTTATGACGAGCCACTTTTTACCTGATAGAGTGATATTGGTTGCATGTTCATATGGTGCCTAGCTTTCATTTCTTCTAATTTTGTTGAAATGCCTTCCGCTTACTGTTTTTTCATACATATTCCATCCTCCTATCGTACGTGTGAATATGAAACGCTATCTTTTTTTGTATATATTCCATCCTCCTATCCTGCGCTTGCCTTACATCAAAGTAGTGTTCGTCTATATCATGCATCAACCAGTTATGCAGAGCTAATTTTATTCATGTTCTTGTGGTTTTGACTTCATAAGGCAATATCAGAAAATAGGAAGGAAAAGAGTAAGTTAGGGGATGTTGGTGGTCCTCCGTACCGACACAAACAGAGACTCTCTAGATTTTCCACTGCTACTGCTAATGAAGTTGAAGTCCCAAGTCTACATGATGAGTTCATCTCCCGTACTCCATCGCAGGTGCTTGCTCTAAGTTGACAGTGTGATAATTGGTTTCATGTTGCATATGTTGTCTAGCCTGTATTTCTTCTATTTTGATTAAATTGCACCTGCTGAGTTCATACGTTATACATGTGCATATGACATGGCGTTCTGTGTCTAGAATACACTACATCTATCTATCATACCATGTTCTTACATCAAAGTACTGCTGTTGTGTATCCCGCATCAGTCACTCATGATTGGACACTTTCAACATGGCAGTTTGATAGTGGTTGCATCTTGCATTGATTTCTATGTTGTACTGCTTCTAATTTTTCAAATTGCCACTTATGACAAGACACTTTTAACTTGGCAGAGTAATATTGGTTGCATCTTTCATATGGTGTCTAGCTTGCATCACTTCTATTTTCTTGAAAATCCTTCTGCTTAGTTTACACATCGTAGCTGTGAATATGTCATGCCGTCCTGTTTTCCTTACATATTCCATCCTCATACGGTTGTCTTACATCAAAGTATTGCTTGTCTGTATCATGCATCAATGAGTTCTGAAGAGCGATTTTATTCTTTTGTGTTGTGGATACGGCTTGACATGGCAAAGTCAAAAAAGGGCAAGGAAAATAATATAGTAGGGAGTGGTGTTACTCGTCGGGTGAAATAGAAAAGATTGGCCGTCCAGATTCTGCTGGTACTTATAGTGCAGTAGAAGGTCCTAGTCCACCGGCTAAATCTACAAACACAGTATCACCTGCTCCACCAGCTGCAGCATCCGCTTCAACTGTACCAGCATCTCAACGAGTTACTCGTTCGTTTGCTACGGAACTGGCCAGTTCCCAAGCTGCCTTCACACCTAACACTACTTCTGAAGCACCGCTGATACAATAGGACTTGGCAAGATCAGATGAACCTCATGAGCATCAACACCAAGACGGTACCTGACCGAGTCAAGTTGCAGTTGCATGCTCCTTTATATGTACTCTCACCGTTTGATGTACACTAACACTTTCCATATTCGTTGTTGAACTAGCACCACGACGCAAGCAGAAACAGACATCAGGGATAATGCTTGACAGATTAACAAAATCTAAAGGAGGAAGAATGGAGATCCATTTTGAGGCAGGTTTAAAAAGGCCACGTGATGCTACAGAGTCATACAAGTTAGTATCAGAGGCAGCCGTTGCCGTTAGGTGTCATGCACGTATCCTCCCAACGTGGATCCAGTATAGGAATGAGAAAGACAATACCCAGTTTAACACCTTCGTTGACCATTTATCCGTAAGTAATGTTATTCATCGCAATTAGTATTATTGTCTTGCTCTGTCCCATACTTTCTAGCTTCCTCCTAATAAGACTCACATTCTTTTTTCAACAGATGAGGTTCAAGTTGGATCCGAAAGATGATGCAACTAAACAAGCATGCACTCATGTTTTTCAGTCTACTCTGCGACAGTATCGGTACCACCTTAGAAAATCTCACTTTGAAGGCAAGGCTAACAATGAAATCGCCCAAACATCTCAAGTGGAATATATTACAGATGAAGATTGGACAGCCCTCGTTAAACACTGGTCTGATCCAAAGTATCAGGTAGGCTATATGTATTTTATCAGACCACATATTGAACTTGTATTTATGTATGTGCCTTACAAGTGTATCTTCTTCTAGGCTAACTGTTTGAAGAACAAGACCAACCGTTCTAAAGTGAAATTCCAATAGACAACAGGATCTCGTAGCTATATTGCATACTGCGAGGCTCTTATAAATAGCTGCTACTTCCTTCTTTTTTCTGTGCCATATTATCGTATCTATATTGACTTGTTCCAAATACAGAGGAAAGCCTGTGCGGACCAAAAAGAACCTGAACTGAATGCAGTGCAAATCTTCAAGGATTGCCACACCAGCAAGATGAAGGGCATGAGCACACCAGTTCAAGCCGCTGTTGTAAGTCCTTACTCCTCCCGCCTTTGAACTGATTGGTACTGTGATGTGTTCATTTAACTACTTGGTTTGCAGCCAATGTCAGTTACTCTGTTCACTTTTATAGACAGTTGTCTTAGCGTATCATTTCACCTTACATGGTTTAAAAGAGATGAAGGATATTCTTTTGGTCTTGATCTGTATTCTAGTTGTTATGTTCACGTGCGCACACAATGATAAAATAGCTTGTTTGTTTTATATCTGTTTGCCCATGATATGAATGATGTCATCCGATGTTCATCCTACTTTAAACCATGTCTCTTTATCCTTAGATGTCAACGAATGTGAGGAAATGGACAATACAGTAGGCATGCTACATGGACATATGTTCCGAAAGTGATTTTATTATGTAGTTGGCACTACAATACATGCTAATCTATTACAGTAGTTCACCAAAATAAGTTATGTATAAACGTGTAACCTACTTTGTTTGTTTTTGTCTCATTAGTAACTTATCAGGTACACTAATCTACAAGTTCAAACTTTCAGGAAGCTATGGAAAAAATGATTGAACAGCCACAACCACCTAAAGGTGACGAGGCTACCACATGCACAATGTCACCTCTTGCTGCAGTGCGTCAGTATCTCTCCACTAACAGTGCAAAAAGCACCTTCCTGCGTAATTCTGGGTTGGTTGTCAAGGTAACCTCGTCCAAATCGCCTACTAAACAAAATCTTCCTGCTAGACAGAGTGATATATCTGTGCTCCAAACACAAGTCCAATCCCTAATGGACGTCGTTTTGGAAACAAGAATAGTGGTTGACAAATGTCGTCAAGATATGAATGATTTTGAAACCAGACTATCAGACATTCGCTTCATTGTTCAAGAGCAATGGCGGAAAAAGGTGAAGATCATGCTGCTCCATCAGATTCTACAGCCTGAAACATTAGCACTTAGGTCAAATGATCTGTGCTTCTATACATCTGATGGTGCTTTTATCTTCAAGGACTGTAAACTTTATGCCAACAGGCCTTTTGTTGTGATACAACATTTATGATGCTGCCAAAGGTTGCAATAATTATGACGCTATTTTTGTATAGTGTAGGTTTATCTTAGTAATGTATTCGGCCGAAAGCTTCATAGGAGCCCAACATGCCAACATTTGTCGGGCCCATTGCAATTGGGCTAAAAATGATTATAGGACGAAATTTGCATGTAGCCCACTAAAAATATCTGGGCCTAAATCAGCATAAGATTTCATATTTTTCTGGTAGGCCTGTGCCCATAGTGGGTCTTTAACAGGCCTAAACATAATTTGGGACCTCAGTAACAATAGGCGGTTTACATGTGTAAATATCTCGAGCCCATAAAAAACATGGCCCTTTAAAAGACCGAAAGTGAGATTGTGTCCATTTACGATGCGGATCTTTCACAGGCCGAAATTTGGACGAGCCATAAATGCGCAGACCTAATACACGGGCCTTTAACAGGCCGGAAGTTCGGTCGGTCTAGATTATCGTCATTTTTATATGGTCCGTTAATGGGCCCAATGTGACGTTGGGCCACATATGGCCCATGGATTTCGTCCGACGTTAACAGGCCGAAAATCACAACACGCTGGCCCAAATCTATGGCGGGCCGCTAACAGGCTGAATGTCAGACATGGCCGAATTTGACACAAATCCTTCACGGTCGTTTATGGGACGAAAGTTTCAATGGCCTGTAAATGGGCCCAAATGAAGCAGGACCTTTAACAGGCCGGAAATACATCGGGCCGTAATTCGGCCCATATACTTAGCGGACTGTTAATAGGCCAGAAGTGATCATGGGCCGTGATGATGACAAGTTTAGGACAGGCCGTTGACGGGCGGATTTGACACTAGCCGTACGGGCCTTAACTGAGAATGTTGGGCCTTTATCTGGGCCGGCCCATTATGGTCCGCAAAATCTCGCGGGCCTTTAGCTGGGCTGGCCTATTATGGCCTGCAAAATCTCGTGGGCCTTTAGCTGGGCCGGCCCATTAGGATACGAAAAATCTCATGGGCCTTTTGCTGGGCTGGCCCATTATGGACCGCAAAATCTTGTGGGCCTTTAGTTGGGCCGGCCCATTTAAAGTTTATGGGCCACTTTTGGGCCGGTCCACGTGTCAGCATATCATAGGCGCATCTCGCCCATTGGGTGAGTGACACCTGTGCCAACGCGGAGCTGACACGTGTTTCCGTCAGCCAATTAGAATTTTATACGTCGAAAATCCCCATTGGTCCTGGCTGTTAACGGGTTATCAGATCCAAAACCTGACCTGATAGCTTAACGACGTTCCGTTATGGTGGATGCCATGTGTCGGTCACCCTTGACAAAAGCACTTCTGTGACGCGCGATTTATCGTCATGGTAGTGGACACTTCCGTGATGATAATTTTGATAATGTCATGGAACACTTCTACGACAGCACAGGTATGACTATCTTGATTCGGTCATAAATTTGTCATGGATGTACATGCATGACAGAAAACGTGACGTATTGTGACAAACACGTATCATCACGGAAGTGTCTTTTTTTTGTAGTGTCATCTACCTACATGGGTTAGTTTTTGCAAGGAAGAGCACTTGTGTATCCAAAATGACAATCATGAAACTTGATACCAAATGAAGTTTGATAGATATATAATTTATCAAAGGATATGGTGAAGGGTTTCGTGCTTCCTTGTCATCAACCACCGTATTGTAGAGACTTGGTGATGTAGAGATTGCTCAAGATGTGAGAGAGTTGCAATCTCATAGATTTAGATTCATCCAAGTACCTACAAGGGTTAGATAACATGCAAGGGTGCAAATATATCCAAGACATATGAAAAGCATCATGAAAGAAATATCAAGGATTAGTCATAGGCTCATGCCTTGCATGTATCCAAATGGAGTTCCTACTCCAAGTTTGAAGCATCAATGATGTTCAATTATCCTCTCAAACGGCAAAAGACTTTCTCATCAAGCGGTTTGGTGAATATATCCGCCAATTGCTTATCGATACGAACATACTTAAGATCAATGTCCCCTTTAGCAACATGATCTCGAATGAAATGATGACGAACTTCAATATGCTTAGTTCGAGAATGTTGCACGGGATTATGAGCAATCTTAATGGCACTTTCATTGTCACAAAGCAAAGGAACATGTTTCACATATATCCCATAATCTTTAAGAGTTTGGGTCATCCAAAGTAATTGAGCACAACATGAACCAGCGGCAATGTATTCCGCTTCGGCGGTGGATAAGGATACCGAGTTTTGTTTCTTGGAGGACCAAGACACAAGAGATCTACCAAGAAATTGACAAGTACCCGAAGTGGATTTTCTATCAACCTTGTCTCCGGCATAGTCCGAATCGGAGTAGCCAACAAGATCAAAAGAAGACCTCTTAGGATACCAAATGCCAAAATTTGGTGTATGTATTAAGTATCTCACTATCCTTTTCACAGCCTTAAGATGGCATTCTTTGGGGGCTGCTTGATATCATGCACACACTTAGCATAATATCGGGACGAGAGGCACATAGATATAACAACGATCCAATCATAGAGCAATAAACCTTTTGATCAACCGGTTTACCATCCTTAGTCAAATCAAGATGTCCACTAGTAGGCATGGGTGTACTCATACCTTTGCATTATTGCATATTGAACTTCTTGAATAAGTCCTTGGTGTACTTTGTTTGAGAGACAAAGGTACCCTCCTTTCTTTACTTGATTTGCAAACCAAGAAAGAATTTGAGTTCACTCATCATAGACATCTCAAACTTCTCCGACATGAGCTTTCCAAACTTTTCACTAAAATGAGGGTCAGTAGAACCAAATATAATATCATCAACATAAATTTGGCACACAAATAATTCTCCATTAACCCTTTTAGTAAAAAGAGTAGAATCTATTTTACCAATTTCAAAGCCTTTTTCAATAAGGAACTTGGTCAAGCATTTATACCACGCTCTAGGAGCTTGTTTAAGACCACAAAGAGCTTTGTGAAGTTTGTAAACATGATTGGGTTTCTTAGGATTGACAAAGCCGGGAGATTGTTTAACATAAACTTCCTCCTCAATTTCACCATTTCGAAAAGCACTTTTAATGTCCATTTGGTACAAGGTGATATCATGGTTGTCAGTGTGGAACGACACCTATGGGATCACAAGAATCCCTACTATGGTTGCTGGGGCGCAGGGTTGCAAGAAGGGCAGGATCAGTAGTTAGCACAAGGATCGTTTACCCAGGTTCGGGCCGCGAGGATGCGTAAAACCCTAGTCCTCCTTTGGTGGGTGTATTTCAGAGAGTTCTTGAGCTCTCGAACTAGCTGTGGTGAGCGTGTGGTTCGAAAGAGCCGAATCCTTCTCCAGTATGCCATGGGCCTCCTTTTATAGTTGAAAGGGGCTGCCATAGTGGCACACAGGAGGTGGAAAGGCGCACAATGCTATGAGCTTATCGCTCGTATTACAGGACAAGTCGCATTTAATGCGCTGCTGAGGTGTCCCCTAGCTTTATCTGGGACGGGGGCGAGGCCCATCCCGTCCGTCGCCGCTCCTCCTCGCTTCGACACGCGCCCTGGCCAGCGATGCGTGCGGCGCCATGTAGGCAGGTAGGCAGCTGAGCTGGCGCGGCGGTAGGGTCTTCACAAAGATCTGCATGCCGCCACGCAGGCGCTTGATGAGTTGGCATGGGAGCTGCATGTCGCCACGCAGGTGCCTGCCCAGCTGGTTGGGTTGGTAGCTGCATGCGAACGGCGGTGGACACTTGGTTGGTGCGGGCCCGACGGTGGCCCCGCTGGCGTCCTTGGTGAGGGCCTTGCCGGGTGGCCCGGGAAGGGTCTCGCCGTGGCGTGCTATCGTCCCCGGCAAGGATCTTACCAGGGGTCTTGTGGTTCCCCTCGGCAAGGATCTTGCCGAGGATTGCTGTCTTCTAATCCTCATCTGGTCTTGAATATGTCTTCACAAAGATCTGCATGCCACCACAGAGGTGCCTCCCGAGCCCTGGCCCCACGTGGATGGTGGTGTTGGGGACCGTGGGCTCAAGGGTGGCTCGCTCTGTTGGTGTGGAGCGAGCTGCCCCGGCAAGGGTCTTGCCGGGGCTGCCCCGGCAAGGGTCTTGCCGGGGGAACCTGCTTCGTCCCTTTGCCCTTTGTGGTCTTGGCCTTGGCGTTGCTCTGGTTATCTTGGGCTTTGGTCTTACCTTGGCTCACCTCCCCTATTCTGCTTGGTGTGACCGTGGGTGCGGCTCCGACTGCCCGTGCACAGGTCAAGGGGTACAAAGGTGCGCCCCTTCTTTTGTACACCGACAATGGTGATTTGCATAGGCAAGTAAGATGCGGATGGACTCAAGTCTAGCAACGTGGGCATATGTCTCACTGTAGTCCATACCTTCGACTTGAGTGTAGCCTTGGGTGACGAGACATGCTTTGTTGCGAACGACTTGTCCATCTTCATCTTGCTTGTTGCGAAACACCCATTTGGTACCGATGATGTTGTGGTTGTTGTCAGGCTTCTCGACCAATGTCCACACTTGGTTTCTCTCAAAGTTGTGTAGCTCTTCATGCATAGCATTTATCCAATCCGGATCTTCCAATGCTTCTTCAACCTTCATAGGTTCAATGCTAGAGATGAATGAATAATGTTCACAAAAGTTAGCCAAACGAGATTTAGAGCGAGTGATTCTCCCGGTTTGAATGTCATTGTAGATTTGTTCGACGGGATGGTCTCTGGTGACTCTTGCTCTAACTCGTGAGAGCTTTTGCTTGGGTCAGGGTGGAACATCTTCTTCATCTTGTCCTTCTTCTTGGCCTTCTTCATTGTTGACGTTGTCGTTCTCTTGTCGTGGTGGAGAAGGAGGTTGATGACGTTCATCCTGGTGTACTTCCTCCTTTTCTTCATCTTGATCTGTCCCACTCGTGGATGCTTCCATGTCGACTCTTAGTTCACCTTGTCGTGAGGTAGAAGCTTCCACTTGGACGGACGAGGTACTCTCCTTCACCTCTGTTGGACGGATCTTGCCAATGGACAAGTCTTGGATTGCTTCCGAAGGATCTTTATCTCCTACATCAATTGGCAATTGCTCTACTTGCGAGCCGTTAGATTCATCAAACATCACATCTACCGTCTCTTCAACCTTTCGGGTGAAATTGTTGTAGACACGGTAAGTGTGAGAGTTTGAGCCATAACCAAGTAGGAAACCTTCATGAGATTTAGGAGCAAATTTAGAACGACGATGCTTACCAAGAATGTAGCACTTTGAGATGAATACCCGAAAGTATCCAACTTGGGGTTTGTTACCGGTGAGAAGCTCGTATGCCATCTTGCTGAGTAGCTTGTGAAGATACAAGCAATTTGTTGCATGACAAGCCGTCTCAATTGCTTCCGCCCAAAAGTGTTTTGGAGTCTTGTACTCATCAAGCATCATTCTTGCCATCTCAATAAGAGTTCGGTTCTTCCTCTCAACAACTCCATTTTGTTGAGGCGTGTACGTAGCCGAGAACTCGTGTGAAATCCCTTGTTCGTCAAGAAAGGTATCCATATTTGCATTCTTGAACTCCGTTCTGTTGTCGCTCCGAACCTTCTTGATCTTCACTTCAAATTGGTTTTGGGCCTTCCTAGAGAATTTTTTGAAGATCTTTTGGACCTGCGATTTATCATCAAGAAAGAACACCCACGTAAATCTTGAAAAATCATCAACTATGACTAGACCAAATGAGTTACCACCGAGACTCTTGTAGGCATTAGGACCAAAGAGATCCATGTGAAGTAGCTCGAGCGGTCTTCTCGTGGTCATGATGTTCTTCACGGGGTGGCTTCCTCCAACTTGTTTTCCTGCTTGACAAGCACTACTTAGTCTATCCTTGTCAAATATAACATCTTTTACTCGAAGGATATGATCACCTTTAATAAGCTTATCAAGATTTCGCATGCCCACATGACCTAACCTTCTATGCCACAACTAGCCTTTCGAGGATTTGGCAATTAAGCAAGTTCTAGGTTGAGCCTTTTTAGTGAAATCGACAATGTAAAGATCACCTCTACGGATACCGGTAAAGACCATTTTATGATTATCTCTACGAAACACTTGGCAATCTACTTCAGTAAATAGGACATTGAAACCAAAGTCAGCATGTCTAGATACGGAAAGCAAATTGTAGCCAAGTGATTTAACGAGCATAACATTTTGTATGGAGCTATCATGTGAGATGGCCACCTTACCGAGGCCAACCACCTTACCCTTTGAGTTATCACCAAAAGTGACATACTTCCGAGGGCCGTCGTTTTCAGCAAGCTCACGAAACATATCTTTGTCTCCGGTCATATGATCAGTACATCCACTATCAAGGACCCATTCCTTTCCTCCAGCCATGTAGCCGCGAAGATTGTCCATAAGACCAAAGTGTCTCATCGCATCATCAAGATCATAGTAACTATCATCATCCTCATCATAGTATCCATGTTCAACATCGTCTTGTGATTGATCAATTCCTAGAGAGGGTAATTCATTAGATAAATGATCATCACAATGGTCATCTTTGTGAATTCTAATGACTTCGGAAATGATATTGCTAACGATTCCAACATCTCCTTTGGCACGCATGAGATCACGAAGCTCAAATAGATAATCATCAAACTTAGGATCACTAGTACTCATTTTACTCAAGGCAATAGACTTATGAAGAATTTTGTCTAGATTTTCCAAGGAATAATTTGGGAACCGTTCCTCAAGAAATCTCCATATAGTGTAGGCATAATCAAGAGTAGGTAAGCTAGCAATCAAATTTTTGGGCAATCCTCTAATGATAAGATTGATAGTTCTAAGATTGCGAATCATGTCAAGATCCTCATCGGGAGTGGGATGCAAGGATCACTAGGGGAAATGCAAGGACTAGTAATGTACTTGTTCAAGTGATATTCATTGAAAATCTCAAGCATCTCAATTTTTCACTCATGAAAGTACTCTCCATCAAGTATAGGCACTCTATGTCTAAGACTCCCCAATGTAGACTCATCCATCTTCCTCCAATGGTGATTAAACCAAAGCAATGGAGACCAAAGCTCTGATACCAATTGAAAGGATCGAGAAGAGGTGTCTAGAGGGGGTGAATAGACTCTTAGCAAGAAAAGTTGCAGTTTTTAAATTCTTTAAGTTGAAGTGGAGTTTTAGCACAAGTTCAAACATTCACAATACATATCAAGCAAGCATGGCAAGAGTATTTGAGTAGCGGAAAGTAAAACATGCAAGTTGCAAGAATGTAAAGGGATGGGATTGGAGTGTGCAAACGCAATTGGAGACACGGAGATTTTTGGCATGGTTCCGATAGGTGGTGCTAACGTACATCCACGTTGATGGAGACTTCAACCCACGAAGGGTAATGGTTGCACGAGTCCATGGAGGGATCCACCTACAAAGGGTCCACGAAGAAGCAACCTTGTCTATCCTACCATGGCCATCGCCCACGAAGGACTTGCCTCACTAGGGTAGATCTTCACGAAGTAGGCGATCTCCTTGCCCGTACAAACTCCTTGGTTCAACTCCACAATCTTGACGGAGGCTCCCAAGTGACACCTAGCCAATCTAGGAGACACCACTCTCCAAAAGGTAATAGATGGTGTGTTGATGATGAACTCCTTGCTCTTGTGCTTCAAATGATAGTCTCCCTAACACTCAACTCTCTCTCATAGGATTGGATTTGGTAGAAAGACGATTTGAGTGGAAAGCAACTTGGGGAAGGCTAAAGATCAAGATTTATGTGGTTGCAATGAAATATCTTGACCTCAACACAAGTGTAGGTGGTTCTCTCTCAGAAAATGTATGTTGGAAGTGTAGGCATGTTCTGATGGCTCTCTCCATGAATGAAGAGTGGGTGGAGTGGTATTTATAGCCTCCACACAAAATCTAACCGTTACACACAAATCACCAAACTCGGTGGGACCGAACTATAAAACTCAGTCAGACCGATTTGGTTCATAATGTGACCGTTAGGCATTTCGGTGGGACCGACATGATCAACTCGGTGGGACCGATGTGCTAGGGTTAGGGTAAAGCCTTATCTCGGTTGGACCGATTACACAAACTTGGTGGGACCGATTTGGGTAATAAGCACAACAGAGAGTTGGCCAAGCAAACTCGGTGGGACCGATTTCATATTTCGGTGAGACCGAAATTAATGCAATAGGCAATAGAGAGTTTGCAAGTCCATCTCGGTGAGACCGCGATCCCATCGGTGAGACCGAATTGATTAGGGTTTCTGGCAGTGGCTATGTCAAGTGAACTCGGTGGCGCCGGATAGAAAGTTTCGGTGGGGCCGAGTTTGGCTTTTGGTTTGGGACATATGTGGATGTGAGAAAGTGGTTGAGGGCTTTAGAGCATATCACTAAGCACTTTGAGCAAGTAACTCATTAAGCAACACCTCACCCCCTTTTAATAGTATTGGCTTTTCCTATGGACTCGATGTGATCTTGGATCACTAAAAGTAAAATGTAGAGTCTTGTGCTTTGAGCTTGAGCCAATCCTTTGTCCTTATCATCCTGAAGGGGTTCCACATCCTCTAGTCCACGCCACTCCATTGTTGAACTTATCTGAAACATACTAGATGAAAACATTAGTCCAACAAGAGATATGTTGACATTAATTACCAAAATCACCCAGGGTGCACTTGTGCTTTCACCGGGTTGTACGACAGCCGGCCCAAGAAGCCCAAAAACTCGGCTGCCGCAACCAAGCGGCAGGAGGCCGCCGTGAAGGCGGCCCAATTCCAGAAGGCCCTGAAGCAGTGCCCGATGTTGTCTGCGTAAGTACTTTGCTCTTTCCGTTCTTGCTTTGTGTTTGCTTTTCTTTCTTCGCGATCTTCATAGTAGTTTTTCTTGTTGTTGAGTCTTCATAGGGCCCCACTCTCTCTCGCGGGCCCTGTCTGCCTCGGTGATTGGGGCGGCGGATGACTCCGCGTCCCCCCGCCGCGTGGATCCACTCGCCGACCTCGAGGAGGCGACGGAGAGGAACGCGCGGGAGGCGCGGGAAGAGCAGGAGAAGGCGGAGCGGGAGAAGGCAGAGGCAGCCAAGACGACACAAGAGGAGGCCGATGTCGCGGCTAAGGCCCATGCCAACGCGGAGGCCAGGGAGCAGGCGGACGCGGCCGCCAAGGCGCAGGCGGAGGAAGTGTCCCACAGCCGGGCTCCGGAGCCCACTGGCCCGCAGCACGCGGATCCGCCGGTGCCGGAGGTCCAGGCGCCGACAGGAGAGGCCGACGCTGATTGGCCGGTCTTGGAGAGGGAAGGGGGCGGCCCTGTTGTTTTGCAGGCGGAGGGGGCTCCGCGTGCAATGGCTGTCGATGCGCAAGGCAGCCGGCCTGATGCGTCGCAGGTGCCGCCATCTGGCGGCGAGTTGGTGGTGGGTCCAATCCCCACAGTCTGTGTTCCGGTGCGCCGGCGTGCAGAGAAGGCGGCCTCAGCGCCACAACCGCCGGAGATCCGGGCCGCTAGCTCATCGGCTCCCGACGCCGGAGCCACCAGTGCCGCCCCACCGGACTGGACGCCAGGGGGCGGTACGGGTGTTTTGAACACGTCCGTGCAGGAAGTCCAAGCCCAGCTCCAAACCCAGGGCGCCGCTCTCTAGGGATACACGCAGGAGTCCCTGGCGACGCGGACGGCCGTCCGGGTATGCTTCTTACTTCTTGTTTTTGATTTTCGTAATCTTCCGTGGGGGCGCACCAGCGCACCCACTGGGTGTAGCCCCCGAGTTCCAGGTCGGCTACTGAGCAGGCAGCTCAGAACTTCAAGGTGAGTTCCTAGTGCTAACTTTTTCTTCTGTTGTCTTCGTTGCAGGACTACCACAACATCCGTGCGGCCGCCTTCAACTCCTAGGTCCAGGAGCTGGCCAAGCGGACCTCTGACTTGACGTAGAGATGGAGTAAGCACTCCGTCTTCTCTCTCGCGGGGGCGCGTCAGCGCACCTGCTGGGTGTAGCCCCCGAGATTCAGGCCGACTGCTGAGCAGTCGGGCCGGATCTCCCGGCAACCACTTGTCTTCTTTGTTGATATTGATGTATTTTTCTTTCTTATCTTTGCAGAGGCCGCCGCCGAACTGCAGCAGCGCCTGGGCGAGGTCCAAACCGAGCTGCATGCCAAGGAGGAGGAGCGCAGCAAGGCGGTTTAGGAGTGAGAGTGCCTGACCAAGGAGCTGGCGGACTAGGCGGAGGGGCACAAGGCGGAGCTCCAGAAGCTGAAGGACAGCGAGGCTCACCTCCAGGACGAGTTCGAGACTCAGCGCTCAAACTGGGCAGAGAAGGAGAAGTTCCTGACCAAAGGCTACGGCGAGATTGAGGACATGATTGACGGTAATTTATTTCTTCTTCTTGAACAGCTGCCGACTGCTGTAGGAGCCGGCTTCTGCCTTCTAATATTTTGTTCTTCTTCTTGCGCAAAGTACTTCCTAGGCTACTTCGTCGCTGTCAGCCGGGCCATCGAGGCGCGGCGCGACGTGCGAAGGAGGGCAGGTGCGAACATCGCGCCCAACGTGCCCCAAAATCTCGGCGAGCAGCTCCTGGCCGTCAAGGCGCGCCTGCAGCCAGCTCACAGGATGCTCTGCCGTCTGCAACGCGCCGAGGCTCAGGTGCTGACCACCCTCTGGCCAGACGGTCAAGTTCCGCGCACCCCCAGTCGGACTGCCGATTGGCTCTAGGTAGCAGTCGGACGCTTCGAGGCCTGGAAGGGCGCAGCGGCTCGGGCGGGTGCTCAGACAACCTTGGAATTCGCCAAGGCGTGGTATTCAAGCCTGAATCTGGCCCAGCTGGCCACCTTCCGGCGGGAGGCTAGTCCGGAGCTGGCGGCGGTGGGTCCTGCGCTTTCTCAGCGCGCGGCGGCACTCGCCGAGTACGCCGACACCGCCATGTTCCACCCCGAGCTGGATGAGGAGGGCGCTGAGGTGCCGCCCAACTGGTTCGGGCTGAACCCGACGGATGGGGAGGACTTGGCGGAGGAGATCGCTTCTAGCGACGAGGGCAAGGATGAAGAGAACAAGGAAGGCGAAGACGACGGATCGGAGGACGGAGCGGACGGCCAGCCTCAGCCCGATCGAGCCTCGACCAGCGAGCCGTGTGTGGCCGCACCGACTGCTGATGCTGACCAGGCTGAGACTCACCAGTCGGCCGCTCCACCGTCCGGCACCGCTGCCTCCACCAACCTGTCAGGCCCGCCTATTGCTCCTCTGGCCTAGGCATCCATTTTACCTTGTCTTTTCCTGTTCTTGTAATCTTTTGAACAAGTATGTTAAATCACGCAATTCCACCCGCTGGGGGTGTATTCAAACTCTGTTGAATTCTGGCTATGAGCCTTGCTATGTAAATTAATTCTCGCACAAGTTTGTGCTTTGTCGGGTTCTACTTTGCCTTGCACAAGGTCCCCCTCTCGGAAGGATCGAGGTCTGACCTTCCGGCTGTGGTAGCGACGCAGGCTCTGCTGGTAGATGGCGGACCGACTGAGTGCTAATAGCCGGCCCTCTTCCAGCAGAATGACATCGTCTTCTCGCGCCTCCTTAGCCTCCGCCTCCGTGTACATGGTGACGCGAGGCGAGTCAAACTCGATGTCTGTTGGGATGACGGCCTCAGCCCCTTACACGAGGAAGAAGGGAGTGAAACTGGTTGATTTGTTCGGCGTGGTCCGGAGACTCCAGAGGACGGCCGACAACTCTTCGATCCAACAGCCGGCCGAGCGCTCCAGTGGCTCGACCTGTCGGGGCTTGATGCCAGATAAGATGAGGCCGTTTGCTCGCTCGACTTGGCCGTTTGACTGCGGATGGGCAACGAACGCTAAGTCCAGTCGGATGCCCTGCGTCGCGCAGAAACGGGCCAAAGCGCCTTTGGCAAAGTTTGTGCCATTGTCAGTAATGATGCCATGTGGTATGCCGTACCGGACGATGATATCTGCGATGAAGGTCACAACAGTCGGACCGTTCAGCTTCTTGATTGGCTTCGCTTCAGTCCACTTGGTAAATTTGTCCATGGCGACCAGCAGGTGGGTCATGCCACCACGTGCTGTCTTGAACGGGCCCACCATGTCCAGCCCCCAGACGGCAAATGGCCAAGTGAGGGGGATGGTCTTGAGTGCAGAAGCCGGCAGGTGTGGCTTGGAGCCAAATTTTTGGCACCCCTTGCACTTCTTGACCAAGTCCTTGACGTCATCCAAAGCAGTCGGCCAGAAGAACCCATGGCAGAAGGCTTTGGCGACAAGGGATCTGGAGGCCGCATGGTGGCCGCACCCGCCTTGGTGGATATCTCTAAGGATTGCCTTGCCTTTCTCTGGCTCAACGCAGCACTGGAAGACGCCAGTCACGCTGTGCTTGACAAGCTCTCTGTTTACTATCGTGTATGCGGCTGCCCGGCATTGCACCTACCAGGCCGAGATCTCGTTGGCTGGTAGCTCTTCACTCGCCAGGAAGTTGAGGATTGGCTGCGCCCATGATGGTGCTTTGACCACTGTCATCACGGCCACTGGTACCAGGGTGGTTGGGTTGGGAGGCAGCGGGTTGGAGTCAGCTGCCGCTTGCTGCGTCGTTGAAGTCCCCGGGCCGACTGCTGCAGCCCTCGGGCCGGGTTCTGAAGTCCCCGGGCCGGGTGCGACTGCTGCAGTCCCCGAGCCGCCTTCTGAAGTCCCCGGGCCGACTGCTGCAGCCCCTAGGTCAGGTTCTAAAATACTCGGGCCTGGTGCGACTGTTGCAGTCCCCGAGCCGCCTGTCGAAGTCCCCGGGCCGGCTGCTACAGCCCCCGAGTCGGATCCGACTGTTCCGGGAGCAGCCGACACGAAGATGGACTCTGATTCCAGCGAAGGCTTGATAGACGGCTTGCGGAGGCACTGGAGGGAGACGCCGGCTGGTATTGCTTGGCGGGTGGAGCCAATCTGTGCTAGTGCATCATCTTGCTCGTTGTCGGCTCGTGGCACGTGAAGGAACTCGCACCCGTCAAAGTATCCACTAATCTGTTGGACAAGAAAGCGGTAGCTCGCCTTGGCGTCCCAGTCACCTGACGATTGCTGGACCACCAAGTCCGAGTCACCGTAGCAAAGAATCCTGCAGATGCTAATCTCCTTGGCCAGTCGGAGTCTGTGTACGAGCGCCTCATACTCGGCCACGTTGTTGGAGGCGGCAAAGTGAATTTGTAGCATGTATCTGAGCTTGTCGCCTTTGGGACAGGTGAGGACAATGCTGGCTCCCAGGCCTGAGCGCATCTTTGAGCCATCAAAGTGCATCCGCAAATGGGTAGAATCCGGCGCTGGCTGCAGGTACTGGGTCTCGGCCCAGTCAACGAGGAAGTCGGCCAGCGCTTGGGACTTGATGGCAGTGCATGGCTGGTAGAAGATGGTGTAGGGAGCCAACTCAATGGCCCATTTATCCACTCGTCCTGAAGCATCTATGTTGCCTATGATCTCAGCAAGCGGGGCGGTGCAGACAACCGTGATGGGGTGCTCTTGAAAGTATGGCTTGAGGCGGCAAAGTACATGCCGTAGCACATCTTCTGGTAGTGGGGGTAATTCTGCTTCGTGGTCGGCAGCACCTCACTCAAGTAGTAGACTGGCCTCTGGACTGGCTGTGCTCTGCCGTCTTCTGGGCGGTCGACCATGATCACTGTACTGACCACCCGGCTGGTGGCGGCGATGTAGAGGAGCATGGGCTCCTTAGCAGCCGGAGCCGCCAGGACAGGCGGCGTGGTCAGCATCTTCTTGAGTTGGAGGAAGGCCTCGTCCGCCTTGTCGTTCCACTTGAAATGATTGGTTTTCTTCATTAGCTGGTATAGGGGAAGAGCCTTCTCGCCCAGCCGACTGATGAAGCGACTGAGGGATGCCAAGCACCCGGTGAACTCCTGGACGTCACGCAGCCGGGTGGGTCTCTCCATCCGCTCAATGGCCTTGATCTTCACAGGCTTGCACTCGATGCTGCATTCTGAGACAAGGAAACCAAGGAGCTGGCCGGCTAGGACTCCGAAGACACACTTCTCTGGGTTGAGCTTGATTTGAAAACGGAGCAGATTATCAAAGGTCTCCTTGAGATCTTCCAGGAGGGTGCCACGCTTCTCCGTCTTCACCACAATATCTTCCAGGAGGGCACTTCTGCATACAACATTGGAATGTAGCACCGGCATTTCTCAAGCCAAATGTCATGGTCAGGTAGCAGAAGGCTCCGAATGGTGTGACGAAGGCGGTCTTTAGCCGATCGGCCGGGTTCAGTTTGATCTAGTGGTAACCAGAGTAGGCATCCAAAAAACTCAACAGCTCGCATCCGGCTATGGAGTCAATCACTTGATCTATCCGAGGCAGAGCAAACAGATCTTTGGGGCAGGCTTTGTTGAGGCTGGTGTAATCAATGCACATGCGCCACTTGTTGTTCTTCTTCAGTACAAGGGCTGGGTTGGCAAGCCATTCTAGAAAAAATACATCCATGATGAAGCCGGCTGCCAGCAGGCGGGCGATCTCTTCACCAACAATCCTTCTCTTCTCTTCTGACAGGCGGCGGAGGGTTGCTTGACTGGTTTTGCATCTGATCTGACATGTAGCTTGAGCTCGGCGAAATTCGTCGGAACACCCGGCATGTCTTTGGGAGACCATGCGAAGATGTCCCGATCCTCACGGAGGAAATCGACGAGCTCGCTTTCCTATTTGCTATCGAGGTTAGTCCCATGATAGCGTGCCTCTCCGGGTTGTCCGGGTCCAAGGGTATCTTCTTGGTTTCTTTGGCCGGCTGGAAGGAGCCCTGGGTCTCTGAATCCTTGGGGTCTGGTGACAGGTCCGGCTGCTTGCTGGCCATGGCCACAACCCAGTCAAGGAGCTTCTTCTCGGCAGCAATCACAAGGGACTCGGCCAGCCGGCTGCTAGCAGCAGCACAGGCGGCCAACTTCTTATAGTCGCCGGCTATGGTGATAATGCCCTTCGTACCCGGCATCTTCATCTTGAGGTAGGCATAATGCGGCACCGCCATGAACTTGGCTAGAGCTGTCCGGCCTAGGAGCGTGTGGTAGGGGCTCTCGAGGTCAACCACCTCGAACCAGATTGGCTCGCGGCGGAAGTGATCTTTGTCTCTGAAGAGGACATCTATCTTGATCTTGCCAATTGGTGAGCAGGAAAGGCTAGGTACAATGCCATGGAAGACAGTCCGACTGGGCTGGAGCTGTTTCTCTTTGATGCACAACTTCTCCATGGTGTCGCGGTAGAGGATGTTGATGCTACTACCGCCGTCTATCAGGACTCGGGAGAAGCGAGCAGCTCGCCTCTCCATTGAAAAGGTGGTATCCAGTACCAGGGCGTAGGAACCCGGAGAAGGCATCACCTCCGGGTTGTCGGCGTGGCTCCAGCTGATGGGCCTCTCGGACCAGTGCATGAACTCTGGGACTTCAGAAGCGACGGCATTCACCTCGCGGTGCTGCTGACGCCGACTATGCCTGTCGTCGGCGACGCTGGTGAAGATGACGTAGGCTCCGTGTTCTTCAGGGAATTCATCTTGAATGGCGGTGACTGGACCGGCCGCCGGCTGCTGAGGAGGCGGAGCCGGCTGGCCAGCAGGTGGAGGCGGCAGTCCTTCTCCCTTGGCAATTCGGGTGAGCCAGTGGCACTTCCGGGTGGTGTGGTTGGATGGCTTCGCGCCGCTATGGAACTTGCAGGGAGCATCGAGGGTTTGCTCATAGGAGAAGGCGAGCAACCAAGCAAGCTTGCCGCCCTTCTGACGCTTGGGGCCGGGTTGACCCTCCGGCTGCTGATCTTCAACTACCGCCACCTGCCGGCTGGTGGAAGCCGGCTGCTGGGTCTTGCGCTTGTTCTCGTTTAACTGCTGGCGCTGATTGGAGTCACCAGCCGGAGTCTGAGGAGCCAGAGGGAGCACCTTCCCAGAGGCGTCCTCGCGGAGCTCCGACTTCATGGAGGATTCGGCAGTGGCGTACTTGTCTGCTATGATCAGCAGCTCGTCGAGTGTGGCCGGCTCGTCGCAGAGGAGTCGGTGCTTGAGTAGGGTGCCCTCTCGGCACCCGGCAGTGAAGTACTCGATGGCTTGCACCTCGTGCACCCCTTCACAGGAGTTGCGCAGTTCGGCCCACCGCGTCAAGTACTCGCGGGTGGACTTGGTCGGGCCTTGGACGCACAGGGAGAGCTGGCGGGGTTTGGGCGTCCGCTTGTAGGTGCTGGTGAAGTTCTGGATGAGTACTTCAGTGAAGTCCAGTGAGCAGTTGACGCTGTAGGGCTTGAGGCTGTTCAGCCATGTCCGGGCCGTTCCCTGCAGCATGAGCGGAACGTACTTCATGGCAATGCGCTTGTTGCCGTTTGCTATGCTAACGGCGGTGGAGTAGTCAACCAGCGAATCCTCCGGCTTCACGGAGCCGTTTGTACTTGGGAGTGTCTCGAGGGAGTGAGAACCCTTTGGGGAAGGGCTCGTCACGAATGCGGGGGCCGAAACAAGGCGGGCCAATTGCATCTTCTTCTTCTACCGCCAGGGATTGAGCCAGGCGGTCGATCCGGTGGCGGGCGTCGTTCTCTCCGACTCCTTCACGGTGGCCCAGCCGGTCTCCGAGAGTTGGGTGCTTAAGAGGCGGCGGGGAGGCGCGCCTCTCCCTGCGTGGGGGAGGCGGACGATCGTCCTGCCGTTCCACTGCTCGTGGGCGGCCGTCTTGGTCGCGCTCAATGGTGATGCATGTGCGGCTGCGGCTAGCAGCCCGCTCTTGGTCTCTTCGGCCGCGGGCGCTGACTGTCAGCGTCCGGGAGGTCGCGCCGTGCTCTCGGCGGGGGGAGGGGGGAGGGAAGGATCTCGGCCTGCAAGCCGTGTCCCACCACGCGGCGGCCGCGTCGATGAACTGCTGGACGCGCTCCGTCATGCAGGAACGCTCATCGCCCTCCAAGTGGTCTAGCTCGTCTGTTGTCGCCTGGGCGGTGTGCAGGTTCTCGATAGGCGTGCCGTAGACAGGGCGGTCGGCCCCCAGCATGCTGGCGATGGCGGCGCCGCGTTGTTGGACCGTGCCCATGCGGCTGGGTTCTCCAGCAGCCGGCGTGCCGCAGACGGCGCGGTCGATCTCGCGCTGGTAGGCTTCGGTGAGGCGTCTCATGGTCGCCAGGTTGTTGGCGCTCTCGAGGAGGGCAACTCGGCAAGCTTCCAGCGTCTCGCCGTTTGCACCGGGCGCTACGGGCGCGGACAGGTCCCTCATTGCCGCCTGCAACGGGTCCTAGCCGGCACCATCAGAGGCTCCATCATGGCTGATCACCAGCACCTCCATGACGGTGCTGGCGCTGCTGCCAGCGGCACGGAGCGGATCGTCGAAGATCACCACTTCGCTTGGGAAGGCGTCAGAAGTCGCGGTGTCGGTGTCGATGACCATGTCGACTGGTAGGTCGGTGGAGCCAATGGACTCCAGGTCGGAGGTCGGCTCGTTGGCGATGTGAAGCTTGCCAAGGAGGTCGACAAGGCAGCTCTCGGAGCTGGCTGCGCCCGTGTCAGGCTGCAAGCGGCTTCCACGCCGCGCAACGCATCGACGCAAACGCCGTCAGGCGTGCCGGGTTGGCTGCGATCGCCAGGAAGGAAGAGGGTTCCCGTCCAGAACGTGTTTCTGGACAACGGTGCACCTTGCCCCATGGTGGGTGGCAAATGTCAGGGATATCGTGCGACATATGCCAGGGGGTGGCTTATCATGGATGGGGACAAGAGTACGTCGCCGGGCTATAGAAGCGGGAGTGAGCGAGACCGCATACGCCTGCAAATCTTACCCAGGTTCGGGGCTCTCTGTGGAGATAACACCCCTAGTCTTGCTCTGCCGGGTCTCCGCATGATCACTATTGTCGGGGATATACCCCGCGGCATGACCCGGCCGGCGATATGACCCGGCTAGGACTTGATGTTTCATTGGTGACCCGGCAGACTATAAGCCGGCGGGAACAATTAAGCATTGTAAGCCGGCAGACACAGTCATGTAACCCGGCAGACACAGTCATGTCACCCAGCAAACACAGTCATGTAACCCGGCAGACATAGTCATGTAACCCGGACAGTTAAGCCGGTAGATGTTAAGCCAGACGGTAAGCTAGATGGTAAGTCAGATCGTAAGCCAGACCGTAAGTCAGATTGTAAGCCAGATTGTAAGAAGCCCAAGACGTTAAGAAGCTCATGGAGAGAGGCCCGTGATGAGAGGTCAGAATAGTTTAAGTCTTAGTCCGAGATGAACTCTCCATGTAACCCGCCCCTTCAACTTATATAAGGAGGGGCAGGGCACCCCAAGAGGGAGGGGGGCAAGAAATAATTGTTAAGTCTAGACACAACTAAAGGAGAGCCAGATTTACGGCGTCTCCCTTATGAGCATAATGAGACCTAGCCAAAAACAACATGTAGGGCTATTACCAGATGATGTTTCCTGGGGCTCGAAGCTGTCTAAATCCTTGTCTTATGTGTTGTGTCTCTCGTCCCGATCAACCCCTCTCAAGCTACCACATAGATGCGTTGGCCTCACGACTAAGTCCTCACACTAGGACATCTGCCGTGACAATTCCACGACAGTTGGCGCCCATCATGGGGCCCGTGCTCGGTGGTGTTGAGTTTTTGGAGGGATCTTTTCTAGGGTTTGAGAAGTTCGCAATTTTCCGGCTCAAACCGGCATGGAAAATTCAAATCAGCTATAAGTTCGTAAGTGAAGATTAACGAAGGATTCGGCGGCGGCGGGTGTAAGATTAAGATTGTCTTAAGAAATCATGCTACAGCCGCCATGCGCTGCATCAGATCAATCAACAAGGCAATACTGCTACGGTAATACTCTGCGGCGGCTGTTCCTATAAAGTGATCCACCCATTAATTTATCGACAACACGAGAGGAAAGGTCAAACCAACAATAAATTGGAGGAGGTTTTTGTCATGAGCTGATATCGACTCCGACTCCGAGTCGTTTCCAAACCTCGCACTGGCCGTATTCGCTCCGCCTCCGCCTCGCTCCGACAGCCGGCGGCGTTTGAAAGACCGCTGTGGACTCATCGTTCTATTACCTCGCTCGGCAATGACCCGGATTCGCCGTCATCGAGCCACCTCAGTCGCCATCGCTAGCCAGCGCTTCGACCTCGGCGGCCCATGGGCCGGGCCTTTGCTGCAGTTTTCACCGCGAGAAGAGTCGACCATCTTTTGAACCGTGGACCTGTTCCGTGTCGTCTCTTGAGCCGCCGCCTTGTCTTCGCGGAGAGTCGCCGTCGGGCCCCACCACTACTGACCTCCCGTGGCTCCCCTCGCCGTGCCTGAGCCGCCGGCGCCCCTCCGCAGCTACGGCACCTGCCTTAACCCGCCGTTTCCGAGTCGCCAGGGAACCTCCGAGCCTCCCTCGCATTGCGCCGCCTACAAGCCGCCAGCATGCTCGCCGGCTCATAGTTGGGCCACCCGCGCGGTCCTTCCACGACTCTGGGTCACCATCGCTTCTTCTGCTGTGAGCCGCCCTGCTGCTGCCTTTTCTACAACTGTGAGTCGCCGTATGTTGAGCCGCTTTGCTGGGATCCGGCGCTGCCGAGCCGTCTCCGCTCGACCTCGGGTTGAGCAGCCGCGGCGGCCCTCAGTCGCTATCACTGCCGCAAGCTGCTTTTAAGGCGCCGGTCTGCCTCGGCCTGGGCGTTTCCTTGATCCGCCATCTCCAGCCGGAGCCGCTGCGGGCAGACCCGGCTGCCTTCAATTTGCCTCCGGTTAAGCAAAACAAGGCATGGCAGTGTTCTACTAAATGCATATGACAAAAGTCCCTTACTGACCATAAGCCAAAAAGGACCAGAAGATATGATGGCAAGCATGTAAACATAGCAAGTTTCGTTATCAGGTTTCAGACTTAGCAGAAAACAGAGCATGGCAGAAATAATAATATGTAGGCATCTTTGCGAGCTTGATGCACTCACTACAGAGCAATGCACTACAAACCAAGCACACCTACAGCAATATGGCATGTTTATGAAGCTATCCATGGCAAGAACAAAAGCATAGCATGTATGGATCAACTACAATAAGCTTGGCAAAATTGCATATCATGTTAAGAATCTGCCAGAAATATTTTATAGCAAAAGTAGATCAAGATTGAGTCATGCTATGATACTCCATAATTGCAAACAAGGGCAGGAATGGATTACTTACAACTATAGCTACAAAACATCCTTACTGAACATCTCCAAAATATGCATGGATCTCTCTGTAGCATCAAGTTTACATGGCAACAAAATAACAGCAGACAAGGACTTGAGAAATCACTGTCCCAGAAATCAGAAATATTACGGAGCCTAATTTGCATGCTTGTGCTAGTCACCACAGAGATCACAAAAATACACGGCATACACCCTTGGAAAGATGGCATGGCATACTTCAAAACACATGTAGAGCTCATGCCCATAAGATGCACAGATTTAATGATACAAAAATGACAAATCCCCAAGTTCTGCTAAGAACCAGAAGATAACAGCAACTAGCCCTCTTCCAACAGAGATTTGGGCATCAAGATGACCTCTAATGAACATGGCGAAATTGAACAAAATGTAGAGCATCACGAGACGAACAATCTGACATATTACACGCGCGAATCGGAGCTACATGCAAGGAGTTATGGCATCACGAACAGAGGCATATGCTGTGAAAATTCCCAGACTTGGAAAAATAGAGGGGGGCTCGGGGTCAACCGCTACAGTGCCGAACGGATCTGGATCCAGATCGGGGGAGCTCCTCGAGCTCGCCCTCGTCGGCGGCGATGGAGGATGGGAGAGGAGGCCGGAGCTCCTGCGGAAGAAGGAGGCGGCGGGGCCGGCGCCGGAGGAGGAGGCCGGAGGGGGCGGCGGCGCCGGCGCGGGTGGGGCCGGCCGGCGGCGGGGCGCGCAGCGGCGGCGGGTGGCCACGCTGGCGAGGCGACGGCGGCGAGCAGGCGGCGAGGCGGGCGGCGGCACGGGCGCGGAGGCGGGCGGCGGCTCGGGCCCGGGAGGGCCCCGAACGGGCCGGCGGGCCGCGGCGTACGGGCGCGGGGACGGCGACACGTGGCGGCGCGGGAATGGCTACGGTGGGCGGCGCGGTTGTGTCCGGCCGGCGGCGGACGTGTCCGGCGCGGCGCGAGGAGCGGGTTAGGGTTCGTCTGCGTGCGTTTCTCGGGGGAGATGCAAATATATAGGTAGAGGGAGCTAGGAGAGTCCAAATGAGGTGCGGTTTTCGCCCACACGATCGTGATCGAATGACCTAGAGCATGGAAGAGAGTTTGGTGGGTTTTGGGTTGGTTTTTGAGGGGGTTTTTGCTGGACACTCAAATAGACTTTGCGGATGCCCGGTTAACCGTTGGAGTACCAAACGACCTCCAAATGGAACGAAACATGACCGGTAGTCTCCGGGTGGTATATTAAGGCCACTTGACAAGCCTCGGTCCATTCCGAGAAAGTTTGACACCCGCACACGACAGAAAACAAGAGGGGTGCACCGGAGGAGATAGGAGCGCCGGATTGCAAAACGGACAACGGGGAAAATGTTCGGATGCAAGAGCCGAACACGTATGCAAATGCAATGCACATGATGACATGATATGAAAATGCAAGACATGACAAAATGCAAAACGAAAGACAAAACCCGACCACGGAGGGAATAACATAGCACATAGCTGAAAATGGCAAGAGTCGCAGTACAAATATGGCAAGTTACATCCGGGGTGTTACAACACTCCACCACTACGAGAGGATCTCGTCCCGAGATCTAGGACTGAAAGAATTCCAGATATTCGGAACGGAGATGGTCCTCGCGTTCCCAGGTGGCTTCCCGGTCGGAATGGTGCGACCACTTCACTTTCAGGAATTTGATTGACTTGTTGCGAGTCTTGCGCTCGGTTTCTTCAAGAATAGCAATGAGGTGCTCATGATAAGAAAGATCTTCTTGGAGGTCAATCTCTTCGAAGTTGATAGTGCGCTCAGGCGTCTTGAAGCACTTGCGGAGCTGTGACACGTGGAACACATCGTGCACGTTCGTGAAGTTGGAAGGAAGCTCAAGTTGATAGGCGAGGTCGTCTCTTTTGCCAGTGATCTTGAAAGGACCCACGTATCTAGGGGCAAGCTTCCCTTTGATACCGAAGCGACGAGTGCCTTTCATTGGAGAGACACAAAGGTAGACATGGTCTCCGATCTCGAAAGCCAAATCACGGTGCTTACTATCATAGTAACTCTTCCGACGCGATTGCGCGGCTTTGAGATTATCACGGATGACTTTACACATTTCTTCAGCTTATTGATTAAGTCATTGCCAAGAAGTTGGCGTTCACCAGTCTCTGACCAATTGAGAGGAGTACGGCACTTTCTGCCATAGAGAATCTCGAATGGGGCCTTGCCCGAACTCGCTTGGAAGCTGTTGTTGTAGGAGAATTCCGCATAAGGAAGACAATCTTCCCATTTCATGCCAAAGGAAATGACACAAGCCCTGAGCATATCTTCAAGAATTTGATTGACTCGCTCGACTTGGCCACTAGTTTGAGGATGGAAAGCTGTGCTGAAGCGAATGTTTGTGCCCATGGCCTTCTGGAAGGAGTCCCAGAACTTAGAGGTGAAGATGCTTCCACGATCTGAAGAAATCAATTGTGGAATTCCGTGCAAGGAGACAATTCTGGAGGTGTAATGCTCTGCCAGCTGAGCTGCTGTGATGGATTCTTTGGTTCGAAGGAAATGAGCCACTTTAGAGAGCTTGTCAATGACAACGAAGATAGCATCATTTCCGCGCTTGGACTTGGGAAAACCAGTCACGAAGTCCATTTCGATATGATCAAACTTCCATTCTGGGATAGCAAGAGGTTGGAGGAGACCAGCTGGTCGTTGGTGTTCTGCTTTCACTCTTCGACAGACATCACATTCATTCACGAATTGAGCAATTTCTCGCTTCATCCGAGTCCACCAATACGACTGCTTGAGGTCATGATACATCTTCGTACTTCCAGGATGGATGGAAAGGAGAGAATTGTGCGCCTCGTTCATTATGACTTTCCTTAGATCACCTTTAGGAACCACAATCCGGTCCTCGAAGAACAAAGTGTCTCTGTCATCAATGCGATAGCACTTGTATTTGGAAAGACCCTTGTCGATACCACGTTTCACCTTCTTCACCATGGCATCAAGGAGTTGTGCCTCACGAATTTGATCTTCCAAAGTAGGAGATACTATGAGGTTGGCAAGAAAGCCTTGAGGAACAACTTGGAGATTCAGCTTGCGGAAAGCTTCACAAAGATCCGGTTGGAAAGGCTTGAGAATTAAGCTGTTGCAATAAGCCTTCCTGCTTAAAGCATCTGCAATGACATTTGCTTTGCCTGGAGTATATTCAATACTCGGATTGTACTCTTGAATCATTTTGACCCATCGAGTCTGCCTGAGGTTGAGGTTGGGCTAAGTGAAGATATACTTGAGACTCTTGTGATCAGTGAAAATGTCCACTTGTCTTCCCAACAAGAGATGTCTCCATGTTATTAATGCATGGACAACTGCCGCCAACTCAAGATCGTGAGTGGGGTAGTTCTTCTCGTTGGGCTTTAACTGACGAGAGGTATAGGCCACAACTTTCTTCTCTTGCATTAACACAGCACCGAGACCTTGGAGAGAAGCATCACAGAAAACTTCATACGGCTTGGATTCATCAAGAGGAGTCAAGACAGGAGCTGTGACTAGTTTCTCTTTGAGAGTGTTGAAAGCAACGTCACACTCAGGAGACCAGACATATTTCACATGCTTCTGAAGGAGGTTGGAAAGAGGCTTTGCAATCTTGGAGAAATTCTCAACGAATCTTCGGCAATAGCTTGCAAGACCAAGAAAACTGCGGAGCTGCTTGACATTTTGAGGAGGTTCCCAATTCACAACTGCGGACACCTTCTCGGGGTTAACAGCGATGCCCTTGGCAGAGATGATGTGACCAGGGAAAAGAACTTCATCGAGCCAAAACTCACATTTGGAGAACTTCGCATAGAATTGATACTCTCTGAGCTTGTCGAGCACCAATCGCAAATGTTTGGCATGATCCTGCTTATTCTTGGAGAAGACCAAGGTATCATCGAGATACACCAGAACGAATTCATTGTTATAGGGGTTGAAGATGAAATTCATCATCCGAGAGAACACTGGAGGAGCATTGACAAGGCCGAAAGACACGACAGTATATTCATAAGAACCAAAGCTTGTTCTGAATGCTGTCTTAGGAATAACTTCTTCACGAATGCGAATCTGATGATAACCCATACGAAGGTCAAGCTTCGAGAATACTTTAGCACCTTTGAGTTGCTCAAATAGCTCATTGATGTTGGGAAGTGGATACTTGTTCTTGATTGTCTTCTTGTTCAATGGACGGTAGTCGACACAAAGTCGGTCCGTGCCATCCTTCTTCTTGACAAAAAGAACACCAAAACCCCATGGAGAAGAACTCGGTATGATCAAACCCAGACGCTCTTGTTCATCGAGCTGTTTCTTCAGTTCCTTCAGCTCGTTGGGTCCAAGCTTGTATGGACGCTTGCAAACGGGTTCAGTGCCTGGCTCTAGTTCGATAACGAACTCAACTGGCCGGTGAGGAGGCATACCCGGAAGCTCTTCTGGAAAGACATCTTGATACTCGCAAACGACTGGAATTTGAGAGATGGCATTCAATTCGCCCTTCTCATTGAGAGAAAAGAACCAAATGGTTCCATCACGAGCGGCATAAATAATCACATCCTCAGAAGAGTGTGTCAATTGAATTTCCCTGGCAGCACAATCAAGTTGAGCCTTGTGCTTAGAAAGCCAGTCCATCCCGAGAATAAGATCAATATGCGAGTCACCAAGAACAATTGGAGAAGACTGAAATTTATAGTTTCCCATCTTGATGGAAACATTCGGAACCATAGAGCTTGCATTCATGAATTTACCCGGAGAGACAACTGATAACGGTCTAGGCAAATCTTGATAAGCCAACTCATGCTTAAATGCAAATGGTCTTGATATGAAAGAAAGCGATGCAGCAGTATCAAAAAGAACTTTTGCAGGGATATCATTAACAGGAAGATTACCCATTATCACATCAGTAGATTCCTCCGCTTGAGCTGCATTCATCATGTTCACCTTTGCAGACTTTGGATTATGCTTGACCACTGCATTGCTGGAAGATCTGACAAGAGGAGGAGGAGGAAGATGCCTTTGGTTGAAGCACTTGTTAGCATAGTGACCTTTCTGCTGACATTTGTTGCAAGTCACCTCTGAGAGTGGACGGTGATAAGGAGCATTGGACTTTGGCGCTTGATTCTGAGACTTGTTCTGATAGCCAGAGTTTGAAGAGTTGGAAGAACCATGGCCACCTTTGTTCTTCTGCTGGTAAGGCTGGCGAAACGGAGGAGGAGGAGGCAACCAGAACTTCTGTTGCTTAGCTGTCACAAGTGAGGAAGAAGAAGACTGAACTGCGTCCCTGACTCTCTTCTTAGAAGCCTCACACTTGAGCTGAGCAGCCTCTTGCTTCAGTGCCATATTATAGAATTGATCAAACTGAGTAGGCTCAACAAGAACGAGAGCTAACTGCAGATCCTCCTTAAGGCCACCTCTGAAGTGATAGATCATGCTTTTTTCATCAGGAACATCTTGTTTAGCGAACCGAGCAAGTTTCTGAAACTGGATGTTGTATTGATACAAAGACATGTTGCCTTGCTTGAGATTGCGGAACTCCTCACGCTTGCTCTCAACAACACTTTGTGGAATGTGGTGTGCTTTGAAGTCCCGACAGAAGTCAGTCCAAGTGATCACACGACCTCCTCTGGAATCTTTGTATTGCTGAAACCAATCAGCAGCTTGGTCCTTGAGCTGGAAAGAAGCGAACTTGACATAGTCCTCAGGCCTGACATTGCTACATTCAAAATGCTTGTTGATGTCCACGAGCCAATCATCGGCATCCGTGGCCTCGGCACAGTAGCTGAAAGACTTGGGCTGATTTGCGAGAAACTGGTTGAGAGTGGCAAAGTGAAGCTGATTGTTGCCTTGACCTTGATTGCCTTGATTGCCTTGCCCTTGAGTACGTTCTTGCAAGAGTTGCAGAATCATCTGAGCATTGGCGTTGGTGGCTGCCATGATAGCTTGCCATGCCTCCGGAGGTGGAGGTGGTGGCGGAGGGTTCGCTTGACTCCCTTCATTGCGATCCGGATTCTGACGTGTTGGCGGAGCCATCCTCAAGAGGGTGACATCCGTTAGCATCTTGATAGACAAATAGATAAGTAGAATCAACGGATAGAAATTGCAACATATAGTCTTTGCAATAAACATTCGAACGAAGATGAACGAATGAATTCCGTAGTAAATCACCACACTTCCATAAGTTGAGAAGCCACTTAGAAAAAGATATGGAATCAACATATGACTTCGAAGGAACTCGAATACCACAATATAAAACAAAACAAAGTATTGGCTTGCAGAATAAGCCGGAACAAACATATAATAGATATTTCGTCCGAAGTTTTCATGGTGGGGCCCACACGGGCTCAATTGTACGGCACCATCATGTACAAGGCTGTGCACATGACATACGAAGCGTCCCCGAGTCGGCATAGCCATGGACTCTTTAAGACACTACGAGACCACTGTAAAATCAACCGTGTACAGGCGGACCACTAGACGTCGAACCCCAATCTCATATCATGCGTCTGTCGGAAAGATATCCTAAGGCTACTTGAATTCCCACTTATAAACTCCCGAAACTTTCTGGTTATGCAATCTGGTGTAGGGGATACAGGGGACACAAAATATATCACCCAAACTAGCAATCCCTAGATCCAGCTGTATCCATCCGTCAACACATAACCAAGAAATCTTCGGAAATCGTTTACCTCAACCTTCAAAAAACATCCGTTATACAAGTTATGGCAATACTCCCGAACTCCCGCCCCAGTACTGGGTGGTGTCGAGGTGATCTCACCAACAACTGCATAAAAGAGATTTCGATGTCGGCGAAACTCAGGTATTCCTGAACTGCAATGATAAAATTGTGACGACAACACCTCGGAGCTCAACTCCCCGGGACACTGCCACAACTCCTAAATGACAGGAGGCACCAAGAACAATGTTCTCGTCACAAAACCATCGGAACAATTCCAAGATACCCGCGTGATCCTAAATTTTTTTTAGTGAAATTTGAGGAGAGAATAGTCAAAACTTCTACGTCAGGAGACCTCACCAGAGCGACGAAGGGACTGAGGAGTAAAAAGGATCCTACTCTCCGATATATATAATCCTAAGACTCAAAACATTTTTGTTCTAGACTCAACAACGCCAGCGATTCGATCAAGCAGGGGGCTCCTAAGTCGGGGATGGCTCTGATTACCAACTTGTAACACCCACGATGCGGCTATATCTCCCATGTGTCGAGGCACGACTTAGAGGCATAACCGCATAGTGGTTTTGTCGCAAGAAGGGTCATCTTCACACAATCCCATGTAATGAACAAGAATGGGATAAAGAGTTGGCTTACAATCGCCACTTCACACAATACATGAATATAAATCATACATCATCCGATATACAAACATATAGATCGACTACGGTCAAAATCCAGATAAAAATAAGACAACCCCAAATGCTAGATCCCCGATCGTCCCAACTGGGCTCCACTACTGATCATCAGGAAAAGACACATAGTAACGACCACGTTCCTCGTCGAACTCCCACTTGAGATCGACCCCATCCTCTGCACTGGCATCGTCGGCACCTGCAACTGTTTTGGTAGAATCTGTGAGTCACGAGGACTCAGCAATCTCACACCCGCGAGATCAAGACTATATAAGCTTATAGGAAAGGATGGTGTAATGAGGTGGAGCTGCAGCGGCAATAAGCATATATGGTGGCTAACTTGCGCAAATGAGAGCGAGAAGAGAAGCAACGGAACGGACGTCATCTAACAATGACCAAGAAGTGATCCTGAACACCTACTTACGTCATACATAACTCAGACCGTGTTCATTTCCCGGACTCCGCCGAGAAGAGACCATCACGGCTACACACGCAGTTGATGTATTTTACTTGGGTCAAGTGACAAGTTCTCTACAACCGGACATTAACAAATTCCCATCTGCCTCATAACCGCGGGCACGGCTTTCGAAAGATAATACCCTGCGGGGGTCTCCCAACTTAGCCCATCATAAGCTCTCACGGTCAACGAAGGATAAACCTTCTCCCGGAAAGACCCGATCAGTCTCGGAATCCCGGTTTACAAGACATTTCGACAATGGTAAAACAAGACCAGCAAAGCCCCCGAATGTGCCGACAAATCCCGATAGGAGCTGCACATATCTCGTTCTCAGGGCACAACGGATGAGCCAGACATCGGGTTGGCATAGACCCTGGTTGCCCAGGGGGCGCCGGACATCGCTCGGTTTGGGCCAGCACTCGAAGGAGCACTGGTCCGGGGGTTTAAAATAAAGATGAACCTCGGGCTCGTGAAAACCCGGGGGCAAAGGCTTAGGTAGCAAATGGTAAAACCAAGGTTGGGCCTTGCTGGAGGAGTTTTATTCAAGGCGAACTGTCAAGGGGGTCCCATAAATCACCCGACCGTGTAAGGAACGCAAACTCAAGGAACATAATCCCGGTATATCAGTAACTAGGGCGGCAAGAGTGGAACAAAACACCAGGCATAAGGCCGAGCCTTCCACCCTTTACCAAATATATAGATGCATTAATTAAATAAGAGATATTTTGATATCCCAACAATTCCATGTTCCGACATGGAACAAACTTCAACTAGCAACGCTATAAGAGGGGCTGAGCAAAAGCGGTAACATAGCCAAACAACGGTTTGCCAGGAAAGGATGGTTAGAGGCTGACATGGCAAAATGGGAGACATGATATAGCAAGTGATAGGTAGCGGAGCATGGCAATAGAGCGAACAAATAGCAAAGCAAAGATAGAAGTGATTTCGAGGGGTGGTCATCTTGCCTGCAAGGTTCTCAGAGTTGTCGAAAGCTTGATCCTCGTAAGCGTACTCAACAGGTTCCTCGTTCACGAACTCGTCTCCCAGCTCTACCCAATACAAGAACACAAACAAACGGAACCACAATCAACCACGAGAAATGCACAAGCAACATGATGCAAAACATGTATGATATGCGAGATATGATATGCGATGCATATGCGTGCTCCGGAAGGAAAAAGATGAACAAGGAAGTAACTTGGCAAACCAAGCATTCCACTGGAAAGATGAGATGATTTCGGTCGAAATCGATATAAAGATCACCGGAAACGGATGCACGGTTTGCAAATGGCAAGCAAAACAAGAATGACACGAATCTGCGATTAGCAGCATGATAGCACTTAAAATGCAACAAGCAACAATGCTACAGAACTCCAACATAGCAACAAAGCACATGGAAGTAATCTTCAAGAGATGCTTGACAAAAGATGAACACTGAGCTACGGCTAGTGCACAACATATCAAGCTCAAACAAGCATGGCAAAAGTGCAAAAGATAACAGGATCACAGACTTAGTGAAAAACTGGACATGGCAGAAAACAGCATCAGGTAGCAATGTTCAGAGCACGAAATCAACATGCTACATGAACTTAACATAGCAAAATAAGGCATGGCAGTGTTTTACTAAATGCATATGACAAAAGTCCCTTACTGACCATAAGCCAAAAAGGACAAGAAGATATGATGGAAAGCATGTAAACATAGCAAGTTTCGTTATCAGGTTTCAGACTTAGCAGAAAACAGAGCATGGCAGAAATAATAATATGTAGGCCTCTTTGCGAGCTTGATGCACTCACTACAGAACAATGCACTACAAACCAAGCACAGCTACAGCAATATGGCATGTTTATGAAGCTATCCATGGCAATAAAAAAAGCATATCATGTATGGATCAACTACAATAAGCTTGGCAAAATTGCATATCATGTTAAGAATCTGCCAGAAATATTTTATAGCAAAAGTATAACAAGATTGAGTCATGCTATGGTACTCCATAATTGCAAAAAAAGGCAGGAATGGATTAATTACAACTATATCTACAAAACGTCCTTACTGAACATCTCCGAAATATGCATGGATCTCTCTGTAGCATCAAGTTTACATGGCAACAAAATAACAGCAGACAAGGACTTAGAGAAATCAGCAAGTCTCTGAAATCAGAAACATTACGGGGCCTAGTTTGCATGCTTGTGCTAATCACCACAGAGATCACAAAAATACACGGCATACACCCTTGGAAAGATGGCATGGCATACTTCAAAACACATGTAGAGCTCATGCCCATAAGATGCACAGATTTAATGATACAAAAATGACAAATCCCCAAGTTCTGCTAAGAACCAGAAGATAACAGCAACTAGCCCTCTTCCAACAGAGATTTGGGCATCAAGATGACCTCTAATGAACATGGCGAAATTGAACAAAATGTGGAGCATCACGAGACGAACAATTTGACATATTACACGCGCGAATCGGAGCTACATGCAAGGAGTTATGGCATCACGAACAGAGGCATATGCTGTGAAAATTCCCAGACGGAAAAATAGAGGGGGGCTCGGGGTCAACCCCTACAGTGCCGAACGGATCTGGATCCAGATCGGGGGAGCTCCTCGAGCTCGCCCTCGTCGGCGGCGATGGAGGATGGGAGAGGAGGCCGGAGCTCCTGCGGAGGAAGGAGGCGGCGGGGCCGGCGCCGGAGGAGGAGGCCGGAGGGGGCGGCGGAGCCGCTGCGGGTGGGGCCGGCCGGCGGCGGGGCGCGCGGCGGCGGCGGTAGGAACCGCGACGGCGGCGGCGGGCGGCCACCCCGGCGAGGCGATGGCGGCGAGCAGGCGGCGAGGCGGGCGGCGGCACGGGCGTGGAGGCGGGCGGCGGCTCGGGCCCGGGGGCCGCGGCGTACGGGCGCGGGGACGGCGACACGTGGCGGCGCAGGAATGGCTGCGGTGGGCGGCGCGGTTGTGTCCGGCCGGCGGCGGACGTGTCCGGCGCGGCGCGAGGAGCGGGTTAGGGTTCGTCTGCGTGCGTTTCTCGGGGGAGATGCAAATACATAGGTAGAGGGAGCTAGGAGAGTCCAAATGGGGTGCGGTTTTCGCCCACACGATCGTGATCGAACGACCTAGAGCATGGAAGAGAGTTTGGTGGGTTTTGGGCTGGTTTTTGAGGGAGTTTTTTCTGGACACTCAAATAGACTTTGCGGATGCCCGGTTAACCGTTGGAGTACCAAACGACCTCCAAATGGAACGAAACATGACCGGTAGTCTCCGAGTGGTATATTAAGGCCACTTGACAAGCCTCGGTCCATTCCGAGAAAGTTTGACACCCGCACACGACAGAAAACAAGAGGGGTGCACCGGAGGAGATAGGAGCGCCGGATTGCAAAACGGACAACGGGGAAAATGCTCGGATGCAAGAGACGAACACGTATGCAAATGCAATGCACATGATGACATGATATGAAAATGCAAGACATGACAAAATGCAAAACGAAAGACAAAACCCGACCACGGAGGGAATAACATAGCACATAGCTGAAAATGGCAAGAGTCGGAGTACAAATACGGCAAGTTACATCCGGGGTGTTACAACTTGGGGGCTACATTATTCAAGTTGAAATTACATCAAATGTGCAAGTCTCATGTCGCTGCAAGCATGCACCATAATACTTGGGGGCTAATGCAAAGTCATTTGTACTGGCCTTATTGAAGACCCGACTCATCATATCATAATGAGCCGGCCCTTGGGGGCTACACGTTGGTGTTCAAGTCTACATGATCATATCTACAAAGTCCCTGCTCATTATTGCATAATGACCTGGCCCTTGGGGGCTACACTGGTTGAAGTTTTTATGAGCATAAAGCAATTTCAAGTCCCAGGTTACTGCAAGCATGACAACCCGGCACTTGGGGGCTACATATGTGGAATACTCAGTTTTGACTAGTGATTGAGATAAACATGGATTTCTTCAGAGTGATAATATTTTTGTTGAAGCAAGTCTTAAGTCATTACTTTGCTCTGCTCAAGACTTGGGGGCTATAGGTAATATGGATATGAGGGAGAGAAATCTTCAAAATTCTCAGTTTTGACCTGGCATCGGCAACAATTATGACTTGGCACCATCTATTTATAAAGCCGGCAAGTTTTTTCATCTTTAAGCCGGTTGAAGGTCACATGAGTATTTCAAGACCAATATTTTTAAGCATTGGGAGCTGAGTCAAATGAGTTATTCTTCAGTCTTTCTCTGTGAGAAACCAACGTCAGCAAATTGATTATGAAGTTGGTTTATTGACCCGGATTTTTGAAGAAGGAAATAACAAGGAGTTAAGGATGATCAGGTGCTGGCTTATAAAGATGTTTAACCCGGAGCATAACCTGTTAAAATTGTTCTTGTGTTTTGTTTACAGGATCAGTTTAACATGGATAAATCCAAATTAAACTGGGGGCTAATGTCGGGGATATACCCCGCGGTATGACCCGGCCGGAGATATGACCCGGCTAGGACTTGATATTTCATTGCTGACCCGGCAGACTATCAGCCGGCGGGAATAGTTAAGCATTGTAACCCGGCAGACACAGTCATGTAACCCGGATAGTTAAGCCGGCAAATGTTAAGCCAGACGGTAAGCCAGATGGTAAGTCAGATCGTAAGCCAGACTGTAAGTCAGATTGTAAGCCAGATTGTAAGAAGCCCAAGACGTTAAGAAGCTCATGGAGAGAGGCCCGTGATGAGAGGTCAGAATAGTTTAAGTCTTAGTCTGAGATGGACTCTACATGTAACCCGCCCCTTCAACTTATATAAGGAGGGGCAGGGCACCTCAAGAGGGAGGGGGCAAGAAATAATTGTTAAGGCTAGACACAACTAAAGGAGAGCCGGATTTACGGCATCTCCCTCATGAGCATAATGAGACCTAGCCACAAACAGCATGTAGGGCTATTACGGGATGATGTTTCCCGGGGCACGAAGCTGTCTAAATCCTTGTCTTATGTGTTGCGTCTCTCGTCCCGATCAACCCCTCTCAAGCTACCACATAGATGCGTTGGCCTCACGACTAAGTCCTCACACTAGGACATCTGCCGTGACAATTCCACGACAACTATGCCAACAAGGTAGCTACAAGCTTGCTCCTTGAGCTATTTTGGCTAGAGGAGGAAGAAGAACAAGGCTAGCTCTACTCCACTCTCTCTATGTGGGTGTGTGTCTTCTAAGGTTCTGAACCCTTTGCATTGGGCGGCCTGGGGGGTTTATATAGGCCTACCACCAGGGGTACAATTGTAATCCAGCCGGGTGTAGGACCCGGCCGTCGGTGTCTCTGGACGCCGGCTTCTCTGCTGGCTGCTGGGGCCCGCCACTTGGTGGGTCCCACCGGCTGCTAGGAACTCGGTCGACAGGTAGGGCCCGCCGCCTGCGGGCCATGCCGACCACTTTATATAGTTGCCTTGCTCTTGATGACGGAGGCTTTGTCAGGGGGAGCGTGGCTACAGTCCCGCCGCCTGTCGGGCGCTCACTGTAGCCACACCCCGTCTCATCTGGTTAATGGTGCACAGATTCTGAGGAGGGGGGAGCCTGCCTGCTAGGAGACGGCCCACTCCCACTGCCGCCTGCTGGGGCATCGCCTCCTTCTGGGGATCGCCGACAGGTAGGGCCCGCCGCCTGTGGGCCGTATCGACCGGCTGTCGTGGGAGCATTGCTCCTCCTGATGTGGGTGATGTCATGGGCCGCGTGGCTATAGTGCCGCGCCGGGCGAGGGGTGTCCGCTTGGTACACTGCACTATAGCCACGCCCCGCCATAGATTCAGGGGTGGCAGGTCGCACTGTAGCCACGCCCCGTCCCGTCGTGGTAGTGGGGGTGCAGACTTTGTGGGGACGAGGGGCTGCCTGCTAGGAGTCGGCCCTCTCATGGACGCCTTCTAGGAGTTGGCCTCTTCGCAGCCGCCTTCTGTGGTCTTGCAGCCTTCTAGCAGCCGGCCTCCTAGACCAGCCGGCCCAAGGAACTGGCTGTTCGTCCAGGAGGTGTGAGGGGCGCAGCTAGCCCCGATATCTTGAAATACCATGGGGGGCTGATGAGGCTACCCGTGGTCATTTACTCCGACATGCATCGCCCGTCCTCTTCTCTTCCCACCGCACTACCTGGGATAAGAGGGACTTGGAGAGGAGTTTACGGGGCACCTATCTTTTTTCAATCTTAAATCTATCGGCATTTGCCAAATATTAATTCAAATAATGCAATCTCTCGTGTCCGTCTTTGTGTTCTGTAATGCTTGTACTTGTATTAGCATATGAATGAAAAAGATGAACTCGTGCATGTGTATGTCCATGCAGAGGCGAGATGCCTCTTTCGTGTAAATAAATGAGTTTTCCCCGGCAAGCTATCCTGCCGGTACCCGTTTTGTCTGCCGGAGAGCTGCGTCTACTGGGGAACAGACAAGGAGACTAGCCCCCCGCCAACTTCTTTTTCCCAAAGGCTACTGCGACCATTCTGACCGAAGGAACATTCGAGTCATGGATGGGAGCACCTGAGTCTCAAAAGAGTGGCGAGGCTTTCTCATGCTTAAGTTATAGCCTTATAGAACACTAACGGACAGGAGCTAAACTTATGTGTTTTGGCTTGCCAGGGATCGCTCTGCCAGGCAATCTTCTCAACTCCTTGACGAAGCCAAGTTCACTGCAGGAACCTGCAACTTCATGTAGATGAGAATGAATGCAGGATGCGATCCTATCTATATGCATACGCAAATGCTCATGAAATGCTTATGTGTAGTGATCTTGGTGTGCTCATGAATGCATGCAATCTTGGTCGGGGGCCCCCACAGTGCTTCTTTATTTTCTCTTGTACGGGGTCATCGCCCCGGCTTTGGACAAGGGGTTACATGCAGCTGAGGCAGGCCTGTACAAAAGGGTGGCTGCAGGCAGGGCCCGACAGCCACGCCTTACGGGTAGAACTTGCGGAGATGCTCAATATTCCATGAGTTTTGCAACTGAGTGACATCTCTGGTCTCCAGATGGACTGCGCCAGGTATGGTGACTCGTACTACCCGATAAGGGCCTTCCCACTTCGGTGACAACTTGTGTGTACCCTTGGCGGGCCGAACGCGCCTAAGGACAAGGTCACCTTCCTCAAAACACCAGGCATGAACCCTGCGGCTATGATAGCGACGCAGGGCTTGCTGGTAGCATGCAGCATGCATAGCAGCCCGGAGACGGTTCTCCTCGAGTAGCACAGCGTCGTCACGCCGGTGCTGATCTTGTGCTACTTCATCGTAGGCATGCAGTCGAGGCGACCCGTAAATGAGTTCTATCGGGATAACTGCTTCTACCCCGTAGACCAGGGAGAAGGGAGTCTGCCCGGTAGCTCGGTTTGGTGTCGTTCTGAGGGACCAGAGAACTACTGGTAGCTCCTCGATCCACCGCCTGCCGTGCTTCTGTAGATTATCAAATGTTCTTGTCTTGAGTCCACGTAGCACTTTAGCGTTTGCCCTCCCAGCTTGTCTCTTGCTCTGGGGGTGTGCCACAGAGGCAAATGAGATCTTGCATCCGAGGGCATGAACATATTGCATGAAGGCGTAGATCGTGAACTGGGTGCGGTTGTCGGTAATGATCCTTGCCAGAACTCCAAAACGACACACCAATTCTTTCAAGAACTTGATAGCTGACTAAGCAGTCATCTTTCTCACGGCAGTTACATCCGGCCACTTTGTAAACTTGTCAATGGCAATGAACAAGAATTCAAAGCCCCCGATTGCTCGGGGATGGGGGCCGAGGATATCGAGCCCCCAGACCAAAAATGGCCATGATAAAGGGATTGTTTGAAGAGCTTGGGTAGGCAGGTGTGTTTTCTTGGAATGGAACTGGCAGGCTTCACATGTCGTGACGAGCTCGACCACATCTTGGAGGGCTATGGGCCAATAGAATCCTTGCTGAAATGCTTTCCCAACTAATTCCCTTGATCCAATGTGGGAGCCGCACATTCCTCTGTGAATCTCAGCCAGCAGTTCCTTTCCTTCTTCCCGGTAGGCACACTTCAATTTCACACCGTTGGGCCTTCTTCTGTACAGAGTGTCATCGACAAACTGATACATACTTGCCCTCCGGGCTACTTTCTTAGCTTCATCTTGGTCGTCGGGAAGCTCTTCAGTTTGGAGGAAGTGGACAATGTGCCTTGCCCAAGTTGGAGCCTGGGACTCGGCAACGAGGACTAGCGGCACCTCCTCGCCTGCGGGAGCACCAGCCTCGTTCGCGGGGTTTATGGACCCGGTTGGAGGGGTTGGTCCGACAGGCTATGAGGAGATGTTTCTGGCAGGGTCTCTGCCGGGAGTGGACGGCTCTACCATGGAGAGGCTTACCGTAGTCCAACTTTCTCCTCTTCCGGTCCATTGTTGCTGGGGATACGGAGGGCTGAGTGAGATGGAGAACAAAAGTTCCTGGTTCCACAGGAAGCTTCTGCGCAACACACTTTGACAGATGATCAGCTATGCTGTTTTTCGCACGGGGTACGTGCTCTGTTTGCAATCCGTCAAAGCGTTCCTCTAATCTCCTCACTTCCTCGACGTATGCCTCCATCAATGGACTTTGATAATCCTTGTTGACTTGTCTCACCACAAGCTGTGAATCTCCTCGAATGATCAACTTCTTAATTCCCAATTTGGCTGCAATCCTGAGCCCGGCAAGCAGCCATACTCAGTTGTATTGTTGGTTGCTTCTTCCCGGGCAAAGTGCATTTGGACGACGTACTTCAAGTGCTCCCCGGTGGGGGCGACAAGAAGCACGCCAGCTCCTGCATCTTGTAGGGAAAAAGCACCATCAAAATACATAATCCATTCTTGGGGCGATTCCTTGCTGGGGATAACTGTCTCTGTCACTTCCTCTTCAGGTGTTGGCGTCCATTCTGCAATAAACTCTGCCAACGCCCTGCTCTGAATCGTTGATGTACTCTCAAACTTCAAACCAAAGGTGGATAACTCCAAAGCCCACTCCACTATTCTGCCGGTAGCCTCAGGGTTTCGGAGTATCCTTTGCAACGGGAAACGAGTGACAATCAAGATCTCATGGGCTTCGAAGTAGTGGCGCAGTTTCCTTGAGGCCATGACGAGACCAAAGATCAACCTTTGCATGCCAGAGTACCTCGGTCTAGCCCCCTGTAACAGGGAGCTGACGAAATACACTGGGCGCTGCACCACTTTCTTCCTTGTCGCTTCCTTGGGGTTGCTCTCGTTGCCATGCTCATTGCTGCCTTGATCCTTCTCTGACTCTGTCGTTGTCTGCTCACTTTCTTCCTCACCCACTTCTCTCTGTGCTACCAGGGCCGCACTGACCACTTGGTTGGCTGCCGCCAAGTATAGCAACAACGGCTCCTGGGGTATTGGAGCAACCAAGGTAGGCACAGAGGACAAGTAGTCCTTCAACTCTTGCAAAGCTGCATCTGCTTCTAGGGTCCACTTCATAGGGCCGGCCTTCTTCAAAATCCTGAAGAACGGTAGGGCGCGCTCGGCAGATTTGGAGATGAATCTGCTTAGCGCGGCAACACATCCCGTCAGGCGCCTCACATCCTTGATTGTCCTTGGCGCTTGAATCTTCTCGATGGCCTTGAGCTTGTCGGGGTTGGCTTCAATCCCGCGATGGGATACAAAGAACCCAAGCAACTTGCCAGGGCAACACCAAATACACACTTCTCCGGGTTAAGCTTAAGATTGATCTTGCGCAGATTAGCAAATGTCTCCTCCAGATCCTGAATAAGGGTGGCCTTATCCTTGGTCTTGACCACGATATCATCCATATAGGCTTCTATGTTTCTGTGCAACTACAGCTCAAAACCAATCTGGATTGCCCTTGCAAAAGTGGACCCAGCACTCTTTAATCCAAATGGCATACGTACAAAGCAGTACGTACCACATGGGGTGATGAACGACGTCTTCTCTTCATCTTCCTTGGACATAAAGATTTGGTGATACCCAGAGTATGTGTCCAGAAAGGAGAGCAAATCAAAACCTGAAGTGGAACCCACAATCTGATTGATACGCGGCAAGGGAAATGGGTCCTTCGGGCAAGCCTTGTTGAGATCCGTGAAATCTTTGCAAAGCCTCCATTTGCCATTAGCCTTCTAGACTACCACTGGATTTGCCAACCATGTGGGGTGCAATACTGCTCTGACCAAACCATCTGCCTTAAGTTTCTTGATCTCTTCGGCAATGAATTGCTGCATCTCCAGGGCCTGCTTCCGTACTTTCTGCTTGGCAGGTCGAGCATGTGGGCAGACAGCAAGGTGGTGCTCGATTACCTCCCTGGGAACACTGGGGATATCAGATGGTTTCTAGGCAAACAAATCGATATTCGCCCGCAGGAAGGCAACAAGCGCGCTTTCCTATTTCTCATCAAGGGTGGCGCTGATAGTGAAAGGACCATCAACGCCAGCCAGCTCTACCAGGACCTTCTTCACTTGGGTGCAACAACCTTGGATCTCTTGCTATTAGAACACTCCGGCACATCGTCAATAGGTGCCGTGCACTCGGTGGGGGCACGCTTCCCTGACTATATGCCGGAGTCTCTAAAATCTCTCTTCTTTCCTTTACTTTCCTTGGCGGGAGCTGCCGCTGCCTCTGCCGCGACCGCGTCCCGGTACATCTTGTCCACACAAATGATTGCGGCCTTCTCATCTGATGGGATAGTGATGACTCCCAGTGGCCCAGGCATCTTCAAGGTTTTGTAGGCATAGTGGGATGCTGCGATGAACTTAGCCAGGGCCGGGCGTCCAAGAATCCCATTGTACGGCAGCAGGAGATCAACCACATCAAACACAATCCTCTCAGTCCGGTAGTTCAATTCTCCCCCGTATGTTACCCGCAACGTAATTTTTCCCTTAGGACGGCTCCTGCCGGGATGAACTCCTTGAAACATGTCGGTAACCTCTAGCTCTTCCTCTCCTATCTGAAGTCTGCTGATGACTGCCGGAGAAATCAGATTCAACCCGGCCCCGCCGTCCACCAACATCTTTGTGACCTTGAGGTTGGGGATTGTTGGGGAGACCAACAACGTCAAACATCCCACCGCAGTGGTAAGGCTAGGATGGTCCTCCTCATCAAAGATGATGGGCGTATGGGACCATTTGAGCGGCTTCCGGGCTTCTGGCAGTGGCTCCACGACATTGACCTCTCGCGCCCACCGCTTGAGCTGGCGGTCAGAAGCGTGCAAAGTTGCACCTCCGTCAATGCACAGGGCGTCTGTGGCCTTCTGAAACTCCTGCACAGTGGTTTCCTCTTCATCCCCTCCATCACTCTCATCACCGCAGGTTTCCTTCTCTCGACCTCTGGCGGGCTTTCCATGGTTCCGAAAGGGTTTTCCATGAGATCGGCGCAGAGGTCCGGCTCAGGGCTCGGCTCACCAATCTTGCCAATAAAGACATGGATTCCGCCGAAGGGGACCCGGTACCCGTACTCAATTGAGCCGGCGTCGGGGCCCCAATTTGCATCGTCGATGTAGAGCTTGCCGCGACGACTCTTGGTCATCCGGCCCACAGCGTATCCCTTGAGCCCTTCGAAGCTGCCCTTCAAGAACTCAAATCCACCGTGCGCTGGCCCCACGGTGGGCGCCAACTGTCGTGGAATTGTCACGGCAGATGTCCTCGTGCAAGGACTTAGTCGTGGAGCCATCACAGCTAGGAAGCTTAAAGGGGTTAAACGGGACAAGGAACACGAGGGTTATACTGGTTCGGCCCCTTACGGTGAAGGTAAAAGCCTACGTCCAGTTGAGGTGGTATTGATTAGGGTTTCGATGACCAGGAGGTAAACCGTCCTGCCTGGTTATCGATTTTGTCTTACTCCTCCCTAAACCGCCGCCGGGTCATCCCTTTATATAGAGAGGTTGACGCCCAATGGCTCTTAGAGCCCCGGCCGGCTCATAACAGTGTCCGGCTCGGACTCTTAACTATTCTTGCCTTACACTACAAGTTTCACCCTAACGGCGGTTAACACTACGGGCCTTAAGCCATCTCCGGGTCTTAAGCCCATTATTGACCCGCCGTCTTCAAGTTTGGTGCTGGGCTTCACGTGATGACCATTATGAAGTAACCCGGCCCCTCCTGGGCGGGTGACTCTAATGGTTATATCCTCAACATTAGGCCCCAGATTGATTTGAACCGGTTCATGTCAATCTTCAATCCCTTTGAGAGAAAATCTTGCGGCTTATATTTGTGCGAAGGTTTTAACCCGCCGTGACGTCATCTTCTGGATTCCTGATAACCCGCCATGACGTCATCTTCCGTTAAGTTCATTTTTTATTCTATCATATCCCAACAGATCTTATCTTTAATCGCCATCCCAAAAATCGAGGCGCTTCTGTGGCGAGATAATCACGCCGTGGCCTCCTCGTTTCTCGCGCCCACTTATTAGCCGCACCTTATATATAAGCCCGGCCCATGAGCCTTCATTCACTTGTCGCCTCCATCGTCTTCCTCCTCTGACACCCGAGACCTCGAGCTCCGCCGCCGCCGCCGCTCTCCTGGTCTTCGTCAACCTCGGCCGCTGCATCACCCTGACCTGTCCAGAGAAACGGCGGCGACCTCCGCGACTCATCAGCACCCGTAAGTCCTTGCCACTCCATAGAGTAGATCCGCATTAGGGTTCTTACTGTTCTCCCCTGTTCTTTGCAGTTCGTCGCCATTTCTTCACAGTTTCTTCTACACGGCCCCCTTAGATCCAGAAAACATATAGAACTCGTGCGGCTGTGGTTTCGCACCCATTTTCAGTAGTAGCACGCCCCCTTTACTTGCAAAGAGATCCCCTTAGAGCTCATGAACTTCTCTGTATCAGCTTTCTAGGTCTAGAAATTTTTTCTTTTTAGCCGATCGTTTGATCCAAAATAATTACTGCGATCTATGAAACTTGTTTGCGCCACACTTAGTCAAAAATTGCATCTGTTTAGCTATGGCGGCTCATATCTCCAGCTTAAAAGAGGCCACGCGCTGTAAAATTTCTGGCTCATTTATGATATTGTTTTAGACAACTTGAATTACTCACGATGCCCTCAGCTGCTTAGATAACCCGACGCAATTAACCATATGTCATTAGGCCCCTTCATAAGCCACCATCTTGAATATTGAACTGTAAACTTCCTCCGGCTTATAGTTGAACCGGACATTTCCTTTTGTCATAGGCTTTCGTCTTTCACAATGCCAGCCAAGGCTCCCAAGGCACCCATCACGTGCAACTGGATGAGATCCAATGTTACTGATGACACTTTAGCTGCTTTCGTGAAGACGGGTTACCTGCCCAAGAAGGAGGTCATGTCTTATCGTGCCCCTGACCCGTCGGAGGAAAGACCTCAACAAAGAGATGGTGAGGTGGTGATATTTGCTGATCACATGAGCCGGGGCTTCGCACCTCCTGGCTCAAAATTCTTTAGAGATGTTCTGAACTTCTTCGATCTGCGGCCGCAAGACATAGGACCCAATTCCGTGTCGAATATTTCCAACTTTCAAGTATTCTGCGAAGTATATCTTGGAGAAGAGCCCAGCCTACTGCTTTTTAGGGAGTTGTTTTATCTGAACCGCCAGAATGAGTGCGCCAACGGGCCTAGCTTGGAGCTTGGCGGAATCTCCATTCAACGACGGAGAGATTGCCTTTTCCCTTATGCTGAGCCGCCAAGCCACCCAAAGGACTGGAACCAGACATGGTTCTACTGCCAAGACACTTCTCCGGCTGATGAGAGCCCTCTGCCCGGCTTTCGTGCCCTGCGTCTGGAGCCAACTCACCCCCTGCCAGACAAACTATCTCAAGCTGAACGTCAACCACTGATTCCTACCATCAACAAGATTAAGGCCCTTCTAGGAAATGGCCTTAACGGCGTAGATCTGGTCCGGGTCTGGATTTCTTGGCGGGTGATTCCCCTGAGCCGCCGCCCCGGCTTAATGTGTGATTACACGGGCCGGAAGGATGACCCTTTGCGGCACAGCTCCAACGATCTTCCTGAGGACGTCGTGGACGACATGACCAAGTCTCTCTTGAATGAGAGCTTAGCCGACTGTGGGAGGACCGGCTTAAGCCCCTTCTGCCAAGCTAACCCGGCTCCGGCGGTAAGCTACCAATCTGAGCACTTTACCTTCCATTTTAACAGTTTTCGTTTTAACTTCAAGGAAACCTTTATTGCATTTTTCCAGGCTAATGACAAGTTCTGGAAGGTCAAGTATGACCATGAGGCTGCTAAAAAAGCCAGGAAAGCTAAGAAAGTCGCCAGGAGAGCCGCTCCCCGTAAGAAGGGAAGTAGGCCTAGCGCCTCAGAGCTGCTTCAGTTGGATGATAGCTCCGAGTCAGAGGTAACACTTGATTCGTTAGGCTCCTATTCTGCCTTTCGTCTATTTTTTAACCACCTTATTGACTTGATTATCCGCAGGATGATACCGGAGCGAGTAACCCGGTGACTGAAGAGGTAGCTATACTTTCCTCCGACTTGGACCCCTTGCCAAGGCTGAAAGTCCGAAGAGTAACCCGGAAAGTAAGATTTTCGCATCCTTTAGCTTGTCAAGATCATCAATTTCTTTTGAAGCAACGGATTCATGAGAGCCGGAGGCAAACCCGGGCCAGCAAGGATGCAGACCTCTCCTCCGGCTTACCCGAGGCATCAACAAAGCGCCGGACTGAGGTTATCTCCAACTTATACCCTTTTCATCCTTTAGCGGGCGTCACTCGTCAACCACTCAACTCGTCTGATTCAAATTATCAGGAAACTTCACCTTCCTCTGGTGACTCCATGCAATCTAACCTGCCGGCTTTCAAGACCGCACCCGGGTAATGATAATCATCTCATTTGTGCTTATCTTATTTATGTTTTTTGTACTAATCTTTTGACTTTTAGTGCCCAAGCCAAGCTCAGCAAAAGGGCCAAGAAAAATAAGCCGGTCGAAGAGCCGGTCTTGACTGAACCGGAAGCTTCTGCTCATGAGCCGCCATCTGCACCAGCTCCGGACAACACCGCCTCAACTGAAGAACAAACCATGGCGGGTTCCGACAACCCGGAGATTCCCAGCTCAGCTCAACCGGCCGATGACCCGGATGTGGTGATTACCCGGACTGAATACGTTGAGCTGGGAAGACCCACTGTGCTGGCCAGATGCTCTGCCAAGGAAGAGCTGCTAGAGCGCCGCCGGGCTAGACTGGGGATCACTTATTATGCTAACTTGAGCATTGGAGACATTGTTTCTGGTTACATTGGTCAAGTGCACAATAGCCGGGACCTGGAGATTGATATGGTGAAGCAGATACAGCAAAAATCTGAGGTACAACCCTCTTGCTTACTCCATAGTCAGTCTTACTATGCTAGCCCCCAAGTCTATTACTTATGATAGAATATGTTGTAGACTTAACTTCCGGCTTACCTTCATGAACCGGCAATTGTAAATAGAATCTTTTAGCTTACATTAGCCCCCAAGTGCCAAGTGTCTTTGCTTGCAAAGTGCTTGGGACTTTAATGTTGCATAATAATTACTCATACTATAACCCGGAATTTGTACAGGCTGCCTGCAAAAAATTTGAAGCTGAAATCTCTGAGCTGAAGAACCGCCTGAAGACTCAGGAAACTGAGACCCGGAAGGCCAACGCCAAATTTGAGTTCAGTGTTGCTGCACAAGAAAAGCTGAAGAAGAAATTTGAAACCGAAAGAAAGACTTGGGCCGAGGAGAAAACTGCTTTGGTCAGCCGGGCCGAACAAGCGGAGGCTGCTCTGACCGAGAGAACCGCCGAACTCTCTGGCTTAAAGCACCATGTGTCACAGATGTTCGCCGCAATCTTCGGTAAGTCCTTCTACAAGCCTTTAACAAGCTTACATTCTTTATGTCTTAGAAATCCCACAATTGCCATCAATTCACCTAATTTTGTTATGCAGGTCCCAGAAGCTCCAACCTTAATCAGAATGTTCTGACCAAGTTGAAGGCCGTGTACACCTTGGTGGAGCAACTCTACACCGGGTCACAGCGTGCGTTAGCCGTTGTGGCTCTATCCAACGAGGTTCCGACTCACCTGGCGGATGTACTCAGGCGGCTTGCCGTTCTTCCTCAGCACTTCCAAGAGCTAAGACGGGCCTTTGCAAGAGCCGGAGCTATAGCTGCTTTGAGCCGGGCCAAGGCTTTTCTTCCGGAGCTAGACCCGGCCGACATCGCTCTTGGATACCCCAGCCTGAAGGAAGACGGAACCCCCTTTGACCAAAAAGACTTTGCTGCCTGTGTGAAGAGTGTGCGCCCGGTGGCCACCCTGATTGGGAATGACACCGACCTTACCAAGTATCAGCCGGGCTACGACGCGGAAAATCAGAGGATCCCCACTCCACGTTATGAAGCCATCAGCTTGATCCCTCCGACTCGTAAGCATACCTTCGTCCCAGAAGTTGACCCGGCCGGGTTAATTGATGACGAGGCTCAATTTGAAGCTTTGAGCGGCATTGACTGGAAATCATCAACCTTCCAGGTCATGGAATCAGCCGGAGGAGCGGAGAGGGATGAGCCGGAAGCTTCAACTCAACAAGCACCTTGACTTTTAGGCGGCTCATGGGTACACCTTAAAACAATGCCTCGCCTTTTGGACTCGGGGAGTCTTGTAATAGAGTAGGACAAACACTTAATTTTGTCGTGCCATCGTGCACGTGTTGAATGCTTAACTCCATTGAAGTTGCTTCTTCTTATTCCTCCGGGTTATAATTGATTAGTTATTTTCCTTAAGCTCGAATAGCTGTCTTTAACCATCCTGCATAGAAAACAAGTCACAAGTCTCTGGGCGGCTTACTGCACTGAGAATCATAGACCTTATATATATAACCCAGAATATGAATAAAAGTCACCGAAGACTGGCCCTCAATTATATCCTTGATGTAACCATAATAGCATACTTACAAGCCTTCAAGTATACTTCCGGTTCATGTAATAACCCGAATAATGAGGTTAAGATCTCAACTCCGGTTCACCAGCATCAATAATACTTACTATGTGTTATCAACGTTGTGAATCAAAATGAAGTCGGCGAAGTAAGAGCCGCCCTTGCACACTGTTGATATGACCAAAAGAACTTATTGTAAGTCAGAAGATCAAAACTTAGGGGCTTCCAGTTCGAATATGACCAGAGAACCGTCCCAAAGGGGTTAAGCTAAGATTCGAATGCGATCATATAGCCCCCAGTGGCTTTGGCGATGCCGATCAAGAGGGTACCGACAGCTATGTTCTCTTTGGTTCGAATACGACCCATGTTTGAACAGGAAGCCCCCAAATGACCTTAAGAGTTGTTTAACGACGCTGATTCGAATACGATCCACGTCGGTTCCCAAAGGGGGTTGAGCTATGATTCAAATATGATCAAAGAAAACTCCCCAATGAGCTCGGCAATTCGCCAATCAAGTGGGTATCGACAGCTATGTTCTCTTTGGTTCGAATGCGACCTATGTTTGAACAGGAAGCCCCCAGGTGATCATATTGTTTACGGCTAGATTCGAATACGATCATAAGCCGGATCCACCTCCAAGTGACCATGTGATGTTGTAATGGAAATAACACGTTTCCCTTTGGAGGAGAAAAGGACAGAGGTCCTGCTTTATTATTTATCATAATATATACATGGCTATAGAAATATGTACATTATGAGAGCCGGTGGCTGAAGTGTAATAAGGCCGAAGCTGAGCTATGTTCCACGGCCGACGGGTCTCTTCCTCTGACTTGCGTGAATCTTTGTGCTCCCGAACGTCGATAAGGTAGTATGACCCGTTGTGCAAGTTCTTGCTGACCACAAAGGGCCCTTCCCAAGGCGGGGATAACTTGTGTGCATCTGCCTGATCTTGGATGAGCCGGAGCACCAAATCACCTTCCTGGAAGACCCGGGACTTAACCCGGCGGCTGTGATAACGGCGAAGGTCTTGTTGGTAAATCGCCGAGCGAGCTGCTGCCACATGACGCTGTTCGTCCAACAAGTCAAGAGCATCTTGGCGCGCCCGCTCATTATCCGCCTCAACATAAGCCGCCACTCGAGGCGAGTCATGACGGATGTCACTGGGGAGGACTGCTTCCGCTCCATAAACCATGAAGAAAGGCGTGTAACCCGTAGACCTGTTAGGAGTAGTATTGATGCTCCATAACACGGAGGGTAACTCCTCCACCCAACAACCCGGCGTCCGTTGCAAAGGGACCAAAAGCCGGGGCTTGATGCCCTTCAAGATCTCCTGATTAGCTCTCTCAGCTTGACCATTGGATTGAGGGTGAGGCAATGATGAAACATCAAGTCGAATATGCTCTCGTTGACAAAACTCCTCCATGGCGCCCTTAGACAGATTGGTACCATTGTCAGTTACAATGTTGTGTGGAAAGCCGAAGCGAAATATCACCCTTTTCATGAACTGAACCGCCGTGGCCACGTCACACTTACTAACTGGCTCAGCTTCAACCCACTTTGTGAACTTGTCGACTGCTACCAAGAGGTGGGTCTTCTTATCCTTGGACCTTTTAAAAGGCCCAACCATATCAAGCCCCCAGACCGCAAATGGCCAAGTAATTGGAATCATCCTCAGCTCCTGAGCCGGCACATGAGCCCGTCGCGAGAACCTCTGATAACCGTCACATTTACTGACCAAGTCCTCCGCATCAGCATGAGCCGTCAGCCAATAAAAACCATGACGAAAAGCCTTGGCCACCAGGGATTTTGAGCCGGCATGATGGCCACAATCCCCCTCGTGAATCTCACACAAAATTTCTTGGCCTTCCTCAGGGGAAACGCAACGCTGGAAAGTTCCAGTGACACTGCCATGATGTAGCTCACCATTGATAATTATCATTGACTTAGACCGCCAGGTTATTTGTCTGGCCAAAGTTTCATCCTCAGGCAACTCTCCCCGGGTCATGTAAGCCAAATATGGTACTGTCCAGTCTGGGGTGGTGTGGAGAGCCGCCACCAACTGTGCTTCCGGGTCAGGGACAGCCAAGTCTTCCTCTGTAGGTAACTTAACAGAAGGGTTATGCAAGATGTCCAAGAAAGTATTAGGCGGCACCGGCTTTCGCTGAGAGCCCCGCCGGCTTAATGCATCAGCCGCCTCGTTCTTCCTGCGATCGATGTGCTCTACTTGGTAACCCTGAAAGTGTCCAGCAATGGCATCAACTTCACGGCGATAAGCCGCCATGAGAGGGTCCTTCGAATCCCACTTGCCTGATACTTGTTGAGCCACTAAATCTGAGTCGCGAAAGCACCTTACCCTGCTCAAGCTCATCTCCTTAGCCATCCGAACACCATGGAGCAAGGCCTCGTACTCAGCCGCATTGTTAGTGCAGGGAAACATCAACCGTAGCACATAACGAAACTTGTCACCTTTAGGGGAAGTCAATACAACTCCAGCCCCCGAGCCCTCCAATTGCCTAGACCCATCGAAGTGAATAGTCCAATATGTATTATCCAGCTTCTCTTCAGGCACCTGCAGCTCTGTCCAATCGTTGATGAAATCCACCAATGCTTGAGATTTGACAGTAGTGCGTGGTACGTATTTCAGACCATGAGGCCCAAGCTCTATAGCCCACTTAGCCACTCTTCCTGTAGCTTCTCTGTTTTGGATGATATCTCCAAGGGGAGCAGAACTAACCACAGTGATGGGGTGACCCTGGGAATAATGCTTAAGCTTCCGGCTTGCCATGAACACACCATAAACAAGCTTCTGCCAATGTGGATACCGCTGTTTAGACTCAATGAGCACTTCACTGACGTAGTAAACCGGCCGCTGAACCGGATACTCCTTACCCTCTTCCTTGCGCTCCACCACCACAGCCACACTGACGGCTCGTGTGTTAGCAGCTACATACAGTAATAAGGGCTCCTTGTCAACCGGAGTAGCAAGAACTGGGGGCTCAGCCAGCTGTCTCTTCAAATCCTCAAAACCAGCATTAGCAGCATCATTCCAGATAAAGTCCTCTGTTTTCTTCATCAACTGGTACAGTGGCATGGCCTTTTCACCCAAACGGCTAATAAACCGGCTCAAAGCAGCGATGCGGCCTGCCAGACGATGGACGTCGTTGATGCACGCCGGCTTAGCCAGAGAGGTGATTGCCTTTATCTTTTCCGGGTTAGCTTCAATGCCTCTGTTAGAAACCAGGAAACCCAAGAGCTTGCCTGCGGGAACACAAAAAACACACTTCGCCGGGTTAAGCATCATCTTGTAAACCCGGAGATTATCAAAGGTTTCTCTAAGGTCATCGACCAGGGTCTCCTTCTCCCTGGACTTAACCACGATATCATCCACATAGGCATGAACATTGCGCCCAATCTGGTTATGAAGATAATTCTGCACACAATGCTGATAAGTCGCCTGTGCACTCTTGAGTCCAAAAGGCATAGACACATAACGGAAGGCTCCAAAGGGAGTGATGAACGCCGTCTTCTCCTGGTCCTTAACTGCCATTTTAATCTGATGGTATCCAGAATAAGCATTCAAAAAACTTAAGCGCTCACAACCCGCCGTAGCATCAATTATTTGATCAATACGGGGGAGAGCAAAAGGATCAGCCGGACACGCCATGTTTAAGTCCGTGTAGTCCACAGACATCCGCCAGGTGCCATTCTTCTTGAGCACGAGCACCGGGTTAGCTAACCATTCTGGATGAAAGACTTCGACAATAAACCCGGCCGCCAAGAGCCGGGCCACCTCCTCACCAATGGCTTTCCGCCTCTCCTCATTAAACCGCCGAAGGAATTGCCTGACCGGCTTAAATTTCGGATCAATATTGAGAGTGTGCTCAGCGAGTTCTCTAGGTACACCCGGCATGTCAGAAGGTTTCCATGCAAAAATGTCCCTATTCTCACGGATGAACTCGATGAGCGCGCTTTCCTATTTTGGATCCAGATTGGCACTGATGCTAAACTGCTGAGATGAGTCACCTGGAACGAAATCAACAAGTTTAGTCTCATCAGCTGACTTAAATTTCATTGTCGGCTCATGCTCCGTGGTCGGCTTTTTCAGAGATGTCATATCTGTTGGGTCAACATTGTCCTTGTAAAACTTCAACTCCTCTGTTGCACAAACAGATTCTGCATAAGCCGCGTCACCTTCCTCACACTCCAAGGCTATCTTTCGGCTGCCATGAACCATAATGGTCCCATTGTGACCTGGCATCTTGAGCTATAAATATACGTAACACGGCCGTGCCATGAACTTGGCGTAAGCCGGCCGCCCAAATATGGCATGATACGGACTTCTTATCTTGACCACCTCAAAGGTCAATTTTTCCGCCCTGTAGTTGTACTCATCTCCAAAGGCCACTTCCAGCTCGATCTTACCAACTGGATAAGCCGACTTACCAGGCACCACACCATGGAAAACAGTATTGGACTGGCTGAGGTTCTTATCAATCAACCCCATACGACGGAAGGTCTCATAATAGAGGATGTTGATGCTGCTGCCTCCATCCATGAGCACCTTAGTGAACTTATATCCTCCCAACCGAGGAGCCACCACCAGGGCCAGGTGACCCGGATTATCAACCCGGGGAGGGTGATCCTCCCTACTCCACACAATAGGCTGCTCAGACCATCTTAAATAGCGTGGAACCGCCGGCTCAACAGCATTCACAGCCCTCTTATGAAGCTTCTGATCTCGCTTACACAGACTGGTGGTAAACACATGATACTGTCCACCATTGAGCTGCTTTGGATTGGTCTGGTATCCCCCTGCTGCTGTTGATGACCCTGGACGGACTGCTGATTAAAGCCCCCTTGAACATTCTGAGGATTGGAATTTGAGCCGCCGCCCGGGCCATGAAAGCCGCCAGCTCCTGAGCCGCCGCCCGAGCCATTGTTGCCATTAAAGGCATTGGAATTCTTAAAGGCCTTCATGATTGCGCAATCTTTCCATAGATGAGTAGCTGGCTTCTCCCTAGAGCCATGCCTTGGACAAGGCTCATTCAACAACTGCTCAAGCGTTGGGCCTGAACCGCCAGCTCGGGGAGGTGGCCTCCCCTTACGTCGCTGGTTGTTACACTGTGAGCTGGCATTGGCCACAAACTCTATGCTGCAATCAGCCTTACGCTTGCTACCTCCTTGGTTCGCCGGGTTATGCTGAGGACCCTTGCCATTGCCGTTCTTCTTTCCCTTCCTTGTCCTTTCATCATCTGACGCGGGGTCCTTTGTACTATCAGAGTCGGTGTACTTGACGAGAGCTGCCATCAGCGTACCCATATCATTGCAATCGCGCTTGAGCCGCCCGAGTTTCATCTTCAGGCGCAGGAAATGACAATTCTGCTCCAACATTAGGACTGCAGAGCCGGCATCCATCTTATCAAATGAATGTATTATCTCTTTGACCCGGCGAACCCAATGGGTTGTGGACTCACCCTCCTGCTGTTTACAGTTAGTCAAATCCACAATTGACATAGACTGCCTACTGGTATCTTTGAAGTTTTGGATGAACCGGGCTTTCAGCTCAGCCCAAGACCCGATAGAATTCGGTGGCAGCCCTTTCAACCAAGTGCGGGCAGTCCCATCTAACATCATGGTGAAGTACTTGGCCATTGCCGCTTCGCTGACCTCCAGCAACTCCATAGCCATCTCATAACTCTCGATCCAGGCTCCGGGTTGTAAATCAGCCGTGTAATTAGGCACCTTCCTAGGCCCTTTGAAATCCTTGGGCAGACGTTCATTGCGGAGAGCCGACACTAGACATGGGACACCTCCAGTCCTCGTAGGGATACCCACGTCGATGGAAGCCGTCGGATAAGCCGGGGGTGGCTGGTAAGCCGTCAACTCAGGCACCTGCTCCGCCTCTTGCCGTGCTCTGTCTTGGTCTACTGCGTGAAAGGCTCCGTTATGAGCCGGGCCGTGGCCAGGAGGCAAGTCATGGCGTCGGACATTACTTGAGCCGGTCGCTGAGACCATGTGTCTGCTATAACTCGGGCTCCGGCCTGGACGAGGGGTTGAATGAATCCTGTCCCGGCTATAAGAATATGCCTCTTGCTGCGCCAGAGCCGTCTGAAGGAGTTCTCTGACCCGGCGGGTTTCAACCGCCGTTGGAGAGTCACCATCAATTGGGAGAGCCGCCAGCCGTGCCGCCGCGGCGACCATGTTTTCCAACGGGTTGGCATAATGACCCGGTGGTATTGGCACGTACTGAGGCGGGGCAGGGTTCACCCGGGGAGGTCCCATCACTTGGGGCTGAATTGGCGTCCCAGCCCCGGGCACTATGATCTCCGGCGGGTTACTAGACCCTGCACACGGCGTGTTGAAGAGGTTTCGAGGATCGTAGACCGGAGGGAGTCGAGATTGGGCCTTTCGATGCCTCCTTCTCATGACCTCATTGGACGCGTTTTGATCCATCGCGAGCCGGAAGGACTGTGCCTGAATCAGCTGAGTCTGGGCGTCGAGAGCCGCCCTCTCTGCAGCCATCCTGATACCCTCCGCCGCCAGATCCTCCTTGGCTTTTGCTAGATCCAACTTTAACTGTGCCACCTCCGCGTCATGCTGAACTTGATCCGCCGGAGCAACCGTAGCGGTCCACAGGACCGTCATCTTGTCTGTGAGATCCATCAGCACCTGAGCCGACGAAGGCACCGGGCTTCCTGACCTGAAGGCGGGGTTTTGAACAGGTTGCGCGCCGGCCATGAAGATTCCAACCCGGCTCGGCGGCTCAAAGGGGTCCGGGATGCTGTCGCCATCGGAACAACCCCTGAGTCTGCCATCTTGAAGTTGATACAACGAGTTTGACTCATCCGTAGATGACTCGCCGTCAGAGCCAGCGGCCGTCTCATCGCCAGATCCAGATCCTTCAGAGAGTCCTCCATGGACACATCCCACGAAAGCATGCTTCAAGGCAGGTAAAGCCCGGGCGGGTCGTGCACGCTGAGCCGTCTCGATGAGATCGGCGCAGAGATCCGGCTCAGGGCCCGGCTCACCAATCTTGCTAATGAAGACATGAATTCCGCCGAAGGGGACCCGGTACCCGTACTCAATTGAGCCGGCGTCGGGGCCCCAGTTTGCATCGTCGATGTAGAGCTTGCCGCGACGACTCTTGGTCATCCGGCCCACAGCGTATCCCTTGAGCCCTTCGAAGAACTCAAATCCACCGTGCGCCAGCCCCACGGTGGGCGCCAACTGCATGGAATTGTCACGGCAGATGTCCTCGTGCAAGGACTTAGTCGTGGAGCCATCGCAGCTAGGAAGCTTAAAGGGGTTAAACGGGACAAGGAACACGAGGGTTATACTGGTTCGCCCCCTTACGGTGAAGGTAAAAGCCTACATCTAGTTGAGGTGGTATTGATTAGGGTTTCGATGACCAGGAGCTAAACCGTCCTGCCTGGTTATCGATTTTGTCTTACTCCTCCCTAAACTGCCGCCGGGTCGTCCCTTTATATAGAGAGGTTGATGCCCAGCGGCTCTCAGAGCCCCGTCCGGCTCATAACAGTGTCCGGCTCGGACTCTTAACTATTCTTGCCTTACACTACAAGTTTCACCCTAACGGCGGTTAACACTACGGGCCTTGAGCCATCTCCGGGTCTTAAGCCCATTATTGACCCACCGTCTTCAAGTTTGGTGCTGGGCTTCGCGTGATGACCATTATGACGTAACCCGGCCCCTCCTGGGCGGGTGACTCCAATGGTTATATCCTCAACAAAGACCAATATTTTTAAGCATTGGGAGCTGAGTCAAATGAGTTATTCTTCAGTCTTTCTCTGTGAGAAACCAACGTCAGCAAATTGATTATGAAGTTGGTTTATTGACCCGGATTTTTGAAGAAGGAAATAACAAGGAGTTAAGGATGATCAGGTGCTGGCTTACAAAGATGTTTAACCCAGAGCATAACCTGTTAAAATTGTTCTTTTGTTTTGTTTACAGGATCAGTTTAACATGGATAAATCCAAATTAAACTGGGGGCTAATGTCGGGGATATACCCCGCGGTATGACCCGGCCGGAGATATGACCCGGCTAGGACTTGATGTTTCATTGCTGACCCGGCAGACTATCAGCCGGCGGGAACAGTTAAGCATTGTAAGCCGGCAGACACAGTCATGTAACCCGACAGACACAGTCATGTAACCTGGATAGTTAAGCTGGCAAATGTTAAGCCAGACGGTAAGCCAGATGGTAAGTCAGATCGTAAGGCAGACCGTAAGTCAGATTGTAAGCCAGATTGTAAGAAGCCCAAGACGTTAAGAAGCTCATGGAGAGAGGCCCGTGATGAGAGGTCAGAATAGTTTAAGTCTTAGTCCGAGATGGACTCTACATGTAACCCGCCCCTTCAACTTATATAAGGAGGGGCAGGGCACCCCAAGAGGGTGGGGGCAAGAAATAATTGTTAAGGCTAGACACAACTAAAGGAGAGCCAGATTTACGGCATCTCCCTCATGAGCATAATGAGACCTAGCCACAAACAGCATGTAGGGCTATTACGGGATGATGTTGCCCGGGGCCCGAAGCTGTCTAAATCCTTGTCTTATGTGTTGCGTCTCTCGTCCCGATCAACCCCTCTCAAGCTACCACATAGATGCGTTGGCCTCACGACTAAGTCCTCACACTAGGACATCTGCCGTGACAATTCCACGACAACTATGCCAACAAGGTAGCTACAAGCTTGCTCCTTGAGCTGTTTTGGCTAGAGGAGGACGAAGAACAAGGCTAGCTCTACTCCACTCTCTTTATGTGGGTGTGTGTCTTCTAAGGTTCTGAACCCTTTGCATTGGGCGGCCTGGGGGGTTTATATAGGCCTACCCCCCAGGGGTACAATGGTAATCCAGCCGGGTGTAGGACCCGGCCGTCGGTGTCTCTGGACGCCGGCTTCTCCGCCGGCTGCTGGGGCCCGCCACTTGGTGGGTCCCACCGGCTGCTAGGAACTCGGTCGACAGGTAGGTCCCACCGCCTATGGGCCATGCCGACAACTTTATATAGTTGCCTTGCTCCTGATGACGGATGCTTTGTCGGGGGGAGCGTGGCTACAGTCCCGCCGCCTGGTGGGCACTCACTGTAGCCACACCCCGTCTCATCTGGTTAATGGTGCACAGATTCTGAGGAGGGGGGAGCCTGCCTGCTGGGAGGCGGCCCACTCCCGCTGCCGCCTGCTGGGGCATCGCCTCCTTCTGGGGATCGCCGACAGGTAGGGCCCGCCGCCTGCGGGCCGTATCGACCGGCTGTCGTGGGAGCATTGCTCTCCTGATGTGGGTGATGTCATGGGCCGCGTGGCTATAGTGTCGCGCCGGGCGAGGGGTGTCCGCTTGGTACACCGCACTATAGCCACGCCCCGCCATAGATTCAGGGGTGGCAGGTCGCACTGTAGCCACGCCCCGTCCCGTCGTGGTAATGGGGGTGCAGACTTTGTGGGGACGAGGGGCCGCCTGCTAGGGGTCGGCCCTCTCATGGCCGCCTGCTAGGAGTTGGCCTCTTCGCAGCCGCCTTCTGTGGTCTTGCAGCCTTCTAGCAGCCGGCCTCCTAGACCAGCCGGCCCAAGGAGCTGGCCGTTCGTCCAGGAGGTGTGAGGGGCGCAGCTAGCCCCGATATCTTGAAATACCATGGGGGGCTGATGAGGCTACCCGTGGTCATTTACTCTGACATGCATCGCCCGTCCTCTTCTCTTCCACCGCACTACCTGGGATAAGAGGGACTGGGAGAGGAGTTTACGGGGCACCTATCTTTTTTCAATCTTAAATCTACCGGCATTTGCCAAATATTAATTCAAATAATCTAATCTCTCGTGTCCGTCTTTGTGTTCTGTAATGCTTGTACTTGTATTAGCATATGAATGAAAAAGATGAACATTGCCGGGAACTCGTGAGGTGAGATGCCTCTTTAATGTAAATAAATGAGTTTTCCCAGCAAGCTATCCTGCCGGTACCCGTTTTGTCTGCCGGAGAGCTGCGTCTGTTGGGGAACAGACAAGGAGACTAGCCCCCCGCCAACTTCTTTTTCCCAAAGGCTACTGCGACCATTCTGACCGAAGGAACATTCGAGTCATGGATGGGAGCACCTGAGTCTCAAAAGAGTGGCGAGGCTTTCTCATGCTTAAGTTATAGCCTTATAGAACACTAACGGACAGGAGGTAAACCTTATGTGTTTTGGCTTGCCAGGGATCGCTGTGCCAGGCAATCTTCTCAACTCCTTGACGAAGCCAAGTTCACTGTAGGAACCTGCAACTTCATGTAGATGAGAATGAATGCAGGATGCGATCCTATCTATATGCATATGCAAATGCTCATGAAATGCTTATGTGTAGTGATCTTGGTGTGCTCATGCATGCATGCAATCTTGGTCGGGGCCCCCCACAGTGCTTCTTTATTTTCTCTTGTACGGGGTCATCGCCCCGGCTTTGGACAAGGGGTTACATGCTGGAGGGCTGTGGGCCAATAGAATCCTTGCTGAAATGCTTTCCCAACTAATTCCCTTGATCCAATGTGGGAGCCGCACATTCCTCTGTGAATCTTAGCCAGCAGTTCCTTTCCTTCTTCCCGGTAGGCACACTTCAATTTCACACCGTTGGGCCTTCTTCTGTACAGAGTGTCATCGACAAACTGATACATACTTGCCCTCCGGGCTACTTTCTTAGCTTCATCTTGGTCGTCGGGAAGCTCTCCAGTTTGGAGGAAGTGGACAATGTGCCTTGCCCAAGTTGGAGCCTGGGACTGGGCAACGAGGACTAGCGGCACCTCCTCGCCTGCGGGAGCACCAGCCTCGTTCGCGGGGTTTATGGACCCGGTTGGAGGGGTTGGTCCGACAGGCTATGAGGAGATGTTTCTGGCAGGGTCTCTGCCCGGAGTGGCCGGCTCTACCGTGGAGAGGCTTACCATAGTCCAACTTTCTCCTCTTCCGGTCCATTGTTGCTGGGGATACGGAGGGCTGAGTGAGATGGAGAACAAAAGTTCCTGGTTCCACAGGAAGCTTCTGCACAACACACTTTGACAGATGATCAACTATGCTGTTTTTTGCACGGGGTACATGCTCTGTTTGCAATCCGACAAAGCGTTCCTCTAATCTCCTCACTTCCTTGACGTATGCCTCCAACAATGGAATTTGATAATCCTTGTTGACTTGTCTCACCACAAGCTGTGAATCTCCTCGAATGATCAACTTCTTAATTCCCAATTTGGCAGCAATCCTGAGCCCGGCAAGCAGCCATACTCAGCTGTATTGTTGGTTGCTTCTTCCCGGGCAAAGTGCATTTGGACGACGTACTTCAAGTGCTCCCCGGTGGGGGCGACAAGATGCACGCCAGCTCCTGCATCTTGTATGGAAAAAGCACCATCAAAATACATAATCCATTCTTGGGGCGATTCCTTGCCGGGGATAACTGTCTCTGTCACTTCCTCATCAGGTGTTGGCGTCCATTCTGCAATAAACTCTGCCAACGCGCTGCTCTGAATCATCGATGTACTCTCAAACTTCAAACCAAAGGTGGATAACTCCAAAGCCCACTCCACTATTCTGCCGGTAGCCTCAGGGTTTCGGAGTATCCTTTGCAACGGGAAATGAGTGACAATCGTGATCTCATGGCCTTGGAAGTAGTGGCGCAGTTTCCTTGAGGCCATGACGAGACCAAAGATCAACCTTTGCATGCCAGAGTACCTCGGTCTAGCCCCCTGTAACAGGGAGCTGACGAAATACACTGGGCGCCGCACCACTTTCTTCCTTGCCGCGTCCTTGGGGTTGCTCTCGTTGCCATGCTCATTGCTGCCTTGATCCTTCTCTGACTCTGCCGTTGTCTGCTCACTTTCTTCCTCACCCACTTCTCTCTGTGCTACCAGGGCCGCACTGACCACTTGGTTGGCTGCCGCCAAGTATAGCAACAACGGCTCCTGGGGTTTGGAGCAACCAAGGTAGGCACAGAGGACAAGTAGGCCTTCAACTATTGCAAAGCTGCATCTGCTTCTAGGGTCCACTTCATAGGGCCGGCCTTCTTCAAAATCCTAAAGAACGGCAGGGCGCGCTCGGCAGATTTGGAGATGAATCTTCTTAGCGCGGCAACACATCCCGTCAGGCGCCTCACATCCTTGATTGTCCTTGGCGCTTGAATATTCTCGATGGCTTTGAGCTTGTCGGGGTTGGCTTCAATCCCGCGATGGGATACAAAGAACCCAAGCAACTTGCCAGGGGAACACCAAATACACACTTCTTCGGGTTAAGCTTAAGATTGATCTTGCGCAGATTAGCAAATGTCTCCTCCAGATCCTAAATAAGGGTGGCCTTATCCTTGGTCTTGACCATGATATCATCCATATAGGCTTCTATGTTTCTGTGCAACTGCAGCTCAAAACCAATCTGGATTGCCCTTGCAAAAGTGGACCCAGCACTCTTTAATCCAAATGGCATACGTACAAAGCAGTACGTACCACATGGGGTGATGAACGACGTCTTCTCTTCATCTTCCTTGGACATAAAGATTTGGTGATACCCAGAGTATGCGTCCAGAAAGGAGAGAAAATCACAACCTGAAGTGGAACCCACAATCTGATTGATACGCGGCAAGGGAAATGAGTCCTTCAGGCAAGCCTTGTTGAGATCCGTGAAATCTATGCAAAGCCTCCATTTTCCATTAGCCTTCTAGACTACCACTGGATTTGCCAACCATGTGGGGTGCAATACTCCTCTGACCAAACCATCTGCCTTAAGTTTCTTGATCTCTTCGGCAATGAATTGCTGCATCTCCAGGGCCTGCTTCCGTACTTTCTGCTTGGCAGGTCGAGCATGTGGGCAGACAGCAAGGTGGTGCTCGATTACCTCCCTGGGAACACTGGGGATATCAGATGGTTTCTAGGCAAACAAATCGACATTCGCCCGCAGGAAGGCAACAAGCGGGCTTTCCTATTTGTCATCGAGGGTGGCGCTAATAGTGAAAGGACCATCAACGCCAGCCAGCCCTACCAGGACCTTCTTCACTTGGGTGCAACAACCTTGGATCTCTTGCTGTTAGAACACTCTGGCACATCGTCAACGGGTGCCGTGCACTCGGTGGGGGCACGTTTCCCTGACTATATGCCGGAGTCTCTAAAATCTCTCTTCTTTCCTTTACTTTCCTTGGCGGGAGCTGCCGCTGCCTCTGCCGCGACCGCGTCCCGGTACATCTTGTCCACACAAATGATTGCAGCCTTCTCATCTGATGGGATAGTGATGACTCCCAGTGGCCCAGGCATCTTCAAGGTTTTGTAGGCATAGTGGGATGCTGCGATGAACTTAGCCAGGGCCGGGCGTCCAAGAATCCCATTGTACGGCAGGGGGAGATCAACCACATCAAACACAATACTCTCAGTCCGGTAGTTCAATTCTCCCCTGTATGTTACCGGCAACGTAATCTTTCCCTTAGGACGGCTCTTGCCGGGATGAACTCCTTGAAACATGTCGGTAACCTCTAGCTCTTCCTCTCCTATCTGAAGTTTGCTGATGACTGCCGGGGAAATCAGATTCAACCCGGCCCCGCCGTCCACCAACATCTTTGTGACCTTGAGGTTGCGGATTGTTGGGGAGACCAACAACGACAAACATCCCACCGCAGTGGTAAGGCTAGGATGGTCCTCCTCATCAAAGATGATGGGCGTATGGGACCATTTGAGCGGCTTCCGGGCTTCTGGCGGTAGCTCCACGACATTGACCTCTCGCGCCCACTGCTTGAGCTGGCGGTGAGAAGCGTGCAAAGTTGCACCTCCGTCAATGCACAGGGCGTCTGTGGCCTTCTGAAACTCCTGCTCGGTGGTTTCCTCTTCATCCCCTCCATCACTCTCATCACCGCAGGTTTCCTTCTCTCGACCTCTGGCGGGCTTTCCATGGTTCCGAAAGGGTTTTCCATGAGATCGGCGCAGAGGTCCGGCTCAGGGCCCTTCAAGAACTCAAATCCACTGTGCACTGGCCCCACGGTGGGCGCCAACTGTCGTGGAATTGTCACGGCAGATGTCCTCGTGCAAGGACTTAGTCGTGGAGCCATCGCAGCTAGGAAGCTTAAAAGGGTTAAACAGGACAAGGAACACGAGGGTTATACTGGTTCGGCCCCTTACGGTGAAGGTAAAAGCCTACGTCCAGTTGAGGTGGTATTGATTAGGGTTTCGATGACCAGGAGCTAAACCATCCTGCCTGGTTATCGATTTTGTCTTACTCCTCCCTAAACCGCCGCCGGGTCGTCCCTTTATATAGAGAGGTTGACGCCCAGCGGCTCTCAGAGCCCCGGCCGGCTCATAACAGTGTCCGGCTCGGACTCTTAACTATTCTTGCCTTACACTACAAGTTTCACCCTAATGGCGGTTAACACTACGGGCCTTAAGCCATCTCCGGGTCTTAAGCCCATTATTGACCCGCCGTCTTCAAGTTTGGTGCTGGGCTTCGCGTGATGACCATTATGACGTAACCCGGCCCCTCCTGGGCGGGTGACTCTAATGGTTATATCCTCAACATTAGGCCCCAGATTGATTTGAACCGGTTCATGTCAATCTTCAATCCCTTTGAGAGAAAATCTTCCGGCTTATATTTGTGCGAAGGATTTAACCCGCCGTGACGTCATCTTCTGGATTCCTGATAACCCGCCATGACGTCATCTTACATTAAGTTCATTTTTTATTCTGTCATATCCCAACGGATCTTATCTTTAATCGCCATCCCGAAAATCGAGGCGCTTCTGTGGCGAGATAATCACGCCGTGGCCTCCTCGTTTCTCACGCCCACTTATTAGCCGCACCTTATAAATAAGCCCGGCCCATGAGCCTTCATTCACTTGTCGCCTCCATCGTCTTCCTCCTCTGACACCCGAGAGCTCGAGCTCCGCCGCCGCCGCTCTCCTGGTCTTCGTCAACCTCGGCCGCTGCATCACCCTAACCTGTCCAGAGAAACGGCGGCGACCTCCGCGACTCATCAGCACCCGTAAGTCCTTGCCACTCCATAGAGTAGATCCGCATTAGGGTTCTTACTATTCTCCCCTGTTGTTCGCAGTTCGTCGCCATTTCTTCACAGTTTCTTCTACACGCCCCCCTTAGATCCAGAAAACATATAGAACTCGTGCGGCTGTGGTTTCGCACCCATTTTCAATAGTAGCACGCCCCCTTTACTTGCAAAGAGATCCCCTTAGAGCTCATGAACTTCTCTGTATCAGCTTTCTAGGTCTAGAATTTTTTTCTGTTTAGCCGATCGTTTGATCCAAAATAATTACTGCGATCTATGAAACTTGTTTGCGCCACACTTAGTCAAAAATTGCATCCGTTTAGCTATGGCGGCTCATATCTCCAGCTTAAAAGAGGCCACGCGCTGTTAAATTTCTGGCTCATTTATGATAAAGTTTTAGACAACTTGAATTACTCACGATGCCCTCAGCGGCTTAGATAACCCGACGCAATTAGCCATATGTCATTAGGCCCCTTCATAAGCCGCCATCTTGAATATTGAACTGTAAACTTCCTCCGTCTTATAGTTGAACCGGACATTTCCTTTTGTCATAGGCTTTCGTCTTTCACAATGCCACCCAAGGCTCCCAAGGCACCCATCACTTGCAACTGGATGAGATCTAATGTTACTGATGACACTTTAGCTGATTTCGTGAAGACGGGTTACCTGCCCAAGAAGGAGGTCATGTCTTATCGTGCCCCTGACCCGTCGGAGGAAAGACCTCAACCAAGAGATGGCGAGGTGGTGATATTTGCTGATCACATGAGCCGGGGCTTCGCACCTCCCGGCTCAAAATTCTTTAGAGATGTTTTGAACTTCTTCGATCTACGGCCGCAAGACATAGGACCCAATTCCGTGTCGAATATTTGCAACTTTCAAGTATTCTGCGAAGTATATCTTGGAGAAGAGCCCAGCCTACTGCTTTTTAGGGAGTTGTTTTATCTGAACCGCCAGAATGAGTGCGCCAACGGGCCTAGCTTGGAGCTTGGCGGAATCTCCATTCAACGACGGAGAGATTGCCTTTTCCCTTATGCTGAGCCGCCAAGCCACCCAAAGGACTAGAACCAGACATGGTTCTACTGCCAAGACACTTCTCCGGCTAATGAGAGCCCTCTGCCCGGCTTTCGTGCCCTGCGTCTGGAGCCAACTCACCCCCTGCCAGACAAACTATCTCAAGCTGAACGTCAACCACTGATTCCTACCATCAACAAGATTAAGGCCCTTCTGGGAAATGGCCTTAACGGTGTAGATCTGGTCCGGGTCTGGATTTCTTGGCGGGTGATTCCCCTGAGCCGCCGCCCCGGCTTAATGTGTGATTACACGGGCCGGAAGGATGGCCCTCTGCGGCACAGCTCCAACGATCTTCCTGAGGACGTCGTGGACGACATGACCAAGTCTCTCTTGAATGAGAGCTTATCAGACTACGGGAGGACCGGCTTAAACCCCTTCGTCCATGCTAACCCGGCTCCGGTGGTAAGCTACCAATCTGAGCACTTTACCTTCCATTTTAACATTTTTCGTTTTAACTTCAAGGAAACCTTTATTGCATTTTTCCAGGCTAATGACAAGTTCTGGAAGGTCAACTATGACCATGAGGCTGCTAAAAAAGCCAGCAAAGCTAAGAAAGCCGCCAGGAGAGCCGCTCCCCGTAAGAAGGGAAGTAGGCCTAGCGCCTCAGAGCTGCTTCAGTTGGATGATAGCTCCGAGTCAGAGGTAACACTTGATTCGTTAGGCTCCTATTCTGCCTTTCGTCTGTTTTTAACCACCTTATTGACTTGATTATCCGCAGGATGATACCGGAGCGAGTAACCCGGTGACTGAAGAGGTAACTATACTTTCCTCCGACTCGGACCCCTTGCCAAGGCTGAAAGTCCGAAGAGTAACCCGGAAAGTAAGATTTTCGCATCCTTTAGCTTATCAAGATCATCAATTTCTTTTGAAGCAACAGATTCATGAGAGCCAGAGGCAAACCCGGGCCAGCAAGGATGCAGACCTCTCCTCCGGCTTACCCGAGGCATCAAGAAAGCGCCAGACTAAGGTTATCTCCAACTTATACCCTTTTCATCCTTTAGCGGGCGTCACTCGTCAACCACTCAACTCGTCTGATTCAAATTATCAGGAAACTTCAGCTTCCTCTGGTGACTCCATGCAATCTAACCTGCCGGCTTTCAAGACCGCACCCGGGTAATGATAATCATCTCATTTGTGCTTATCTTATTTATATTTTTTGTACTAATCTTTTGACTTTCAGTGCCCAAGCCAAGCTCAGCAAAAGGGCCAAGAAAAATAAGCCGGTCGAAGAGCCGGTCTTGACTGAACCGGAAGCTTCTGCTCATGAGCCGCCATCTGCACCAGCTCCGGACACCGCCGCCTCAACTGAAGAACAAACCATGGCGGGTTCCGACAACCCGGAGATTCCCAGCTCAGCTCAACCGGCCGATGACCCGGATGTGGTGATTACCCGGACTGAATACATTGAGCCGGGAAGACCCACTCTGCTGGCCAGATGCTCTGCTAAGGAAGAGCTGCTAGAGCGCCGCCGGGCTAGACTGGAGATCACTGATTATGCTAACTTGAGCATTGGAGACATTGTTTCTGGTTACAATTGTCAAGTGCACAACAGCCGGGACCTGGAGATTGATATGGTGAAGCAGATACAGCAAAAATCTGAGGTACAACCCTCTTGCTTACTCCATAGTCAGTCTTACTATGCTAGCCCCCAAGTCTATTACTTATGATAGAATATGTTGTAGACTTAACTTTCGGCTTACCTTCATGAACCGGCAATTGTAAATAGAATCTTTCAGCTTACATTAGCCCCCAAGTGCCAAGTGTCTTTGCTTGCAAAGTTCTTGGGACTTTAATGTTGCATAATAATTACTCATACTATAACCCGGAATTTGTACAGGCTGCCTGCAAAAAATTTGAAGATGAAATCTCTGAGCTGAAGAACCGCCTGAAGACTCAGGAAAATGAGACCCGGAAGGCCAACGCCAAATTTGAGTTCAGTGTTGCTGCACAAGAAAAGCTGAAGAAGAAATTTGAAACCGAAAGAAAGACTTGGGCCGAGGAGAAAACTGCTTTGGTCAGCCGGGCCGAACAAGCGGAGGCTGCTCTGACGGAGAGAACCACCAAACTCTCCGGCTTAAAGCGCCATGTGTCACAGATGGTCGCCGCTATCTTCGGTAAGTCCTTCTGCAAGCCTTTAACAAGCTTACATTCTTTATGTCTTAGAAATCCCACAATTGCCATCAATTCACCTAATTTTGTTATGCAGGTCCCAGAAGCTCCAACCTTAATCAGAATGTTCTGACCAAGTTGAAGGCCTTGTACACCTTGGTGGATCAACTCTACACCGGGTCACAGCGTGCGTTAGCCGTTGTGGCTCTGTCCAACGAGGTTCCGACTCACCTGGCGGATGTACTCAGGCGGCTTGCCGTTCTTCCTCAGCGCTTCCAAGAGCTAAGACGGGCCTCTGCAAGAGCTGGAGCTATAGCTGCTTTGAGCCGGGCCAAGGCTTTTCTTCCGGAGCTAGACCCGACCGACATCACTCTTGGATACCCCAGCCTGAAGGAAGACGACACCCCCTTTGACCAAAAAGACTTTGCTGCCTGTGTGAAGAGCATGCGCCCGGTGGCCACCCTGATTGGGAATGACACCGACCTTACCAAGTATCAGCCGGGCTACGACGCGGAAAATCAGAGGATCCCCACTCCACATTATGAAGCCATCAGGTTGATCCCTCTGACTCGTAAGAATACCTTCGTCCCAGAAGTTGACCCGGCCGGGTTAATTGATGATGAGGCTCAATTTGAAGCTTTGAGCGGCATTGACTGGAAATCATCAACCTTCCAGGTCATGGAATCTGCCGGAGGAGCGGAGAGGGATGAGCCGGAAGCTTCAACTCAACAAGCACCTTGACTTTTAGGCGGCTCATGGGTACACCTTAAAACAATGCCTCACCTTTTGGACTCGGGGAGTCTTGTAATAGAGTAGGACAAACACTTAATTTTGTCGTGCCATCGTGCACGTGTTGAATGCTTAACTCCATTGAAGCTGCTTCTTCTTATTCCTCCAGGTTATAATTGATCAGTTATTTTCCTTCAGCTCGAATAGCTGTCTTTAACCATCCTGCATAGAAAACAAGTCACAAGTCTCTGGGCGGCTTACCACACTGAGAATCATAGACCTTATATATATAACCCGGAATATGAATAAAAGTCACCGAAGACTGGCCCTCAATTATATCCTTGATGTAACCATAATAGCATACTTACAAGCCTTCAAGTATACTTCCGGTTCATGTAATAACCCGAATAATGAGGTTAAGATCTCAACTCCGGTTCACCAGCATCAATAATACTTACTATGTGTTATCAACGTTGTGAATCAAAATGAAGTCGGCGAAGTAAGAGCCGCCCTTGCACACTGTTGATATGACCAAAAGAACTTATTGTAAGTCAGAAGATCAAAACTTAGGGGCTTCCAGTTCGAATATGACCAGAGAACCGTCCCAAAGGGGTTAAGCTAAGATTCGAATGCGATCATATAGCCCCCAGTGGCTTTGGCGATGCCGATCAAGAGGGTACCGACAGCTATGTTCTCTTTGGTTCGAATACGACCCATGTTTGAACAGGAAGCCCCCAAATGACCTTAAGAGTTGTTTAACGACGCTGATTCGAATACGATCCACGTCGGTTCCCAAAGGGAGTTGAGCTATGATTCAAATATGATCAAAGAAAACTCCCCAATGAGCTCGGCAATTTGCCAATCAAGTGGGTATCGACAGCTATGTTCTCTTTGGTTCGAATGTGACCTATGTTTGAACAGGAAGTCCCCAGGTGATCATATTGTTTACGGCAAGATTCGAATACGATCATAAGCCGGATCCACCTCCAAGTGACCATGTGATGTTGTAATGGAAATAACACGTTTACCTTTGGAGGAGAAAAGGACAGAGGTCCTGCTTTATTATTTATCATAATATATACATGGCTATAGAAATATGTACATTATGAGAGCCGGTGGCTCAAGTGTAATAAGGCCGAAGCTGAGCTATGTTCCATGGCCGACGGGTCTCTTCCTCCGACTTGCGTGAATCTTTGTGCTCCCGAACGTCGATAAGGTAGTATGACCCGTTGTGCAAGTTCTTGCTGACCACAAAGGGCCCTTCCCATGGCGGGGATAACTTGTGTGCATCTGCCTGATCTTGGATGAGCCAGAGCACCAGATCACCTTACTGGAAGACCCGGGACTTAACCCGGCGGCTGTGATAACGGCGCAGGTCTTGTTGGTAAATCACCGAGCGAGCTGCTGCCACATCACGCTGTTCGTCCAACAAGTCAAGAGCATCTTGGCGCGCCCGCTCATTATCCGCCTCAACATAAGCCGCCACTCGAGGCGAGTCATGACGGATGTCACTCGGGAGGACTGCTTCCGCTCCATAAACCATGAAGAAAGGCGTGTAACCCGTAGACCTGTTAGGAGTAGTATTGATGCTCCATAACACGGAGGGTAACTCCTCCACCCAACAACCCGGTGTCCGTTGCAATGGGACCAAAAGCCGGGGCTTGATGCCCTTCAAGATCTCCTGATTAGCTCTCTCAGCTTGACCATTGGATTGAGGGTGAGCCACTGATGAAACATCAAGTCGAATATGCTCTCGTTGACAAAACTCCTCCATGGCGCCCTTAGACAGATTGGTACTGTCGTGGAATTAACACATCAGATGTCCTAGGTGTAAGGACTTAGTCGTGAGGCCAGCGCATCTTTGTAGTAGCTTGAGAGGGGTTGATTGGGATGAGAGATGCAGGGCGGATCAACGCACAAGACAAGGGTTTAGACAGCTTCGGGCCCCGGGAAACATCATCCGGTAATAACCCTACGTGCTGTTTGAGGCTAGGTCTCATTATGATCACGGGAGAGTCGCTGGCTCCGGCTCTCGGTGTTTAGCCCTAGAGATTATTTCTTGTTGCTCGTCCCTCTTGGGGAGCCCTGCCCCTCCTTATATAAGTTAGAGGGGCGGGTTACATGTGGAGTCCTAGTAGGACTAGGACTAGTCTATCTTCTCTTACAAGTTAATACAAGTCCGGGTCTTGCTTCCTCGTAAAGGAAATATTCGTCATCCCTTTCTTCTTAAGCCCGCCCATCATAAACGTGAGCCGGCCATCTGGGCCTTGGGCCTAGTCTTCTATCTGGCCCGCCGTCGGGGTCATCCGTGAGTCGTCAGGCTTGTGAGTCGTCTGATAGTGAGCCGCCAGACCCGTGAGTCGTCTGACAATGAGCCGCCAGACCCGTGAGTCGTCTGACAGTGAGCCGCCAGACCCGTGAGTCGCCAGTCCTCTGGCGGGTCACGGTGAAGCGCCAAGTTCGGCCGGGTCATACTTCCGGCCGGGTCATTCCGCGGGGTATATCCCCGACATTAGCCCCCAGTTTAATTTGGATTTATCCATGTTAAACTAATCTGCAATATAAACACAAGAACAAATTTGACAGGTTGTGTTCCGGGTTAAATATTCTTGGTAAGCCGGCACTTGATCATCCTTAAGTCCTTGTCATCTTCCTTCTTGATATGTATCCATAATCTCATAGCAAATCTCTTTAGCAGATATGTTCAAATTTTGCCAATGCAAAAAATCCAGATAGTTCCTTTGAAAAATCCGGGCCAATAGGCCAGCTTCAGAGTCAATTTGCTGACATTGGTCTCTTTGTTGAGAAATATTGTAAGAGACAATCCACTTGAGTCGGATTTCAATGCTTTGACTTGACAAAAATATTGGTCTTCAAATATTCAACTTATATTCAGCCGGCTTAAAGATATAAAACTTGCCGGTTTATGAGTACCAAAATTGCCGAAAAATAGATGATGCCAAGTCATAATTGTCACCAACGCCGGTTTGTGATTTTTGCAGACACTAGATCAATCTGATTTACTCAAAACTGAGAATTTGAAGATATTTCTCCCTTATATCCATATTACCTGTAGCCCCTAAGGGCCGGTTTAATCAGCATGAATAAAATCCAGTTGTTTAGCCCCCATGAGTCGGCTATAGTCATAGTAGTGTAGCCGGGTCATCCTAGAATTGTCTTGAATTTTTGACAGGAGCAATTAGTAGTTCCCAAGGGTCGGCTCATTATGATATGATGAGTCGGGTCTTCAATAAGATTAGTAAAAATGACTTTGCATTAGCCCCCAAGTGCCATGGTGCATGCTGGCAGTGACATGGGACTTGCATATTTGATGTAATCTCAATTTGAATAATGTAGCCCCCAAGTGCCGGGTTATAAGCCTGCAGCGACTCGGGACTATTCCTATCATTGTAGAATAAATCATATCCATTGATAAAATAATAGCCATTGCGCTGAAGCGACTTTGAAAACTGCAATCATAATATTAGTTTCTGATAACCATAATAACAATGCAGCCATGTTGGCTATTAAAGATTTGACTAAGCCGGTTTGAAAACCTCAATCATTCAAATCATAATGAAAATCCAGCCAAGTTTGGCTATTTAAAGATTTCAAATACCTTATCTGTTGACAAGTAAATCCGGAGTTTAGATACCCGGCGGCTCTTGGCCGATGGTGATTTATTACGCCTCCATTGTAAGCCGGAAATTTTATAACCCGACTATTTATAGCCTTTTGAGAAAATCAAGAATTGATAACCCCTTTGAGACACCAATGTCAATCTTTCGATGACGGGCTTGGACTTAAACGTTTATATAAGTCATAGTTCTGCAAATCCTGCATAGAGTTTAAACAACATATGCCCTGACGAATTAACGTCAAAAGCCAGGGCGGGTAACCACCCAAATGTAGTCTTATCCTGCACACAAGTAGATCACAAGACACCTTGGCGGTTTACCGCAGGGCGGGTCATAATATCTTACATATGACCACGGATGTGTAAAAAAGGAGTCACAGATAAGCCTGTTATGAATCATAACTTTGAAAAACATAACAATAATATCATACTTGTGATATTGAATTTGCATTTGTCGGTTTATATGACCTGCACAATAAGGGTGATAACCTAATCTTTGATACGCGCATGATTCCAATGGCGCAATCCAAAGCATACCAGCGGCTTAAAGCCCATAGCCAGGGCTAGTTTAAACATAATTATGTATAAACAATATCATACTTGTGATATTGAACTGTACCGCCGGCTTATGATACCTGTGCAGTAAGTGTGATAACCCAATCCTTAGAAGCCAATGCTTCCACATAAATGATGATTGTCATAAGCCGGCGACTTATCATCGAAAATCAAGCCGGGTTTAAATAGAAACCACTCATATACACTTTAGATATGTTCAAAAGAGCTTCAAATAAAATCCCAAAAATTATTGGCAAAAAGAAACTTCAAAAAATCTTGAGGCTTCTGATTCGAATACGATCAGAAAACCGTCCCAAAGGGGTTAAGCTAAGATTCGAATACGATCATATAGCCCCCAGTGGCTTTGGCATTGCCGATCAAGAGGGTACCGACAGCTATGTTCTCTTAGGTTCGAATACGACCTATGTTTGAACAAGAAGCCCCCAAATGACCTTGAGAGTTGTTTAACGACGCTGATTCGAATACGATCCACGTCGGTTCCCAAAGGGGGTTGAGCTATGGTTCAAATATGACGAAGAAACTCCCCAATGAGCTCGGCAGTGTGCCGATCAAAAGGGTATCGACAGCTATGTTCTCTTTGGTTCGAATACGACCTATGTTTGAACAGGAAGCCCCCTAGTGATCATGAGAATATTTAACGACTCTGATTCGAATACGATCAGGGTCACACCAAAAGGGTTAAGCTAAATTCGAATACGATCAGCTCCCGATGGTCATTAAAGCAGGGTACCTATGTTTGAGTTGTGCTCTGTAACAGACTCTTTGGTCCCTTTAATTTTTCCTGAGAACTCGAACTTTGCGAGAGACAACCTCTTTTTGAACCGGAAATTTGTAAACCGGATATTAAGAGCTTCAAAGCTTTATAAGATACAAATTTACCTTGAGCTGGACGTTTGAACCAGATTTGAGAGCTTCAAAACTTTGCGGGAGAAAGATATCTCTTGAACCGGATTTTAAACCGGAATCTTTATTTGAACCGGCAATTTTCTGACGGCCTTTAAAGTTTCATCAATATGGTAGCAGCCTCCGGAACCGGGTTATCATTCCCTCCAGTGACCCGGGGTTCCCGAGTCATGTCACTGTAGCCCCCGAGTCTCAAGATGACTCGAGGAGTTGGCTTGAGATTCTCCATATTTAACCGTGATATAAACCGGCAAAACTTGTATATCATTGGTGTTGATAACACGATGTGTATCCACAGAAGGTTGAGGTGACTGCGGCAGGTTATAAATGATCCCGTATGAGCCGTGTCAGCAACTCGGCCAATGGTTCCCTCCAACTGGCTGTTTGAAGTTTAACCAAACTGTAGTGATGGCGACTTGTGCGCATGTTCATCGAGCCATCCAGGTGCAGACGGCGGCTGATAACATATGATAATTTGCCTCCAATTTGTAGGAAGAGAACCGGGCTTCCCAAGTAGTGACCTGCTCATACTCAATACACAGCTCATACAGATAGGTGCGGCTCGGTGTGTTGATGTAGACCAGGCCGCGAGAGGCGGACGGAAAAGACGACCTCAGCATTAGAGGCGGCTCAGACAGATGAACCGGCCGCGGTGTTGTAAACCGGCGCGGTCGGGCGAGTTAACCATGTCGTTTTGATGTAGTGAACAATTGTCCTGCATCAACAATATTGCAGACCAAGACAAAGATAAACTGCTCTTTGACAAAATAATATGTACCAATAAAATCTATTTTAGATGGATATCACCTGATGTGCCAGGCCGGAAATAATCCGCCATGAAATTGATGATCGCTAGGTGAAGTTGAAGTCGCTCACGGGTGAACCGGCCACGGCGTGGTAAACCAGTGTGGACGGGTGAGTCGGCCGTGACTTTTGTAAGCCGGCGCGGACAGCGAGTCGGCCACGGCGTTGTAAGCTGGCGCAGACACGTGAACCGGCCGCGAGGGCGGACGGGCGAGTCGTCCATGGCGTTGTAAGCCGATGCAAACGGGCAAATTGTCCTCCTCGTTGTAAACTGGCGCGGTCGCAAGAAACGGCCACGGTGTTGTAAGCTGGTGCGGACGGGCGAGTCAGCTGGCGCATTTGCTGTAAACTGAACCGCAGCACGCGTGCCCGTGAAGCCATGCAGCACCGCCGAACGTGCCTCCGCGGTATAACACCACCCCCTTTTTTTTAATAGTCGTCCTGCATAAAAATATTACAGGCCAGAGTAATTGTTCTTTGATGAAAAAAAATATGACAAAATAGACTCAGATGGATATCACCTGATACGACGTCAGATTTTCTTTGCATGGTCCAGAATTTAACCGGGACATACGGAGGACTAGCAGCAGCTTACTGCACACCGCCTCTCTCCTGTGTATGCATCAAGTTGCATCGTGCAGATGAACCGATGAACGCTAGCACTGCCTCTGTAGTACCTGTTTGAACTGGCGAAACCAGCACTACTTGACAAAATTTAAGCCTGATGTGATGTGCTGCTCCAGTCTGTGACCAACTGACCATCGATTGCTTGTCCTCCTCCATAAATCTTAGCCTCACGCGCCACCTCAGCCTGTGACTACTGACAGCTTTAACTGATCTATAGTTTGGGCTAAGGCTTATACCACATAGTTTACTGTAGTGGTGAGAGAAAATTGCAAAGAGTGCACCCGCTCAGCATCGACGGATGATTGTAGTTATGGAGGCGGCCCATCGAACTCGGTGTCCTGCACGCTTGTCTCCAGTAAATATTTCTTCTGTGCACACCTGTACAAGTTTTGTCTGAGCAAGCAGCTTGAGAGCCTTTTGTTTTGTTGGGTAGCTTTAGGTGTGTGCTTGCTTCTTCATTATTTTAATATTGCATGCTCCTCCTTCGTTCTGATTGCACCAAGTCGCTACATGTGGAATCCTTCTAAGTCTTTGAGGCCACCATCACAAATAAACAATACGATAGAGCCCACACCAGCAGCCGTTTTGACAGTCATCTTGAGTACTCCTTCTCTGCCCCTTTCCCTCCTTCTATCCGGCGGCTGCGCTACCCTTGTGGTAGTGGTCAGTGTTATGCCGTCGGGGTGGCTTCTGAAGCTCACAAGGGCATCCAGCAGCTGCAGTCATTGTAATGGAGATGAGGGCGGCTCCCTGCGACCCGGGCGGGGCCGCGGGCGGTGAGGCCAGCACAGCGGCGGCTCGGAAGCAGAGCGACGAAAGCAGGACCGCGGGCAGCAAGGCAAGTGCAGCTGCGGCTTGGTATGGAAACGACATCTTGAGGCGGAACAACCGGTTTGAGGGTGGAGCTGCGGCTGCGAAAAACACTCCAGTGAGGAGAAACTGCGGCCATTGGAAGCAAGGTTGAGCTCGGACGACGACGGCTGTAGCAGGTGAACCAGCGGGCGGCTTGGTCTACGCGCGGGGTGAGCCGGACAAGGCCAGAACCGGCGAAGCGCTCAAGCAACAGCGCCTCGGGCAGGGCTACTCATCGGCAGGCGGCTCACAACCCGGTTGGAGGAGAAGGGACCGCGAGGCAGCCAGCGGCCTGACGGGGCGCGGAGCGACTCTCGTGCGGTGGAGGCGGAGAAGCAAACCCACAGTGGCCCTCGGACAGCGGGGGTGAGCCAGCAGAAGGAGAGGCGGATGGCGGGGACTCGGTGACTCGGTGACTCAAGACCGCAGCTACGCTCGGCAGAGGCGAAGGGCAAGACCGCAGCTATGCCCGGACTCGAGGCCGCACCCGCGGCCGCGTGCTGACGACAGCGGCGGAGGGCAGCCACCAGCTGGACACGAGGCAAGGTCGACCACGGGGCGGGTCAACGGAAGAACCCGAGTCTGAGGACAATTTGCTCCCAGGTTGTGGCCTTTTTCCTTCGTTTTTTTAATGTCTGAATCGAATCCGAGTTGAGGAGAGTAGGAGTGCCGGCAGTCTCTGGGTCCTTTTTTTGGCGATTTGATTGCTCGACGTAGTGCAGGCAACGATAATTTGATTGATCCCTGGTGTCTGGTGCCATGACGTGGGGAACAGTAGCACAATAACTCCTGGTGGGTTGCGCTTGCTTTGAAAGTTCTGGACGATCTCGATCTGGCGACGTGTGGGCAGTCTTGACTCGGCAACCTGCGGGACAGTCTTGACCTGGTCGACTTACAGAACCCTAATCCGCCTAGATCGAATCTGAACATGCTGTTTTCGACTGCTCGTTGATGTAGATCTTTCTGCTGCAGTCTTTTCTTCACCCCATGAAATTTCTTGAGACGTGGGATAGCCACGGAAAACTGCAAACTTCTCGATCCCTAAAGAAGATCCCTTCAAGAACTCAACACCACCGTGCATGAGCCCCACGGTGGGCGCCAGCTGTCGTGGAATTAACACATCAGATGTCCTAGGTGTAAGGACTTAGTCGTGAGGCCAACGCATCTTTGTAGTAGCTTGAGAGGGGTTGATTGGGATGAGAGATGCAGGGCGGATCAACGCACAAGACAAGGGTTTAGACAGCTTCGGGCCCCGGGAAACATCATCCGGTAATAACCCTACGTGCTGTTTGAGGCTAGGTCTCATTATGATCACGGGAGAGTCGCTGGCTCCGGCTCTCGGTGTTTAGCCCTAGAGATTATTTCTTGTTGCTCGTCCCTCTTAGGGAGCCCTGCCCCTCCTTATATAAGTTAGAGGGGCGGGTTACATGTGGAGTCCTAGTAGGACTAGGACTAGTCTATCTTCTCTTACAAGTTAATACAAGTCCGGGTCTTGCTTCCTCGTAAAGGAAATATTCGTCATCCCTTTCTTCTTAAGCCCGCCCATCATAAACGTGAGCCGGCCTTCGGGCCTTGGGCCTAGTCTTCTATCTGGCCCGCCGTCGGGGTATTCCGTGAGTTGTCAGGCTCGTGAGTCGTCTGACATGAGCCGCCAGACCCGTGAGTCGTCTGACAGTGAGCCGCCAGACCCGTGAGTCTTCTGACAGTGAGCCGCCAGACCCGTGAGTCGCCAGTCCTCTGGCGGGTCACGGTGAAGCGCCAAGTCCGGCCGGGTCATACTTCCGGCAGGGTCATTCCGCGGGGTATATCCCCGACAGGTACCATTGTCAGTTATAATGCTGTGTGGAAAGCCGAAGCGAAATATCACCCTTTTCATGAACTGAACCGCCGTGGCTGCGTCACACTTACTAACTGGCTCTGCTTCAACCCATGTTGTGAACTTGTCGACTGCTACCAAGAGGTGGGTCTTCTTATCCTTGGACCTTTTAAAAGGCCCAACCATATCAAGCCCCCAGACCGCAAATGGCCAAGTAATTGGAATCATCCTCAGCTCCTGAGCCGGCACATGAGCCCATCGCGAGAACCTCTGACAACCGTCACATTTACTGACCAAGTCCTCCGCATCAGCATGAGCCGTCAGCCAATAAAAACCATGACGAAAAGCCTTGGCCACCAGGGATTTTGAGCCGGCATGATGGCCACAATCCCCCTCGTGAATCTCACGCAAAATTTCTTGGCCTTCCTCAGGGAAAACGCAACGCTGGAAAGTTCCAGTGACACTGCGATGATGTAGCTCACCATTGATAATTATCATTGACTTAGACCGCCGGGTTATTTGTCTGGCCAAAGTTTCATCCTCAGGAAACTCTCCCCGGGTCATGTAAGCCAAATATGGTACTGTCCAGTCTGGGGTGGTGTGGAGAGCCGCCACCAACTGTGCTTCCGGGTCAGGGATAGCCAAGTCTTCCTCTGTAGGTAACTTAACAGAAGGGTTATGCAAGATGTCCAAGAAAGTATTAGGCGGCACCGGCTTTCGCTGAGAGCCCAGCCGGCTTAATGCATCAGCCGCCTCGTTCTTCCTGCGATCGATGTGCTCTACTTGGTAACCCTGAAAGTGTCCAGCAATGGCATCAACTTCACGGCGATAAGCCGCCATGAGAGGGTCCTTGGAATCCCACTTGCCTGATACTTGTTGAGCCACTAAATCTGAGTCGCGAAAGCACCTTACCCTGCTCAAGCTCATCTCCTTAGCCATCCGAAGACCATGGAGCAAGGCCTCGTACTCAGCCGCATTGTTAGTGCAGGGAAACATCAACCGTAGCACATAACGAAACTTGTCACCTTTAGGGGAAGTCAATACAACTCCAGCCCCCGAGCCCTCCAATTGCCTAGACCCATCGAAGTGAATAGTCCAATATGTATTATCCGGCTTCTCTTCAGGCACCTGCAGCTCTGTCCAATCGTTGATGAAATCCACCAATGCTTGAGATTTGACAGTAGTGCGTGGTACGTATTTCAGACCATGAGGCCCAAGCCCTATAGCCCACTTAGCCACTCTTCCTGTAGCTTCTCTGTTTTGGATGATATCTCCAAGGGGAGCAGAACTAACCACAGTGATGGGGTGACCCTGGAAATAATGCTTAAGCTTCCGGCTTGCCATGAACACACCATAAACAAGCTTCTCCCAATGTGGATACCGCTGTTTAGACTCAATGAGCACTTCAATGACATAGTAACCCGGCCGCTGAACCGGATACTCCTTACCCTCTTCCTTGCGCTCCACCACCACAGCCACACTGACGGCTCGTGTGTTAGCAGCTACATACAGTAATAAGGGCTCCTTGTCAACCGAAGCAGCAAGAATTGGGGGCTCAGCGAGCTGTCTCTTCAAATCCTCAAAAGCAGCATTAGCAGCATCATTCCAAATAATGTCCTCTGTTTTCTTCATCAACTGGTACAGTGGCATGGCCTTTTCACCCAAACGGCTGATAAACCGGCTCAAAGCAGCGATGCGGCCTGCCAGACGCTGGACGTCGTTGATGCACGCCGGCTTAGCCAGAGAGGTGATTGCCTTTATCTTTTCCGGGTTAGCTTCAATGCCTCTGTTAGAAACCAGGAAACCCAAGAGCTTGCCTGCGGGAACACCAAAAACACACTTGGCCGGGTTAAGCATCATCTTGTAAACCCGGAGATTATCAAAGGTTTCTCTAAGGTCATCGACCAGGGTCTCCTTCTCCCTGGACTTAACCACGATATCATCCACATAGGCATGAACATTGCGCCCAATCTGGTTATGAAGACAATTCTGCACACAATGCTGATAAGTCGCCTGTGCACTCTTGAGTCCAAAAGGCATAGACACATAACGGAAGGCTCCAAAGGGAGTGATGAACGCCGTCTTCTCCTGGTCCTTAACTGCCATTTTAATCTGATGGTATCCAGAATAAGCATCCAAAAAACTTAAGCGCTCACAACCCGCCGTACCATCAATGATTTGATCAATACGGGGGAGAGCAAAAGGATCAGCCGGACATGCCATGTTTAAGTCCGTGTAGTCCACAGACATCCGCCAGGTGCCATTCTTCTTGAGCACGAGCACCGGGTTAGCTAACCATTCTGGATGAAAGACTTCGACAATAAACCCGGCCGCCAAGAGCCGGGCCACCTCCTCACCAATGGCTTTCCGCCTCTCCTCATTAAACCGCCGAAGGAATTGCCTGACCGGCTTAAATTTCGGATCAATATTGAGAGTGTGCTCAGCGAGTTCTCTAGGTACACCCGGCATGTCAGAAGGTTTCCATGCAAAAATGTCCCTATTCTCACGGATGAACTCGATGAACGCGCTTTCCTATTTTGGATCCAGATTGGCACTGATGCTAAACTGCTGAGATGAGTCACCTGGAACGAAATCAACAAGTTTAGTCTCATCAGCTGACTTAAATTTCATTGTCGGCTCATGCTCCGTGGTCGGATTTTTCAGAGATGTCATATCTGTTGGGTCAACATTGTCCTTGTAAAACTTCAACTCCTCTGTTGCACAAACAGATTCTGCATAAGCCGCGTCACCTTCCTCACACTCCAAGGCTATCTTTCGGCTGCCATGAACCGTAATGGTCCCATTGTGACCCGGCATCTTGAGCTATAAATATACGTAACACGGCCGTGCCATGAACTTGGCGTAAGCCGGCCGCCCAAATATGGCATGATACGGACTTCTTATCTTGACCACCTCAAAGGTCAATTTTTCCGCCCTGTAGTTGTACTCATCTCCAAAGGCCACTTCCAGCTCGATCTTACCAACTGGATAAGCCGACTTACCAGGCACCACACCATGGAAAACAGTATTGGACTGGCTGAGGTTCTTATCAATCAACCCCATACGACGGAAGGTCTCATAATAGAGGATGTTGATGCTGCTGCCTCCATCCATGAGCACTTAGTGAACTTATATCCTCCCAACCGAGGAGCCACCACCAGGGCCAGGTGACCCGGATTATCAACCCGGGGAGGGTGATCCTCCCTACTCCACACAATAGGCTGCTCAGACCATCTTAAATAGCGTGGAACCGCCGGCTCAACAGCATTCACAGCCCTCTTATGAAGCTTCTGATCTCGCTTACACAGACTGGTGGTAAACACATGATACTGTCCACCATTGAGCTGCTTTGGATTGGTCTGGTATCCCCCTGCTGCTGTTGATGACCCTGGCCGGACTGCTGATTAAAGCCCCCTTGAACATTCTGAGGATTGGAATTTGAGCCGCCGCCCAGGCCATGAAAGCCGCCAGCGCCTGAGCCGCCGCCCGAGCCATTGTTGCCATTAAAGCCATTGGAATTCTTAAAGGCCTTCATGATTGCGCAATCTTTCCATAGATGAGTAGCTGGCTTCTCCCTAGAGCCATGCCTTGGACAAGGCTCATTCAACAACTGCTCAAGCGTTGGGCCTGAACCGCCGGCTCAGGGAGGTGGCCTCCCCTTACGTCGCTGGTTGTTACACTGTGAGCTGGCATTGGCCACAAGCTCTATGCTGCCATCAGCCTTACGCTTGCTACCTCCTTGGTTCGCCGGGTTATGCTGAGGACCCTTGCCATTGCCGTTCTTCTTTCCCTTCCCTGTCCTTTCATCATCTGATGCGGGGTCCTTGGTACTATCAGAGTCGGCGTACTTGACGAGAGCCGCCATCAGCGTACCCATATCATTGCAATCGCGCTTGAGTCGCCCGAGTTTCATCTTCAGGGGCAGGAAATGACAATTCTGCTCCAACATTAGGACTGCAGAGCTGGCATCCATCTTATCAGATGAATGTATTATCTCTTTGACCCGGCGAACCGAATGGGTTGTGGACTCACCCTCCTGCTGTTTACAGTTAGTCAAATCCACAATTGACATAGACTGCCTACAGGTATCTTTGAAGTTTTGGATGAACCGGGCTTTCAGCTCAGCCCAAGACCCGATAGAATTCGGTGGCAGCCCTTTCAACCAAGTGTGGGCAGTCCCATCTAACATCATGGTGAAGTACTTGGCCATTGCCGCTTCGCTGACCTCCAGCAACTCCATAGCCATCTCATAACTCTCGATCCAGGCTCCGGGTTGTAAATCAGCCGTGTAATTAGGCACCTTCCTAGGCCCTTTGAAATCCTTGGGCAGACGTTCATTGCGGAGAGCCGGCACTAGACAAGGGACACCTCCAGTCCTCGTAGGGATACCCACGTCGATGGAAGCCGTCGGATAAGCCGGGGGTGGCTGGTAAGCCGTCAACTCAGGCACCTACTCCGCCTCTTGCCGTGCTCTGTCTTGGTCTACTGCGTGAAAGGCTCCGTTATGAGCCGGGCCGTGGCCAGGAGGCAAGTCATGGCGTCGGACATTACTTGAGCCGGTCGCTGAGACCATGTGTCTGCTATAACTCGGGCTCCGGCCTGGACGAGGGGTTGAATGAATCCTGTCCCGGCTATAAGAATATGCCTCTTGCTGCGCCAGAGCCGTCTGAAGGAGTTCTCTGACCCCGCGGGTTTCAACCGCCGTTGGAGAGTCACCATCAATTGGGAGAGCCGCCAGCCGTGCCGCCGCGGCGACCATGTTTTCCAACGGGTTGGCATAATGACCCGGTGGTATTGGCACGTACTGAGGCGGGGCAGGGTTCACCCGGGGAGGTCCCATCACTTGGGGCTGAATTGGCGTCCCAGCCCCGGGCACTATGATCTCCGGCGGGTTACTAGACCCTGCACCCGGCGTGTTGAAGAGGTTTCGAGGATCGTAAACCGGAGGGAGTCAAGATTGGGCCTTTTGATGCCTCCTTCTCATGACCTCATTGGACGCGTTTTGATCCATTGCGAGCCGGAAGGACTGTGCCTGAATCAGCTGAGTCTGGGCGTCGAGAGCCGCCCTCTCTGCAGCCATCCTGATACCCTCTGCCGCCATATCCTCCTTGGCCTTTGCTAGATCCAACTTTAGCTGTGCCACCTCCGCGTCATGCTGAACTTGATCCGCCGGAGCAACCGTAGCGGTCAACAGGACCGTCATCTTGTCTGTGAGATCCATCAGCACCTGAGCCGGCGAAGGCACCGGGCTTCCTGACCCGAAGGCGGGGTTTTGAACAGGTTGCGCGCCGGCCATGAAGATTCCAACCCGGCTCGGCGGCTCAAAGGGGTCCGGGATGCTATCGCCATCGGAACAACCCCTGAGTCTGCCATCTTGAAGTTGATACAACGAGTTTGACTCATCCGTAGACGACTCGCCGTCAGAGCCAGCGGCCGTCTCATCACCAGATCCAGATCCTTCAGAGAGTCCTCCATGGACACATCCCACGAAAGCATGCTTCAAGGCAGGTAAAGCCCGGGCGGGTCGTGCACGCTGAGCCGTCTCGATGAGATCGGCGCAGAGATCCGGCTCAGGGCCCGGCTCACCAATCTTGCTAATGAAGACATGAATTCCGCCGAAGGGGACCCGGTACCTGTACTCAATTGAGCCGGCGTCGGGGCCCCAGTTTGCATCGTCGATGTAGAGCTTGCCGCGACGACTCTTGGTCATCCGGCCCACAGCGTATCCCTTGAGCCCTTCGAAGAACTCAAATCCACCGTGCGCCAGCCCCACGGTGGGCGCCAACTGCATGGAATTGTCACGGCAGATGTCCTCGTGCAAGGACTTAGTCGTGGAGCCATCACAGCTAGGAAGCTTAAAGGGGTTAAACGGGACAAGGAACACGAGGGTTATACTGGTTCGGCCCCTTACGGTGAAGGTAAAAGCCTACGTCCAGTTGAGGTGGTATTGATTAGGGTTTCGATGACCAGGAGCTAAACCGTCCTGCCTGGTTATCGATTTTTTCTTACTCCTCCCTAAACTGCCGCCGGGTCGTCCCTTTATATAGAGAGGTTGATGCCCAGCGGCTCTCAGAGCCCCGTCCGGCTCATAACAGTGTCCGGCTCGGACTCTTAACTATTCTTGCCTTACACTACAAGTTTCACCCTAACGACGGTTAACACTACGGGCCTTAAGCCATCTCCGGGTCTTAAGCCCATTATTGACCCGCCGTCTTCAAGTTTGGTGCTGGGCTTCGCGTGATGACCATTATGACGTAACCCAGCCCCTCCTGGGCGGGTGACTCTAATGGTTATATCCTCAACAAAGACCAATATTTTTAAGCATTGGGAGCTGAGTCAAATGAGTTATTCTTCAGTCTTTCTCTGTGAGAAACCAACGTCAGCAAATTGATTATGAAGTTGGTTTATTGACCCGGATTTTTGAAGAAGGAAATAACAAGGAGTTAAGGATGATCAGGTGCTGGCTTACAAAGATGTTTAACCCGGAGCATAACCTGTTAAAATTGTTCTTGTGTTTTGTTTACAAGATCAGTTTAACATGGATAAATCCAAATTAAACTGGGGGCTAATGTCGGGGATATACCCTGCGGTATAACCCGGCCGGAGATATGACCCGGCTAGGACTTGATGTTTCATTGCTGACCCAGCAGACTATAAGCCGGCGGGAACAGTTAAGCATTGTAAGCCGGCAGACACAGTCATGTAACCCGGCATACATAGTCATGTAACCCGGCAGACACAATCATGTAACCCAGATAGTTAAGCCGGCAAATGTTAAGCCAGACGGTAAGCCAGATGGTAAGTCAGATCGTAAGCCAGACCGTAAGTCAGATTGTAAGCCAGATTGTAAGAAGCCCAAGACGTTAAGAAGCTCATGGAGAGAGGCCCGTGATGAGAGGTCAGACTAGTTTAAGTCTTAGTCCGAGATGGACTCTACATGTAACCCGCCCCTTCAACTTATATAAGGAGGGGCAGGGCACCCGAAGAGGGTGGGGGCAAGAAATAATTGTTAAGGCTAGACACAACTAAAGGAGAGCCAGATTTACGGCATCTCCTTCATGAGCATAATGAGACCTAGCCACAAACAGCATGTAGGGCTATTACGGGATGATGTTTCCCGGGGCCCGAAGCTGTCTAAATCCTTGTCTTATGTGTTGCGTCTCTCGTCCCGATCAACCCCTCTCAAGCTACCACATAGATGCGTTGGCCTCACGACTAAGTCCTCACACTAGGACATCTACCGTGACAATTCCATGACAACTATGCCAACAAGGTAGCTACAAGCTTGCTCCTTGAGCTGTTTTGGCTAGAGGAGGAAGAAGAACAAGGCTAGCTCTACTCCACTCTCTCTATGTGGGTGTGTGTCTTCTAAGGTTCTGAACCCTTTGCATTGGGCGGCCTGGGGGGTTTATATAGGCCTACCCCCAGGGGTACAATGGTAATCCAGCCGGGTGTAGGACCCGGCCGTCGGTGTCTCTAGACGCCGGCTTCTCCGCCGGCTACTGGGGCCCGCCACTTGGTGGGTCCCACCGGCTGCTAGGAACTCGGTCGACAGGTAGGGCCCGCCACCTGCGGGCCATGCCGACCACTTTATATAGTTGCCTTGCTCCTGATGATGGAGGCTTTGTCGGGGGGAGCGTGGCTACAGTCCCGCCGCCTGGCGGGCGCTCACTGTAGCCACACCCCGTCTCATCTGGTTAATGGTGCACAGATTCTGAGGAGGGGGGAGCCTGCCTGCTGGGAGGCGGCCCACTCCCGCTGCCGCCTGCTGGGGCATCGCCTCCTTCTGGGGATCGCCGACACGTAGGGCCCGCCGCCTGCGGGCCGTATGGACCGGCTGTCGTGGGAGCATTGCTCCTCCTGATGTGGGTGATGTCATGGGCCGCGTGGCTATAGTGCCGTGCTGGGCGAGGGGTGTCCGCTTGGTACACCGCACTATAGCCACGCCCCGCCATAGATTCAGGGGTGGCAGGTCGCACTGTAGCCACGCCCCGTCCCGTCGTGGTAATGGGGGTGCAGACTTTGTGGGGACGAGGGGCCGCCTGCTAGGAGTCGGCCCTCTCATGGCCGCCTGCTAGGAGTTGGCCTCTTCGCAGCCGCCTTCTGTGGTCTTGCAGCCTTCTAGCAGCCGGCCTCCTAGACCAGCCGGCCCAAGGAGCTGGCCGTTCGTCCAGGAGGTGTGAGGGGCGCAGCTAGTCCCGATATCTTGAAATACTATGGGGGGCTGATGAGGCTACCCGTGGTCATTTACTCCGACATGCATCGCCCGTCCTCTTCTCTTCCCACCGCACTACCTGGGATAAGAGGGACTGGGAGAGGAGTTTACGGGGCACCTATCTTTTTTCAATCTTAAATCTACCGGCATTTGCCAAATATTAATTCAAATAATCTAATATCTCGTGTCCGTCTTTGTTTTCTGTAATGCTTGTACTTGTATTAGCATATGAATGAAAAAGATGAACCTTGCCGGGAACTCGTGCATGTGTATGTCCATGCAGAGGCGAGATGCCTCTTTAATGTAAATAAATGAGTTTTCCCCGGCAAGCTATCCTCCCGGTACCCGTTTTGTCTACCGGAGAGCTGCGTCTGCTGGGGAACAGACAAGGAGACTAGCCCCCCGCCAACTTCTTTTTCCCAAAGGCTACTGCGACCATTCTGACCGAAGGAACATTCGAGTCATGGATGGGAGCACCTGAGTCTCAAAAGAGTGGCGAGGCTTTCTCATGCTTAAGTTATAGCCTTATAGAACACTAACGGACAGGAGGTAAACCTTATGTGTTTTGGCTTGCCAGGGATCGCTGTGCCAGGCAATCTTCTCAACTCCTTGACGAAGCCAAGTTCACTGCAGGAACCTGCAACTTTATGTAGATGAGAATGAATGCAGGATGCGATCCTATCTATATGCATATGCAAATGCTCATGAAATGCTTATTTGTAGTGATCTTGGTGTGCTCATGCATGCATGCAACTTGGTCGGGGCCCCCCACAGTGCTTCTTTATTTGTCTTATACGGGGTCATCGCCCCGGCTTTGGACAAGGGGTTACATGCAGCTGAGGCAGGCCTGTACAAAAGGGTGGCTGCAGGCAGGGCCCGACAGCCACCACTTACGGGTAGAACTTGCGGAGATGCTCAATATTCCATGAGTTTTGCAACTGAGTGCCATCTCTGGTCTCCAGATGGACTGCGCCAGGTATGGTGACTCGTACTACCCGATAAGGGCCTTCCCACTTCGGTGACAACTTGTGTGTACCCTTGGCGGGCCGAACGCGCCTAAGGACAAGGTCACCTTCGACAAAAGACCGGGCATGAACCCTGCGGCTATGATAGCGACGCAGGGCTTGCTGGTAGCATGCAGCATGCGTAGCAGCCCGAAGACGGTTCTCCTCGAGTAGCACAGCATCATCACGCCGGTGCTGATCTTGTGCTACTTCATCGTAGGCATGCACTCGAGGCGACCCGTAAATGAGTTCTGTCGGGATCACTGCTTCTACCCCGTAGACCAGGGAGAAGGGAGTCTGCCCGGTAGCTCGGTTTGGTGTCATTCTGAGGGACCAGAGAACTACTGGTAGCTCCTCGATCCACCGCCTACCGTGCTTCTATAGATTATCAAATGTTCTTGTCTTGAGTCCACGTAGCACTTTAGCGTTCGCCCTACCAGCTTGTCTATTGCTCCAGGGGTGTGCCACAGAGGCAAATGAGATCTTGCATCCGAGGACATGAACATATTGCATGAAGGCTTGGATCGTGAACTGGGTGCCGTTGTCGGTGATGATCCTTGCCAGAACTCCAAAACGACACACCAATTCTTTCAAGAACTTGATAGCTGACTAAGCAGTCACCTTTCTCACGGCAGTTACATCCGGCCACTTTGTAAACTTGTCGATGGCAATGAACAAGAATTCAAAGCCCCCGATTGCTCGGGGATAGGGGCCGCGGATATCGAGCCCCCAGACCAAAAATGGCCATGATAAAGGGATTGTTTGAAGAGCTTGGGTAGGCAGGTGTGTTTTTTTGGAATGGAACTGGCAGGCTTCACATGTCGTGACGAGCTCGACTGCATCTTGGAGGGCTGTGGGCCAATAGAATCCTTGCTGAAATGCTTTCCCAACTAATTCCCTTGATCCAATGTGGGAGCCCCACATTCCTCTGTGAATCTCAGCCAGCAGTTCCTTTCCTTCTTCCCGGTAGGCACACTTCAATTTCACACCGTTGGGCCTTCTTCTATACAGAGTGTCATCAACAAACTGATACATACTTGCCCTCCGGGCTACTTTCTTACCTTCATCTTGGTCGTCGGGAAGCTCTCCAGTTTGGAGGAAGTGGACAATGTGCCTTGCCCAAGTTGGAGCCTGGGACTCGGCAACGAGGACTAGCGGCACCTCCTCGCCTGCGGGAGCACCAGCCTCGTTCGCGGGGTTTATGGACCCGGTTGGAGGGGTTGGTCCGACCGGCTATGAGGAGTTGTTTCTGGCAGGGTCTCTGCCGGGAGTGGACGGCTCTACCGTGGAGAGGCTTACCGTAGTCCAACTTTCTCCTCCTCTGGTCCATTGTTGCTGGGGATATGGAGGGCTGAGTGAGATGGAGAACAAAAGTTCCTGGTTCCACAGGAAGCTTCTGCGCAACACACTTTGACAGATGATCATCTATGCTGTTTTTCGCACGGGGTATGTGCTCTGTTTGCAATCCGTCAAAGCGTTCCTTTAATCTCCTCACTTCCTCGACGTATGCCTCCATCAATGGACTTTGATAATCCTTGTTGACTTGTCTCACCACAAGCTGTGAATCTCCTCGAATGATCAACTTCTTAATTCCCAATTTGGCAGCAATCCTGAGCCCGGCAAGCAGCCATACTCAGCTGTATTGTTGGTTGCTTCTTCCCGGGCAAAGTGCATTTGGACGACGTACTTCAAGTGCTCCCCGGTGGGGGCGACAAGATGCACGCCAGCTCCTGCATCTTGTATGGAAAAAGCACCATCAAAATACATAATCCATTCTTGGGGCGATTCCTTGCCGGGGATAACTGTCTCTGTCACTTCCTCATCAGGTGTTGGCGTCCATTCTGCAATAAACTCTGCCAACGCCCTGCTCTGAATCGTTGATGTACTCTCAAACTTCAAACCAAAGGTGGATAAATCCAAAGCCCACTCCACTATTCTGCCGGTAGCCTCAGGGTTTCGGAGTATCCTTTGCAACGGGAAACGAGTGACAATCGTGATCTCATGGGCTTGGAAGTAGCGGCGCAGTTTCCTTGAGGCCATGACGAGACCAAAGATCAACCTTTGCATGCCAGAGTACCTCGGTCTAGCCCCCTATAACAGGGAGCTAGCGAAATACACTGGGCGCTGCACCACTTTCTTCCTTGCCGCGTCCTTGGGGTTGCTCTCGTTGCCATGCTCATTGCTGCCTTGATCCTTCTCTGACTCTGCCGTTGTCTGCTCACTTTCTGCCTCATCCACTTCTCTCTGTGCTACCAGGGCCGCACTGACCACTTGGTTGGCTGCCGCCAAGTATAGCAACAACGGCTCCTGGGGTTTTGGAGCAACCAAGGTAGGCACAGAGGACAAGTAGGCCTTCAACTCTAGCAAAGCTGCATCTGCTTCTAGGGTCCACTTCATAGGGCCGGCCTTCTTCAAAATCCTGAAGAACGGCAGGGCGCGCTCGGCAGATTTGGAGATGAATCTGCTTAGCGCGGCAACACATCCCGTCAGGCGCCTCACATCCTTGATTTTCCTTGGCGCTTGAATCTTCTCGATGGCTTTGAGCTTGTCGGGGTTGGCTTCAATCCCGCGATGGGATACAAAGAACCCAAGCAACTTGCCAGGGGAACACCAAATACACACTTCTCCGGGTTAAGCTTAAGATTGATCTTGCGCAGATTAGAAAATGTCTCCTCCAGATCCTGAATAAGGGTGGCCTTATCCTTGGTCTTGACCACGATATCATCCATATAGGCTTCTATGTTTCTGTGCAACTGCAGCTCAAAACCAATCTGGATTGCCCTTGCAAAAGTGGACCTAGCACTCTTTAATCCAAATGGCATACGTACAAAGCAGTACGTACCACATGGGGTGATGAACGACGTCTTCTCTTCATCTTCCTGGGACATAAAGATTTGGTGATACCCAGAGTATGCGTCCAGAAAGGAGAGCAAATCACAACCTGAAGTGGAACCCACAATCTGATTGATACGCGGCAAGGGAAATGGGTCCTTAGGGCAAGCCTTGTTGAGATCCGTGAAATCTATGCAAAGCCTCCATTTTCCATTAGCCTTCTAGACTACCACTGGATTTGCCAACCATGTGGGGTGCAATACTCCTCTGACCAAACCATCTGCCTTAAGTTTCTTGATCTCTTCGGCAATGAATTGCTGCATCTCCAGGGCCTGCTTCTGTACTTTCTGCTTGGCAGGTCGAGCATGTGGGCAGACAGCAAGGTGGTGCTCGATTACCTCCCTGGGAACACTGGGGATATCAGATGGTTTCCAGGCGAACAAATCAATATTCGCCCACAGGAAGGCAACGAGCGCGCTTTCCTATTTGTCATCGAGGGTGGCGCTGATAGTGAAAGGACCATCAATGCCAGCCAGCCCTACCAGGACCTTCTTCACTTGGGTGCAACAACCTTGGATCTCTTGCTGTTAGAACACTCCGGCACATCGTCAACGGGTGCCGTGCACTCGGTGGGGGCACGCTTCCCTGACTATATGTCGGAGTCTCTAAAATCTCTCTTCTTTCCTTTACTTTCCTTGGAGGGAGCTGCCGCTGCCTCTGCTGTGACCGCGTCCTGGTACATCTTGTCCACACAAATGATTGCAGCCTTCTCATCTGATGGGATAGTGATGACTCCCAGTGGCCCAGGCATCTTCAAAGTTTTGTAGGCATAGTGGGATGCTGCGATGAACTTAGTATTGGGGATCGTAGTAGAATTTTAAAATTTTCCTACGCTCACCAAGATCCATCTATGGAGTATACTAGCAACGAGGGGAAAGGGGTGCATCTACATACCCTTCTAGATCGCGAGCGGAAGCGTTCCAATGAACGAGGTTGATGGAGTCGTACTCGCCGTGATCCAAATCACCGATGACTGAGTGCCTAACGGCCGGCACCTCTGCGTTCAACACACGTACGGAGCAGCGACGTCTCCTCCTTCTTGATCCGGCAAGGGGTAAGGAGAGGTTGATGGAGATCCAGCAGCACGACGGCGTGGTGGTGGATGTAGCGGGATCTCGGCAGGGCTTCGCCGAGCTTCTGCGAGAGGGAGAGGTGTTGCAGGGGAGGAGGGAGGCGCCAAAGGCTGTAGTACTCTTGTCCTCCCTCCCCCCCTTTATATAGGCCCCCTGGGAGGGGGGGCGCCGGCCAAAACCCATCCGCATGGGGGGGGGGGCGGCCAGGGGGGAGACTTGCCCCCAAGGCAAGTGGGGCGCCCCCCCACCCTAGGGTTTCCAACCCTAGGCGCAGGGGGAGGCCCATGGGGAGCGCCCCAGCCCACTAAGGGCTGGTTCCCTTCCCACTTCAGCCCATGGGGCCCTCCGGGATAGGTGGCCCCACCCGGTGGACCCCCGGGACCCTTCCGGTGGTCCCGGTACAATACCGGTGACCCCCGAAACTTTCCCGGTGGCCGAAACTTGACTTCCTATATATAATTCTTCACCTCCGGACCATTCCGGAACTCCTAGTGATGTCCGGGATCTCATCCGGGACTCCGTACAACTTTCGAGTTTCCGCATACTCATATCTCTACAACCCTAGCGTCACCGAACCTTAAGTGTGTAGACCCTACGGGTTCGGGAGACATGCAGACATGACCGAGACGCCTCTCCGGTCAATAACCAACAGCGGGATCTGGATACCCATGTTGGCTCCCACATGTTCCACGATGATCTCATCGGATGAACCACGATGTCGAGGATTCAATCAATCCCGTATACAATTCCCTTTGTCAATCGGTATGTTACTTGCCCGAGATTCGATCGTCGGTATCCCAATACCTTGTTCAATCTCGTTACCAGCAAGTCTATTTACTCGTACCGCAATGCATGATCCCGTGACTAACTCCTTAGCCACATTAAGCTCATTATGATGATGCATTACCGAGTGGGCCCAGAGATACCTCTCCGTCATATGGAGTGACAAATCCCAGTCTCGATCCGTGCCAACCCAACAGACACTTTCGGAGATACCCGTAGTGTACCTTTATAGTCACCCAGTTACGTTGTGATGTTTGGCACACCCACAGTACTCCTACGGTATCCGGGAGTTGCACGATCTCATGGTCTAAGGAGAAGATACTTGACATTGGAAAAGCTCTAGCAAACGAACTACACGATCTTTGAGCTATGCTTAGGATTGGGTCTTGTCCATCACATCATTCTCCTAATGATGTGATCCCGTTATCAATGACATCCAATATCCATAGTCAGGAAACCATGACTATCTGTTGATCAACGAGCTAGTCAACTAGAGGCTTACTAGGGACACGTTGTGGTCTATGTATTCACACATGCATTATGATTTCCGGATAATACAATTATAGCAAGAACAATAGACAATTACCATGAACAAAGAAATATAATAATAACCATTTATTATTGCCTCTAGGGCATATTTCCAACCGTCTCCCACTTGCACTAGAGTCAATAATCTAGTTACATTGTGATGAATCGAACACCCATTGCGTCCTGGTGTTGATAATGTTTTGCTCTAGGGAGAGGTTTAGTCAATAGATCTGCTACATTCAGGTCTGTATGTACTTTACAAATATCTATGTCTCCATTTTGAACACTTTCACGAATGGAGTTGAAGCGACGCTTGATATGCCTAGTCTTCCTGTGAAACCTGGGCTCCTTGGCAAGGGCAATAGCTCCAGTGTTGTCACAGAATAGAGTCATCGGGCCCGACGCATTGGGAATCACCCCTAGGTCGGTAATGAACTCCTTCATCCAGACTGCTTCCTGTGCTGCCTCCGAGGCTGCCATGTACTCCGCTTCACATGTAGATCCCGCCACGATGCTTTGCTTGCAACTGCACCAGCTTACTGCTCCTCCATTCAAAATATACACGTATCCGGTTTGTGACTTTGAGTCATCCAGATCTGTGTCGAAGCTAGCGTCGACGTAACCCTTTACTACGAGCTCTTCGTCACCTCCATAAACGAGAAACATATCCTTAGTCCTCTTCAGGTACTTCAGGATATTCTTGACCGCTATCCAGTGTTCCATGCCGGGATTACTTTGGTACCTTCCTACCAAACTTACGGCAAGGTTTACATCAGGTCTGGTACACAACATGGCATACATAATAGACCCTATGGCCGAGGCATAGGGGATGACACTCATCTTTTCTCTATCTTCTGCCGTGGTCGGGCATTGAGCCGTGCTCAATTGCACACCTTGCAATACAGGTAAGAACCCCTTCTTGGACTGATCCATATTGAACTTCTTCAATATCTTGTCAAGGTACGTACTCTGTGAAAGACCAATGAGGCGTCTTGATCTATCTCTATAGATCTTGATGCCTAATATATAAGCAGCTTCTCCAAGGTCCTTCATTGAAAATCACTTATTCAAATAGGCCTTTATACTTTCCAAGAATTCTATATCATTTCCCATCAATAGTATGTCATCCACATATAATATGAGAAATGCTACAGAGCTCCCACTCACTTTCTTGTAAACACAGGCTTCTCCATAAGTCTGTGTAAACCCAAACGCTTTGATCATCTCATCAAAGCGAATGTTCCAACTCCGAGATGCTTGCACCAGCCCATAGATTGAGCGCTGGAGCTTGCATACTTTGTTAGCATTCTTAGGATCGACAAAACCTTCCGGCTGCATCATATACAATTCTTCCTTAAGGAATCCATTAAGGAATGCCGTTTGACGTCCATCTGCCATATCTCATAATCATAGTATGCGGCAATTGCTAACATGATTCAGACGGACTTCAGCTTCGCTACGGCTGAGAAAGTCTCATCGTAGTCAACCCCATGAACTTGTCGATAACCCTTAGCGACAAGTCGAGCTTTATAGATGGTCACATTACCATTCGGGTCTGTCTTCTTCTTAAAGATCCATTTGTTTTCTATGGCTCGCCGATCAACGGGCAAGTCAGTCAAAGTCCATACTTTGTTTTCATACATGGATCCTATCTCGGATTTCATGGCTTCTAGCCATTTGTCAGAATCCGGGCCCGCCATCGCTTCTTCATAGTTCAAAGGTTCACCGTTGTCTAACAACATGATTTCCAGGACAGGGTTGCCGTACCACTCTGGTGCGGAACGTGTCCTTGTGGACCTACGAAGTTCAGTAGTAACTTGATCCGAAGCTTCATGATCATCATCATTAACTTCCTCCCCAGTCGGTGTAGGCACCACAGGAACATCTTCCCGCGCTGCGCTACTTTCCGGTACGGAAGGGGTGACTATCACCTCATCAAGTTCCACTTTCCTCCCACTTACTTCCTTCGAGAGAAACTCTTTCTCCAGAAAGGACCCGTTCTTGGCAACGAAGATCTTGCCTTCGGATCTGAGGTAGAAGGTATACCCAATAGTTTCCTTAGGGTATCCTATGAAGACGCATTTCTCCGACTTGGGTTCGAGCTTTTCAGGTTGAAGTTTCCTGACATAAGCATCGCATCCCCAAACTTTTAGAAATGACAGCTTAGGTTTCTTCCCAAACCATAATTCATACGGTGTCGTCTCAACGGATTTCGACGGAGCCCTATTTAAAGTGAATGCGGCAGTCTCTAAAGCATAGCCCCAAAATGAGAGCGGTAAATCGGTAAGAGACATCATAGATCGCACCATATCCAATAGAGTGCGATTATGACGTTCGGACACACCGTTTCGCTGAGGTGTTCCAGGCGGCGTGAGTTGTGAAACGATTCCACATTTCCTTAAGTGCGAACCAAATTCGTGACTTAAATATTCTCCACCATGATCTGATCGTAAGAATTTTATTTTTCTGTCATGTTGATTCTCAACCTCACTCTGAAATTCCTTGAACTTGTCAAAGGTTTCAGACTTGTGTTTCATTAGGTAGACATACCCATATCTACTTAAATCATCAGTGAGAGTGAGAACATAACGATATCCTCCGCGAGCCTCAACACTCATTGGACCGCACACATCGGTATGTATGATTTCCAATAAGTTGGTTGCTCGCTCCATTGTTCCGGAGAACGGAGTCTTGGTCATCTTACCCATGAGGCATGGTTCGCACGTGTGAAATGATTCGTAATCAAGAGACTCCAAAAGTACATCTGCATGGAGCTTCTTCATGCGCTTGACACCAATGTGACCAAGGCGGCAGTGCCACAAGTATGTGGGACTATCGTTATCAACTTTACATCTTTTGGTATTCACACTATGAATATGTGTTACATCACGTTCGAGATTCATCAAGAATAAACCATTGACCAGCGGGGCATGACCATAAAACATATCTCTCAAATAAATAGAACAACCATTATTCTCGGATTTAAATGAGTAGCCATCTCGAATTAAACGAGATCCAGATACAATGTTCATGCTCAAAACTGGCACTAAATAACAATTATTGAGGTTTAAAACTAATCCCATAGGTAGATGCAGAGGTAGCGTGCCGACGGCGATCACATCGACCTTGGAACCATTCCCAACGTGCATCGTCACCTCGTCCTTTGCCAGTCTCCGTTTATTCCGCAGTTCCTGTTTTGAGTTACAAATATGAGCAACCGCACCGGTATCAAATACCCAGGAGCTACTACGAGTACTGGTAAGGTACACATCAATTACATGTATATCACATATACCTTTGGTGTTGCCAGCCTTCTTGTCCGCTAAGTATTTGGGGCAGTTCCGCTTCCAGTGACCACTTCCCTTGCAATAAAAGCACTCAGTCTCAGGCTTGGGTCCATTCTTTGACTTCTTCCCGGCGACTGGCTTACCGGGCGCGGCAACTCCCTTGCCGTCCTTCTTGAAGTTCTTCTTACCCTTGCCCTTCTTAGTGGTTTTATTCACCATCAACACTTGATGTTCTTTTCTGATCTCCACCTCCGCTGATTTCAGCATCGAATATACCTCAGGAATGGTCTTTTCCATCCCCTGCATATTGAAGTTAGTCATAAAGCTCTTGTAGCTTGGTGGAAGCGACTGAAGGATTCTGTCAATGACCGCGTGTCACGACCGGCTTTTCGGGATATTAATTTCCCAGAAAACGGCCTTTGTGCTCACCAGCCCCAGGATTACTATTAGCTGATGAGGCACCAACTTGATACAAGAATTCCAAGCAAAGTACAAAATATGCAGTACAAGACCATTGTGGCCTAGGAGTACAACACTTGGTTTCTAGTGGTTGATGGCGGAAGCGGTTTGTGGTTCATCTGCGTCTATGGGACTCCATTTCCCACAAGAACAGCTCACCAAGATAACTCCTATCTTCGCGAGGCTGCTAACATCATTGCATGGGTTCCGGGGCTGTCGTCGAAATGCTCTCTCCACGCAAGAAATCTGGCCAAGACAATAGCCAGGGACGAGCAAGTGAGTACGTTTGAATGTACTCGCAAACATCAACAACGCGGGTATAATATAACAAGGGGAAAAATCATGCTCCGAAATATTCTATGACCACAACGTCTGTCATGAAACAAACGAAAATCTGGGATGCACGCATGAAGGAAAAATATGAACATGCGATACGGGAGCAAAAATAGAATGCACTGACCGAGTGTCTGAAATGACTCCTCGAAAGGTTGCAAATAAGTTAATAATGCCGCAGTCGGGCGTCTGAGCGACACCACATAAAGGGCTTATGAAGAATAATTAAATAACAAGAATGCCGCAGTCGGGCGTCTGAGCAACGCCACATAAAGGGCTTATAATTAGTAAAGAAATGACACACATGCCGCAGTCGGGCGTCTGAGCGACGCCACATAAAGGGCTTAAAAATAATAAAGAAATGACAAACATGCCGCAGTCGAGCGTCTGAGCGACGCCACATAAAGGGCTTAAAAATAATAAAGAAATGACAAACATGCCGCAGTCGGGCGTCTGAGCGACGCCACATAAAGGGCTTAAAAATAATAAAGAAATGACAAACATGCCGCAGTCGAGCGTCTGAGCGACGCCACATAAAGGGCTTAAAAATAATAAAGAAATGACAAACATGCCGCAGTCGGGCGTCTGAGCGACGCCACATAAAGGGCTTATAAATAAATAATCACAGTGAATATCCAGGAGGTAGAACCATCCCAGGGATACTCAATAATTCAAATAATGTAAATGGTTAGTCCATAATAATAAACATAATCCTCATACGTCACAGGTCATAAACAAAGTTCTAGTCTAGCCGTTTCTCCATCCGAAGACCGTCACTAGATTCTAGTTTAGCCGTTTCTCCATCCGAATACCGTTACTATGATCCAGTTTAGCCGTGTCTCCATCCGAAAACAGTCACTAGACCCATCTCAGACTATAGTCCTTACCCATGGACATGGCTATCCGAATAGATATGACCTCTGCAGAGGGTGTACTCTTTACCCACGAGTAACGGATTTATTTAGTCCACCGGGACTAATTCCGCCTACAGCCTTTTAGTTGAAAACACGCCTGACCTGCACACACCAGCTTAACTTACCGGTGCCTGGAATCACCCACGACACCTGCCAAGCAAAACTCTAAGTGGGGAGGCTACAACCTCGACGTAGCATGGGATCAAATTTATATCGCGCGCTCTAAGGGGTGCCACCCTCTCGGTCCCAACCGGAAACACCCATGCCCCCGGACCAGGTGGCATGCCTACCGGATGCATCCGGTATCTTCCACCATGGCCTCTCTGTACGGTGTGTGCTTTGGTAAGGGGTTGACAACTTACTGAACCATACCCTACCTGCGGCAGGGGCCAGTGGTAGTACAAAACAAGTAGGGGAAGTGACTGAACAAGACTCGACCTACGACCGACTCAGGTGGTCCAAGCATTCTCCGAATGATTAGCATAACCAAAAATATTTCCACTAACAGGTAAGCTCACCACTCATCAAGCCTCACCATGCCATACCGGACATACTCATCTCAACGAGGTACTAGGGACAAGCTTGCGTCTACCCAAGACCGCAACTTCCCCGACTTCCTTCCGGCATGCATGAGAAGCTTACGAGGATGATCACTATCATCATATCCATTTATAACAGCAAGGAAATTCCCATATGCGCACTCATGCGTATGATCTTATCGTCACATAAAATAGCGTATGCTCCAAGCCAAGGTGGTGTTGTAATCGTATCAAAACACCTCACGGAAATATTATGCCAGAGTTCAGAATGCTTGCCTTCAAGATTATGCAAGGGGGGTGCACTTTTTGAAAGTTTTCTCCTCTCTCCATTTTCCTATTTTGAAAAATATTCAAATAAAAAATATTTCAAAAACAGTACAAAAAGTTGTCCCAAATATTTTTGAAATAAATCTTAAAATAAACTAGATGAAATTTGAGAGAGGTAGGAAAAAGAATCAACTCATTTGGAGTTTTATTTTAAAAGATATAGCCAGTCAAAGTTTGGTCAAAATTCTGTTTTAAAATAAAACAGAAAAAGAAAACGTTTCGATACAGAATACGCTTTCGAAGTAGAGGAAACATACTCAGGCATTTACGTGACCACTTAAGCCAGCGTGGGTGGCGCGGGGGTCACTGACAGTGGGTCCAGAGGGCCCACTGGTCAGGTTTGACTATTCCCCCCTCTCCCTCCTCTTCCTCTGCCCGAACGGGGCGGGACTCCGGCGATCGCCGTCGACGAACGGCGGCTCCTCGAGGGCACCTGAGGGCAGGGATGGACCCGCCAGACCGGGGCAGTCCTCTCGGTGGTCGTTGGGTCGACGGTGGTGGGAGGAGTCGCCGGCGGCGAGCTCCGCGGCGGAGAGGGCTACGGGAGTGAAGTGGGTTTTGGGCTCCGGTGGTTTCCGATCGAGGCTGAGGCGCTGGGCAGCTCCGCAAGAACAAGGGGAAGCGAGTGGTGGCGCTGGATGGGTGGGGGAGTGCCTGGTTGCGACGAACCGGCCGGAGGTGGGGGAGATGGCCTCTTCCGGTCAATCCACTGCTTAGGGAGCTCTAGGGGGAAGGCTTGAGGCCGCCTGAGCGCTCGGAGGGGCTCGGGGCCTCCTTTTATAGGCGTTTGAGGCTGGTCCCGCGGCGGCCGAGGATAAGAACGCCGGCGACCGCCGTGCTGTAGCTGCAGGGCGACGTGGCGGCGACGAGTGCGTGCCGACGGGTTTCAGGATAAGCTCGAGCTATTCACAGGGGCAGCTGGCGCGCGCGGGTGGCTTGGGCGGCGCCATCCATGGCAGGAGCTCGCTGCCGACGCCGGCGTGCCGCCAAAAGCTCTGACGGCAGCACTGTAGGGTGCCAGGGGTGGCGTGGAGAGTGGGCGAGGGTAGTGTGCGGCTCTCCAGGCGAGCAAGGGCCAGGGGCGGGACGCGGCGAGGGCGGCAGTGCGACGCGGCGACTCGATGCGCGCACGTGCAAAACGTGTGCTCTGGGCGCGCCCAGAGCACGCACGGTACATGCTCGACGAAATGCCAGGGCAGCCTAGAGTGCGAGAGGGAGGCTGGCAATTAACAGGACTAGGTTAGGAGTAGCTAGGATCTTAGTGGACAAGGTTGCTGGGTCAGTGGAACAAGATCATAATGCAAACTAGAAACTCATGTCAAAACTGACTGTGCACACCAAGTGTTCGACAGAATGCTAAGTGCATTTAGGCAACACTTGGAGTGGCCAAAATCTCCAGATCAGGGTCTCTCTAGATGTAGGTGATGATGGCAAGATCATTTGGGCAAAACGAGAAACTTGCTAGTGCAGGTTTTGCAAAACTACAGTTTTGGACAGAAAGAAAAAGGTCTCATTGCATGCACTTAAAACCCTCCAATGGGTCCACTCTCCTGGACTTAAGGGTTTGGTAGGGAGGGCTACAAGCGGGAAAAAGCTCAGGGTCACTAGAGCAAAATAAAATAGGGTTGCACTACAAATCACAAAACTGGACCAGAATGAAAAAGAGGTTGATTCACTCAAATTTTTCAAAGAACAACACTGGGTTTTTGCATGAAGTTGAATTGTATGCATCTACTGACATCTCCAAACACTTGGAAGAATTTTTAAGGAAATATTTAAATAGGTTGTAGTGCAAAGATGCCTACTGGCCCAGATTTGAAAAGTTGATGTAGAGCTCAAAATCTCCAAATAACCAGAAGATATTTTTGCATAAAAGTGATGTGGAGACATCACATGACATCCCCAAATTTTGGTGGAAATTTTAAAGGCATTTGCCAAATGGTTGCAATGCAAAACAGGCTCCAAATTTATGAAAAATCATTTTAAAAGAATAAAGCTCAGGGAAAAGCAAATCTTGCAATTAAATCCACTAATAAAGAATTGTTTCATAGGGAGAACATACAAGTCCAATAATACTTTTGGAAAGTTTCTACATGAGGTAAAAACCCATAATATCAAAAGGGTAAATCTAGACAAATGGAAAAGTTTTATTTCCTGGCAAAATTTTAATTAATAAAACAAGGTCAAAATTTTGGGGTGTCACAACACTATCCCCCTTAAGAAAAATCTCGTCCTCGAGATTTGTTAAAAGCCTTTTTGAACAAACATTGCTTTTATCAAAAGAAAACATTCTACTGTGCCATAAAAATGTGGCTACAGTGAGAGAGCAATAAGTGGTGTAAAACCACAGTGTGGTACACTGGCGTTGCGTGGAAAAATCCATGGTCGGGGAAAACGAGATATTTCTATGTTGGATACAGTAATTTAGAATAAATTCTAAATTACTAAAACACGCTGGTCGTACCCGAGAGCACCGTGCTCTCTCTGGCTGACAGGTGGACCCGGGGCCCGCTGTCGGCCTCTTCTTCTACCTCTGGTTCTCCCTTCTCTCCCGCGTGCTCTCCCGCGCTTCCTCCACCGGCGACGCCTAGGGCGAAGGGCATCTAGGCCGTACTGCGGTAGTGCGCGGCGTGCTAGCTGCCGGTGCAGCGTGCACTCACCTCGCGGGCTAGTGCACTGTCGGCACTGCTCGCGGACTCACCTCCGAACACCGGCGATCGAGCGACGAGTGGCGCTGGTGGACCTCGCCCACCGTACACCGATCTCGAGCTATAAAATGGTCGCGGTGCTCCTCTCTTCTTCCTCACACCTGGCCTCGCTTCTACTTCTCCTTCCTTCTCCTCCATTGCTGTTAGCAGGAGCTCGAGACGAGGCTCTAATGGCGGAGGCGATGTCGGACTGGTACGTGGTCCTGGTGTGTGGAGGTTTGGCGGCGTTGCTGGGGTTCTCCGTGCTCTTGTGCGCGATGATCCTGGATGATCGTCGTGATGCTGCCGCTCGAGTGTTAGCTCTTCGCGGTGGCGGCGATCACGAGGATTAGGTGCGGCATCGAGTGCTAACTGCTGTCTGTGTGCTGGGGCAACTCGCGCCCGAATGATTACTCACAAATCTCTCTTACTGAGACTGTGGTGTCCTCGGGTGTGATCAGTTAGGCGCAAAAATGTGTACGAGGATTTGTAATTAGCGCACGAGGTCGAGTGGTAGTGGTTGTAAGTCTGCTGCTACGGTGCTGTGCGAATAAAAATCTATGTCGTGAAGATATATACGCTGCAGCAACTCGGGGAAAGAAAACTCATTACAAAATTTATCGTGAGAGAAAATTAGTTAAAACAAAATCAACAGCTGTAACACCGCTCACATAAATGAAACCAAAAATTGGATCCATCGCACAAATTTTTTGGATACCACGTACAAGTTACAACACGTAAATTAATACTGGGATAATAAACATAGCGGTGACGTTTACAAAGAGAACGGCAAAAGGACAGTTTCTTGAGAAAACGTCTCTGGTACTGGGGCACACTCCTCTTCTATCGGGGGAAGCGGGTTGACCAGTCGATGAATGCGCCTCTCCTGGTCAGGCCTCAGTGGTCTGCCAATAGCGATCCGAGGATTTAAATCAGCGAGGCTCTGGAGATAACCCATTACCCGCTGAGTTAAACGCTCCTGCGCGATAACGTACTGGGCAAGGTTGGCCAGTACTGGATCTCTCTCAATTCGTCCACCGGGAAAAGATGCAACTTCTCCGGGTGCTGCACGACTTGGAAAATAATAGTATCCTCGTTCGCTGGCATAGGGTACCGCAAATCGAAGACGAGCGAGCGCCTCGTACGCAGCAGCTTCTATGGCCATATGCGGAGTCGGCATGGATTTCCCCATGAAGGAAACTTCCGTTGGGTCTTGGTTTGGGTTTGAGGGAGGGATGTGCACCACTGCCCAATATTTCGAGGTGGATCGGGTGATCCTCGATTTGAGTAACTCGTACTGGGGTGGATGGATGGCACTCATGGTACTGCAGGTAAAGTCCCACAATAATTTAACAAAACTACCCGGGGTTGCGTCTGGGGTTCTCAGATAAATACTGGGGGTCGGCATGGCAAAGAAATGGCTGTGAGTGTTGCGCACAAGGTGAGGGGTACTTGGCAAGGTCATGAGGTGGCCTCTATATACCATTGGGGCTGGGTTATCTACCGGGGTGGAGGGTAACTAGTTTGGGGTCGGGGTCAAAGCCACAGATACACATATCTCATAAATGTGACACATTACTATGGGTGCCGTCGGGGTTGGTCTTGGTAGCTGCGCCCGGAATTAAAAAGAAAACAACTGTACGCCAACGTACATATGCATAGCTACTACTCAAAAAAAATAGGGGCGCTCAAGCAGATAGCATTTAATAAAAGCGATACAGGACCACACAGTTACAAGGCATGGAAAAACTAAGGCTCGGTACTACTCGAGCGACTTAGTCTACTTCGTAATGTCCAAGTGGGCTGGCCTGGTGGGCGCCGGGGTTTCTCCACGGGTTTCACCGTCGGGATTTGCTGGTTGAGGTTGAGGGGCTGCAGGGTCGGGGTAGTGGTGATGACCATCGCGGGGTTTGCTGGCCACCGTCCCGTTGGAACGGGTTCCCAAAAGGCGACGAAGCTCTTCTGGGGACACCAAAGCACTCTGGTTGATGGCTGGGGCAGACCTCAAGGGATCGATCGGGTGTCCGAACAGCACAACTGGGTTATCAGCGTCGGGCTCCACTTCTCCTCTCGCCGGGGCTCGGCGAGCCAGTTCTCCACGAGTCGCGATCAGATCAAGGGTGATTTGATCGAACAGTTGCTCTAGTGCACTTACATAGCGCACCAGATGCAATAGTGCAGGATCTGTCTCGTGATCTCCGTTGGCAACCTGGGGCGGCCTACCATACCCGTCACGACTGGGGTAGTAGTAGAACGAGCGACAGTTAACTCTGGGCGACAAGTGCCGGAGTTGAACTATAGCTTCTCGAGCTGCCAGTTGGATGGCTTGTTGCTCAAAAGAAGTTGTCCTTCCACGGAACCTGTAGGGGCGTTCTGGCGATAGACCCCTACCATAGATGTGCACAGTGGCCCAGAATTGACGGCTCTCACCGTACATGGGTCCTTGGCACACAACATATTTTGGGGGCTCTTCTAATGCATAGGCACGGCGGGTGAGGTTTGCGAGCACGGTCACAAAACCTCCAAGGTTGGTTGCTGTGGTCTCATTGTGAACAATGGGGCCAGGCATCGTGGCTTGGTTTGGGAAAGGGGCTGTGCTGTGCTGGGTTGAGGCTAGCGTGCCCTTTTTATAGGAAAAGGGGGACGGAGTCTTCCTCCGCACGCTTGCGAATGAGACGTGTTAGGTGTCGGTCACTGGCGCGCGATCGACAGGCTAGGCTGATAGGTTGGGCACCGTCTGCCGAAAGGCGTCGGGTCACTGTGGGGCTATCTTACGCGAGAAGCTCGGCCGGGATTAGGTTAAGGTCGGGTGGTTTGGTTAACCCAGGTTTATTGACCTAGCTAAGATAGGATTAGCCAATGGTCAGCCTGGCTCTGATACCAAGTCTGTCACGACCGGCTTTTCAGGATATTAATTTCCCAGAAAACAGCCTTTGTGCTCACAAGCCCCAGGATTACTGTTAGCTGATGAGGCACCAACTTGATACAAGAATTCCAAGCAAAGTACAAAATATGCAGTACAAGACCATTGTGGCCTAGGAGTACAACACTTGGGTTCTAGTGGTTGATGGCGGAAGCGGCTTGTGGTCCATCTACGTCTATGGGACTCCATTTCCCACAAGAACAGCTGACCAGGATAACTCCTATCTTCGCGAGGCTGCTAACATCATTGCATGGGTTCCGGGGCTGTCGTCGAAATGCTCTCTCCACGCAAGAAATCTGGCCAAGACAATAGCCAGGGACAAGCCAGTGAGTACGTTTGAATGTACTCGCAAACATCAAGAACGCGGGTATAATATAACAAGGGGAAAAATCATGCTCCGAAATATTCTATGACCACAACGTCTGTCATGAAACAAACGAAAATCTGGGATGCACGCATCCAGGAAAAATATGAACATGCGATACGGGAGCAAAAATAGAATGCACTGACCGAGTGTCTGAAATGACTCCTCGAAAGGTTGCAAATAAATTAATAATGCCGTAGTCGGGCGTCTGAGTGACACCACATAAAGGGCTTATGAAGAATAATTAAATAACAAGCATGCCGCAGTCGGGCGTCTGAGCGACGCCACATAAAGGGCTTATAATTAGTAAAGAAATGACACACATGCCGCAGTCGGGCGTCTGAGCGACGCCACATAAAGGGCTTAAAAATAATAAAGAAATGACAAACATGCCGCAGTCGGGCGTCTGAGCGACGCCACATAAAGGGCTTATAAATAAATAATCACAGTGAATATCCAGGAGGTAGAACCATCCCAGGGATACTCAATAATTCAAATAATGTAAATGGTTAGTCCATAATAATAAACATAATCCTCATACGTCACAGGTCATAAACAAAGTTCTAGTCTAGTCGTTTCTCCATCCGAAGACCGTCACTAGATTCTAGTTTAGCCGTTTCTCCATCCGAATACCGTTACTATGATCCAGTTTAGCCGTGTCTCCATCCGAAAACCGTCACTAGACCCATCTCAGACTGTAGTCCTTACCCATGGACATGGCTATCCGAATAGATATGACCTCTGCAGAGGGTGTACTCTTTACCCACAAGTAACGGATTTATTTAGTCCACCAGGACTAATTCCGCCTACGGCCTTTTAATTGAAAACACGCCTGACCTGCACACACCAGCTTAACTTACCGGTGCCTGGAATCACCCACGACACCTGCCAAGAAAAACTCTAAGTGGGGAGGCTACAACCTCAACGTAGCATGGGATCAAATTTATATCGCGCGCTCTAAGGGGTGCCCCCCTCTCGGTCCCAACCGGAAACACCCATGCCCCCGGACAAGGTGGCTTGCCTACCGGATGCATCCGGTATCTTCCACCATGGCCTCTCTGTAAGGTGTGTGCTTTGGTAAGGGGTGGACAACTTACTGGACCATACCCTACCTGCGGCAGGGACCAGTGGTAGTACAAAACAAGTAGGGGAAGTGACTGAACAAGACTCGACCTACGACCGACTCAGGTGGTCCAAGCATTCTCCGAATGATTAGCATAACCAAAAATATTTCCACTAACAGGTAAGCTCACCACTCATCAAGCCTCACCATGCCATACCGGACATACTCGTCTCAATGAGGTACTAGGGACAAGCTCGCGTCTACCCAAGACCGCAACTTCCCCGACTTCCTTCCGGCATGCATGAGAAGCTTACGAGGATGATCACTATCAGCATATCCATTTATAACAGCAAGGAAATTCCCATATGCGCACTCATGCGTATGATCTTGTCGTCACATAAAATAGCGTATGCTCCAAGACAAGGTGGTGTTGTAATCATATCAAAACACCTCACGGAAATATTATGCCAGAGTTCAGAATGCTTGCCTTCAAGAGTATGCAAGGGGGGTGCACTTTTTGAAAGTTTTCTCCTCTCTCCATTTCCCTATTTTGAAAAATATTCAAATAACAAATATTTCAAAAACAGTACAAAAAGTTGTCCCAAATATTTTTGAAATAAATCTTAAAATAAACTAGATGAAATTTGAGAGAGGTAGGAAAAAGAATCAACTGATTTGGAGTTTTATTTTAAAAGATATAGCCAGTCAAAGTTTGGTCAAAATTCTGTTTTAAAATAAAACAGAAAAAGAAAACGTTTCGATACAGAGTACGCTTTCGAAGTAGAGGAAACGTACTCAGGCGTTTACGTGACCACTTAAGCCAGCGTGGGTGGCGCGGGGGTCACTGACAGTGGGTCTAGAGGGCCCACTGGTCAGGTTTGACTATTGCCCCCCTCTCCCTCCTCTTCCTCTGCCCGAACGGGGCGGGACTCCAGCGATCGCCGTCGACGAACGGCGGCTCCTCGAGGGCACCTGAGCGCAGGGATGGACCCGCCAGACCGGGGCGGTCCTCTCGGTGGTCGTTGGGTCGACGGTGGTGGGAGGAGTCGCCGGCGGCGAGCTCCGCGGCGGAGAGGGCTACAGGAGTGAAGTGGGTTTTGGGCTCCGGTGGTTTCCGATCGAGGCTGAGGCGCTGGGCAGCTCCGCAAGAACAAGGGGAAGCGAGTGGTGGCGCTGGATGGGTGGGGGAGTGCCTGGTTGCGACGAATGGCACCGGAAGGCAGCGGCGGCCGAACCGGCCGGAGGTGGGGGAGATGGCCTCTTCTGGTCAATCCACTGCATGGGGAGCTCTAGGGGGAAGGCTTGAGGTCGCCTGAGCGCTCGGAGAGGCTCGGGGCCTCCTTTTATAGGCGTTCGAGGCTGGTCCCGCGGCGGCCGAGGATAAGAACGCCGGCGACCGCCGTGCTGTAGCTGCAGGGCGACGTGGCGGCGACGAGCGCGTGCCGACGGGTTTCAGGATAAGCTCGAGCTGTTCACAGGGGCAGCTGGTGCGCGCGGGTAGCTTGGGCGGCGCCGTCCATGGCAGGAGCTCGCTGCCGACGCCGGCGTGCCGCTAAAAGCTCTGACGGTAGCGCTGTAGGGCGCCAGGGGTGGCGTGGAGAGTGGGCGAGGGTAGTGCGCGGCTCTCCAGGCGAGCAAGGGCCAGGGGCGGGACGCGGCGAGGGCGGCAGTGCGACGCGGCAACTCGGTGCGCGCGCGTGCAAAACGTGTGCTATGGGCGCGCCCAGAGCACGCACGGGACGTGCTCGACGAAATGCCAGGGCAGCCTAGAGTGCGAGAGGGAGGCTGGCAATTAACAGGACTAGGTTAGGAGTAGCTAGGATCTTAGTGGACAAGGTTGCTGGGTCAGTGGAACAAGATCATAATGCAAACTAGAAACTCATGTCAAAACTGACTGTGCACACCAAGTGTTCGACAGCATGCTAAGTGCATTTAGGCAACTCTTGGAGTGGCCAAAATCTCCAGATCAGGGTCTCTCTAGATGTAGGTGATGATGGCAAGATCATTTGGGCAAAACCAGAAACTTGCTAGTGCAGGTTTTGCAAAACTACAGTTTTGGACAGAAAGAAAAAGGTCTCATTGCATGCACTTAAAACCCTCCAATGGGTCCACTCTCCTGGACTTAAGGGTTTGGTAGGGAGGGCTACAAGCAGGAAAAAGCTCAGGGTCACTAGAGCAAAATAAAATAGGGTTGCAGTACAAATCACAAAACTGGACCAGAATGAAAAAGAGGTTGATTCACTCAAATTTTTCAAAGAACAACACTGGGTTTTTGCATGAAGTTGAATTGTATGCATCTACTGACATCTCCAAACACTTGGAAGAATTTTTAAGGAAATATTTAAAAAGGTTGTAGTGCAAAGATGCCTACTGGTCCAGATTTGAAAAGTTGATGTAGAGCTCAAAATCTCCAAATAACCAGAAGATATTTTTGCATAAAAGTGATGTGGAGACATCACATGACATCCCCAAATTTTGGTAGAAATTTTAAAGGCATTTGCCAAATGGTTGCGATGCAAAACAGGCTCCAAATTTATGAAAAATCATTTTAAAAGAATAAAGCTCAGGGAAAAGCAAATCTTGCAATTAAATCCACTAATAAATAATTGTTTCGTAGGGAGAACATACAAGTCCAATAATACTTTTGGAAAGTTTCTACTTGAGGTAAAAACCCATAATATCAAAAGGGTAAATCTAGACAAATGGAAAAGTTTTATTTCCTGGCAAAATTTTAATTAATAAAACAAGGTCAAAATTTTGGGGTGTCACACCGCGTCATCCGGGAGATTAACTCCCAGCTGAGACAAGCGGTTGTGTAACCCAGACATTCTGAGTATGTGGTGACTACAGAACTATTCTCCTCCATTTTACAGCTGAAGAACTTGTCGGAGACTTCATATCTCTCGACCCGGGCATGAGCTTGGAAAACCATTTTCAGCTCTTCGAACATCTCATATGCTCCATGCTTCTCAAAACGCTTTTGGAGCCCCGGTTCTAAGCTGTAAAGCATGCCGCACTGAACGAGGGAGTAATCATCAGCACGTGATTGCCAAGCATTCATAACGTCTTGGTTCTCTGGGATTGGTGCTTCACCTAGCGGTGCTTCTAGGACATAATCTTTCTTGGCTGCTATGAGGATAATCCTCAGGTTCCGGACCCAGTCCGTATAGTTGCTGCCATGATCTTTCAGCTTGGTTTTCTCTAGGAACGCGTTGAAGTTGAGGACAACGTGGGCCATTTGATCTACAAGACATATTGTAAAGATTTTAGACTAAGTTCATGATAATTAAGTTCATATAATCAAATTATTCAATGAACTCTCACTCAGATAGACATCCCTCTAGTCATCTAAGTGAAACATGATCCGAGTTAACTAGGCCGTGTCCGATCATCACGTGAGACGGACTAGTCAAGATCGGTGAACATCTCCATGTTGATCGTATCTTCTATACGACTCATGCTCGACCTTTCGGTCCTCCGTGTTCCGAGGCCATGTCTGTACATGCTAGGCTCGTCAAGCAACCTAAGTGTATTGCGTGTGTTCCGAGGCCATGTCTGTACATGCTAGGCTCGTCAACACCCGTTGTATGCGAACGTTAGAATCTATCACACCCGATCATCACGTGGTGCTTCGAAACAACGAACCTTCGCAACGGTGCACAGTTAGGGTGAACACTTTCTTGAAATTATTATAAGGGATCATCTTACTTACTACCGTCGTTCTAAGCAAATAAGATGCAAAACATGATAAAGATCACATGCAATCAAATAGTGACATGATATGGCCAATACCATTTTGCTCCTTTGATCTCCATCTTCGGGGCACCATGAGCATCTTCGTCACCGGCATGACACCATGATCTCCATCATCATGATCTCCATCATCGTGTCTTCATGAAGTTGTCACGCCAACGATTACTTCTACTTCTACGGCTAACACGTTTAGCAATAAAGTAAAGTAATTTACATGGCGTTATTCAATGACACGCAGGTCATACAAAATAATAAAGACAACTCCTATGGCTCCTTGTAACGCCCACGATGCGGCTATATCTCCCACGTGTTGAGGCACGACTTAGAGGCATAACCGCATAGTGGTTTTGTCGCAAGAAGGGTCATCTTCACACAATCCCATGTAATGAACAAGAATGGGATAAAGAGTTGGCTTACAATCGCCACTTCACACAATACATATTTATCATCATACATCATCCAAAATACAATCATATAGACCGACTACGGTCAAAATCCAGATGAAAATAAGACAACCCCAAATGCTAGATCCCCGATCGTCCCAACTGGGCTCCACTACTGATCATCAGGAAAAGACACATAGTAACGACCCCGTTCCTCGTCGAACTCCCACTTGAGATCGACGCCATCATCTGCACTGGCATCGTCGGCACCTGCAACTGTTTTGGAAGTATCTGTGAGTCACGAGGACTCAGCAATCTCACGCCCGCGAGATCAAGACTATTTAAGCTTAAAGGGGGGAATGGTGCAAAAGGTGGAGCTGCAGCGGCAAAAACATATATGGTGGCTAACTTGCGCAAATGAGAGCGAGAAGAGAAGCAAAGGAACGGACGTCATCTAGCAATGACCAAGAAGAGGTCCTGAACACCTACTTACGTCAAACATAACACAGACCGTGTTCACTTCCCGGACTCCGCCGAGAAGAGACCATCACGGCTACACACGCACTTGGTGTATTTTAATTGGGTCAAGTGACAAGTTATCTACAACCGGACATTAACAAATTCCCATCTGCCTCATAACCGCGGGCACGGCTTTCGAAAGATAATACCCTGCAGGGGTGTCCCAACTTAGCCCATCATAAGCTCTCACGGTCAACGAAGGATAAACCTTCTCCCGGAAAGACCCGATCAGTCTCGGAATCCCGGTTTACAAGACATCTCGACAATGGTAAAACAAGACCAGCAAAGCCACCCGAATGTGCCGACAAATCCCGATAGGAGCTGCACATATCTCGTTCTCAGGGCACACCGGATGAGACATCCTACGAGTAAAACCAGACCTCGAGTTTCCAGGAGGTGGCCCCGCAGTCTGCTCAGTTTGGACAAACACTCGAAGGAGCACTGGCCCGGGGGGGTTAAAATAAGATGACCCTCGGGCTCGCGAAAACCCGGGGGAAAAGGCTTAGGTAGAAACTGGTAAAACCAAGGTTGGGCCATGCTGGAGGAGTTTTATTCAAGGCGAACTGTCAAGGGGGTCCCATAAATCACCCGACCGTGTAAGGAACGCAAACTCAAGGAACATAATCCCGGTATAACAGTAACTAGGGCGGCAAGAGTGGAACAAAACACCAGGCATAAGGCCGAGCCTTCCACCCTTTACCAAATATATAGATGCATTAATTAAATAAGAGATATAGTGATATCCCAACATATCCATGTTCCGACATAGAACAAACTTCAACTTCACCTGCAACTAGCAACGCTATAAGAGGGGCTGAGCAAAAGCGGTAACATAACCAAACAACGGTTTGCTAGGAAAGGATGGTTAGGGGCTGACATGGCTAAAATAGGAGACATGATATAGCAAGTGATAGGTAGCGGAGCATGGCAATAGAGCGAACAACTAGCATAGCAAAGATAGAAGTGATTTCGAGGGGTGGTCATCTTGCCTGCAAGGTTCTCAGAGTTGTCGAAAGCTTGATCCTCGTAAGCGTACTCGACAGGTTCCTCGTTCACGAACTCGTCTCCCGGCTCTACCCAAGACAAGAACACAAACAAATGGAACCACAATCAACAACGAGAAATGCGCAAGCAACATGATGCAAGACATGTATGATATGCAAGTTATGATATGCGATGCATATGCGTGCTCCGGAAGGAAAATAACGAACATGGCAGTAACTTGGCAAACCAAGCATGCCACTGGAAAGATGAGATGATTTCGGTCGAAATCGATATAAAGATCACCGGAATCGGATGCACGGTTTGCAAATGGCAAGCAAAACAAGAATGACACTAATCTGCGATAAACAGCAAGATAGCACTTAAAATACAACAAGTAACAATGCTACAGCACCCCAACATAGCAACAAAGCACATGACAGTAATCTACAGGAGATGCTTGACAAAAGATGAACAATGAGCTACTGCTAGTTCACAACATATCAAGCTCAAACAAGCATGGCAAAAGTGCAAAAGATTACACGTTCACAGATTGAAAAAAACTGGACATGGCAGAAATCAGCATCAGGTAGCAATGTTCAGAGCACGAAATCAACATGCTACAGAAACTTAACATAGCAAGACAAGGCATGGTAGTGTTCTACTAAATGCACATGACAAAAATCCCTTACATACCATAAGCCAAAAAGGACCAGAAGAAATGATGGCAAGCATGTAAACATAGCAAGTTTCGTTATCAGGTTTCAGATTTAGCAGAAAACAGAGCATGGCAGAAATATTAATATGTAGGCCTCTTTGTGAGCTTGATGCACTCACTACAGAGCAATGCATGAAAAACCAAGCATACCTACAGCAAGATGGCATGTTTATGAAGCTATCTATGGCAAGAACAAATGCATAGCACGTGTGGATCAACTACAATAAGCTTGGCAAAAATGCATGTCATGTTAAGAATCTGCCAGAAATATTTTATAGCAAAAGTAGAGCAAGATTGAGTCATGCTATGGTACTCTCAAATTGGAAACAATTGCAGGAATGGATCCCCTACAACTATAGCTACAAAACATCCTTACTGAACATCTCCAAAATATGCATGGATCTCTCTCTAGCATCAAGTTTACATGGCAACAAAATTACAACAGACAAGGACTTAGAGAAATCACTGTCCCTGTAATCAGAAATATTACGGGACCTACTTTGCATGCTTGTGCTAGTCACCACAAAGATCACAAAAATACATGGACTATACCACTGGAAAGATGGCATGGCCTGCTTCAAAACACATATAGATCCCATGCTCAAAAGAAGCACAGAATAAATGATACAAAAATGACAAATCTCCAAGTTCTGATAAGAACCAGAGCTTAACAGCAACTAGCCCTCTTCCAACGAGGATTTGGGCATCAAGATGACCTCTAATGAAAATGGTGCAATTGAACAAAATGAAGAGCATCACGAGGCGAACAATTTGACATATTATACGCACGAATCGGAGCTACATGCACAAAGTTATCGCATCGGGAACAGGAGCATATGCTGAAGATTTCTGGGACTTGGAGAAAAAGAGGGGGGTTCGAGGAAAGTCAACGGGGGAGTTACCGATCCAGATCTGGCCGGACTACAGGAGCTCGGGCTCGGCTCCGGCGAGGGAGGTCGACGCCGGCGAGGCAGCGGATGGCGGGGCCCGGCGCCGGCGAGGGCGGCGGGGCCGACGGGGAGGGAGGCGGCGCCGGAGGCGGTGGCGCCGGCGGGTGGCGGCGCCCGGAGCGGCGGACGGCGGAGGCGAGCTCGGCCGGCGGCGGGTCGGCGGGGCCGGGCGACTGGCGGCGGCGGCGGCACGCGCGGGCGGGGCGGCGGCGGGATGGGCCGGCGGGCCGGGAGCGGGCTCCGGCGGGCCGCGGGAGGAGAGAGAGAGACGATGACGTGGCTGCGGCGGATTCGTCCGCCGGCGCGGGCGGACGTGTCCGGCGCGGGCGGACGCTGTCCGGCGGCGCGAGGGATTTTTGCTAGGGTTAGACTGTGATTCCGTTTTTCGGGATGCCCACTCATTTATAGGTAGAGGGAGCTAGGAGACTCCAAATGAGGTGCGGTTTTCGCCCACACGATCGTGATCGAACGACCTAGAGCATGGAAGAGAGTTTGGTGGGCTTTGGGCTGGTTTTGGAGGGGGTTTTAGCTGGACACTCAAATGGACTTTGCGGATGCCCGGTTAACCGATGGAGTACCAAACGACCTCCGAATGGAACAAAACTTGACCGGTAGACTCCGGGTGATATAATAAAGCCACTTGACAAGCCTCGGTCCATTCCGAGAAAGTTTGACACACGCACACGAAAGAAAACTAGAGGGGTGCACCGGAGGAGATAGGAGCGCCGGATTGGAAAACGGACAACGGGGAAAATGCTCGGATGCATGAGACGAACACATATGCAAATGTAATGCGCATGATGACATGATATAAAAATGCATGACATGACAAAATACAAAACGAAAGACAAAACCCGACAACGGAGGGAAAAACATATCACATAGCCGGAAATGGCAAGAGTCGGAGTTACAAATATGGCAAGTTACATGCGGGGTGTTACAACACTCCACCACTACGAGAGGATCTCGTCCCGAGATCTAGGACTGAAAGAACTCCGGATATTCGGAACGGAGATGGTCCTCGCGTTCCCAGGTGGCTTCCCGGTCGGAATGGTGCAACCACTTCACTTTCAGGAATTTGATAGACTTGTTGCGAGTCTTGCGCTCAGTTTCCTCAAGAATAGCAACGGGGTGCTCATGATAAGACAAATCTTCTTGAAGGTCAATCTCTTCGAAGTCGATAGTGCGCTCAGGCGTCTTGAAGCACTTGCGGAGCTGTGATACGTGGAACACATCGTGCACTTTCGCGAAGTTGGAAGGAAGCTCAAGTTGATAGGCTAGGTCGCCTCTTTTGCCAAAGATCTTGAAAGGACCCACGTATCTAGGGGCAAGCTTCCCTTTGATACCGAAGCGACGAGTGCCTTTCATTGGAGAGACGCGGAGGTAGACATGGTCTCCGATCTCGAAAGCCAAATCACGATGCTTACTATCATAGTAGCTCTTCTGGCGCGATTGCGCGGCTTTGAGATTATCACGGATGACTTTACACATTTCTTCAGCTTCAGTGATTAAGTCATTGCCAAGAAGTTGGCGTTCACCAGTCTCTGACCAATTGAGAGGAGTACGGCACTTTCTGCCATAGAGAATCTCGAATGGGGCCTTGCCCGAACTCGCTTGGAAGCTGTTGTTGTAGGAGAATTCAACATAAGGAAGACAATCTTCCCATTTCATGCCAAAGGAAATGACACAAGCCCTGAGCATATCTTCAAGAATTTGATTGACTCGCTCGACTTGGCCACTAGTTTGAGGATGGAAAGCTGCGCTGAAGCGAATGTTTGTGCCCATGGCCTTCTGGAAGGAATCCCAGAACTTAGAGGTGAAGATGCTTCCACGATCCGAAGAAATCAATTGTGGAATGCCGTGCAAGGAGACAATTCTGGAGGTGTAGAGCTCTGCCAGCTGAGCTGCTGTGATGGATTCTTTGATAGGAAGGAAATGAGCCACTTTAGAGAGCTTGTCAATGACAACGAAGATAGCATCATTTCCGCGCTTGGACTTGGGAAATCCAGTCACGAAGTCCATTTCGATATGATCAAATTTCCATTCTGGAATAGCGAGAGGTTGGAGGAGACCAGCTGGTCGTTGGTGTTCTGCTTTCACTCTTCGGCAGACATCACATTCATTCACGAATTGAGCAATTTCTCGCTTCATTCGAGTCCACCAATACGACTGCTTGAGGTCATGATACATCTTCGTACTTCCAGGATGAATGGAAAGGAGAGAATTGTGCGCCTCGTTCATTATGACTTTCCTTAGATCACCTTTCGGAACCACAATCCGGTCCTCGAAGAACAAAGTGTCTCTGTCATCAATGCGATAGCACTTGTATTTGGAAAGACCCTTGTCGATACCACGTTTCACCTTCTTCACCATGGCATCAAGGAGTTGTGCCTCACGAATTTGATCTTCCAAAGTAGGAGATACTATGAGGTTGGCAAGAACGCCTTGAGGAACAACTTGGAGGTTCAGCTTGCGGAAAGCTTCACAAAGATCCGGTTGGAAAGGCTTGAGGATTAAGCTGTTGCAATAAGCTTTCCTGCTTAAAGCATCTGCAATGACATTTGCTTTGCCTGGAGTATATTCGATACTCGGATTGTACTCTTGAATCATTTCGACCCATCGAGTCTGCCTGAGGTTGAGGTTGGGCTGAGTGAAGATATACTTGAGACTCTTGTGATCAGTGAAAATGTCCACTTGTCTCCCCAACAAGAGATGTCTCCACGTAATCAATGCATGGACAACTGCCGCCAACTCAAGATCGTGAGTGGGGTAGTTCTTCTCGTTGGGCTTCAACTGCCGAGAGGTATAAGCCACAACTTTCTTCTCTTGCATTAACACAGCACCGAGACCTTGGAGAGAAGCATCACAGAAAACTTCATACGGCTTGGATTCATCAGGAGGAGTCAAGACAGGAGCTGTGACTAGTTTTTGTTTGAGAGTGTTGAAAGCGACTTCACACTCAGGAGACCAGACATACTTCACATGCTTCTGCAGGAGGTTGGAAAGAGGATTTGCAATCTTGGAGAAATTCTCAACGAATCTTCGGCAATAGCTTGCAAGACCCAGAAAACTGCGGAGCTGCTTGACATTTTGAGGAGGTTCCCAATCCAGAACTGCGGACACCTTCTCGGGGTTAACAGCGATGCCTTTGGCGGAGATGATGTGACCAAGGAAAAGAACTTCATCGAGCCAAAACTCACATTTGGAGAACTTCGCATAGAATTGATACTCTCTGAGCTTGTCGAGCACCAATCGCAAATGTTTGGCATGATCCTGCTTATTCTTGGAGAAGACCAAGATATCATCGAGATACACCAGAACGAATTCATTGGTATAGGGGTTGAAGATGAAATTCATCATCCGAGAGAACACCGGAGGAGCATTGACAAGGCCGAAAGACACGACAGTATATTCATAAGAACCAAAGCTTGTTCTAAATGCTGTCTTAGGAATATCTTCTTCACGAATGCGAATATGATGATAACCCATACGAAGGTCAAGCTTTGAGAATACTTTAGCACCTTTGAGTTGCTCAAATAGCTCATTGATGTTGGGAAGTGGATACTTGTTCTTGATTGTCTTCTTGTTCAATGGACGGTAGTCGACACAAAGTCGGTCCGTGCCATCCTTCTTCTTGACAAAAAGAACACCACAACTCCATGGAGAAGAACTCGGTCTGATCAAACCCAGACGTTCTTGTTCATCGAGCTGCTTCTTCAATTCCTTCAGCTCGTTTGGTCCAAGCTTGTATGGACGCTTGCAAACGGGTACAGTACCAGGCTCTAGTTCGATAACGAACTCAACTGGCCGGTGCGGAGGCATACCCGGAAGCTCTTCTGGAAAAACATCTTGATACTCGCAAACGACTGGAATTTGAGAGATGGCATCCAATTCGCCCTTCTCATTGAGAGAGAAAAACCGAATGGTTTCATCACGAGCGGCAAAAATAATCATATCCTCAGACGAGTGTGTCAATTGAATTTCCCTGGCAGCACAATCAAGTTGAGCCTTGTGCTTAGAAAGCCAGTCCATCCCGAGAATTAGATCAATATCCGAGTCACCAAGAACAATTGGAGAAGACTGAAATCTATAGTCGCCCATCTTGATGGAAACATCGGGAGCAACCAAACTAGACGACAAAAGCTTTCCCGGAGAAACAACTTGCATAACTTTGGATAAAATCTCTGTGTCAACATTGTGCTTCGATGCAAATGGGTATGACAAGAAAGAATGCGATGCACCAGTATCAAAAAGAACTTTTGCAGGAATATCATTAACTGAGAGATTACCCATAATCACGTCAGTAGATTCCTCCGCTTGAGCTGCATTCATCATGTTCACCTTTGCAAACTTTGGATTATGCTTGACCACTGCATTGCTGGAAGATCTGACAGGAGGAGGAGGAGGAAGAGGCCTCTGGTTGAAGCACTTGTTACCATAGTGACCTTTCTGCTGACATTTGTTGCAAGTCACCTCTGATAGTGGACGGTGATAAGGAGCATTGGACTTTGGAGCTTGATTCTGAGACTTGTTCTGATAGCCAGAGTTGGAAGAGTTTGAAGAACCGTGGCCACCTTTGTTCTTCTGCTGGTAAGGCTGGCGAAACGGAGGAGGAGGAGGCAACCAGAACTTCTGTTGCTTAGCTGTCACAAGTGAGGAAGAAGAAGACTGAACTGCGTCCCTGACTCTTTTCTTAGAAGCCTCACACTTAAGCTGAGCAGCCTCTTGCTTCAGTGCCATATTGTAGAATTGATCAAACTGAGTAGGCTCAACAAGAACGAGAGCTAACTGTAGATCCTCTTTAAGGCCACCTCTGAAGTGATAGATCATGCTCTTCTCATCAGGAACGTCTTGTTTAGCGAAGCGAGCAAGTTTCTGAAACTGAATGTTGTATTGATACACAGACATGTTTCCTTGCTTGAGATTGCGGAACTCCTCACGCTTGCTCTCAACAACACTTTGTGGAATGTGGTGCGCTTTGAAGTCCCGACAGAAGTCAGTCCAAGTAATCACACGACCTCCTCTGGAATCTTTGTATTGCTGAAACCAATCAGCGGCTTGGTCCTTGAGCTGGAAAGAAGCAAACTTGACAAAGTCCTCAGGCCTGACATTGCTACATTCAAAATGCTTGTTGATGTCCACGAGCCAATCATCGGCATCCGTGGCCTCGGCACAGTAGCTGAAAGACTTGGGCTGATTTGCGAGAAACTGGTTGAGAGTGGCAAAGTGAAACTGATTGTTGCCTTGACCTTGATTGCCTTGCCCTTGAGTACGTTCTTGCAAGAGTTGCAGAATCATCTGAGCATTGGCGTTGGTGGCTGCCATGATCGCTTGCCATGCCTCCGGAGGTGGAGGTGGTGGCGGAGGGTTCGCTTGACTCCCTTCATTGCGATCCAGATTCTGACGCGGTGGCGGAGCCATCCTGAAGAGGGTGACATCCGTTAGCATCTCGATAGAAAAAGGATAAGTAGAATCAACGGATAGAAATTGCAACATATAGTCTTCACAATAAGCATTCGCACGAAGATGAACGAATGAATTCCGTAGTAAACCATCACACTTCCATAAGTTGAGAAGCCACTTGAAAAAGATATGGAAAGAACATATGAATTCGAAGCAACTCGAATACCACAATACAAAATAAAACAAAGTATTGGCTTGCAAAATAAGCCGGAACAAACATATGATAGATATTTCGTCCGAAGTTTTCGTGGTGGGGCCCACACGGGCTCAATCGTACAGCACCATCATGTACAAGGCTGTGCACATGACATACGAAGCGTCCCCGAGTCGGCAAAGCCATGGACTCTTTAAGACACAACGAGACCACTGTAAAATCAACCGTATACAGGTGGACCACTAGACGTCGAACCCCAATCTCATATCATGCGTCTGTCGGAAAGATATCCTAAGGCTACTTGAATTCCCACTTATAAACTCCCGAAACTTTTTGGTTATGCAATCTGGTGTAGGGGATACAGGGGACACAAATATATATCACCCAAACTAACAATCCCTAGATCCAGCTGTATCCATCCGTCAACACATAACCAAGAAACCTTCGGAAATCGTTTACCTCAACCTTCGAAAAACATCCGTTATACAAGTTATGGCAATACTCCCGAACTCCCGCCCCAGTACTGGGTGGCGTCGAGGTGATCTCACCAACAACTGCACAAAAGAGATTTCGATGTCGGCGAAACTCAGGTATTCCAGAACTGCAACGATAAAATTGTGACGACAACACCTCGGAGCTCGACTCCCCGGGACACTGCCACAACCCCTAAATGACAGGAGGCACCAAGAACAATGTTCTCGTCACAAATCGATCGGAACGATTCCAAGATACCCGCGTGATCCTAAATTTTTTTTTAGTGAAATTTGAGGAGAGAACAGTCAAAACTTCTACGTCAGGAGACCTCACCAGAGCGACGAAGGGACTGAGGAGTAAAAAGAATCCTACTCTCCGATATATATAATCCTAAGACTCAAAACATTTTTGTTCTAGACTCAACAACGCCAGCGATTCGATCAAGCAGGGGGCTCCTAAGTCGGGGATGGCTCTGATTACCAACTTGTAACGCCCACGATGCGGCTATATCTCCCACGTGTCGAGGCACGACTTAGAGGCATAACCGCATAGTGGTTTTGTCGCAAGAAGGGTCATCTTCACACAATCCCATGTAATGAACAAGAATGGGATAAAGAGTTGGCTTACAATCGCCACTTCACACAATACATAATTATCATCATACATCATCCAAAATACAATCATATAGACCGACTACGGTCAAAATCCAGATGAAAATAAGACAACCCCAAATGCTAGATCCCCGATCGTCCCAACTGGGCTCCACTACTGATCATCAGGAAAAGACACATAGTAACGACCCCGTTCCTCGTCGAACTCCCACTTGAGATCGACGCCATCATCTGCACTGGCATCGTCGGCACCTGCAACTGTTTTGGAAGTATCTGTGAGTCACGAGGACTCAGCAATCTCACGCCCGCGAGATCAAGACTATTTAAGCTTAAAGGGGGGAATGGTGCAAAAGGTGGAGCTGCAGCGGCAAAAACATATATGGTGGCTAACTTGCGCAAATGAGAGCGAGAAGAGAAGCAAAGGAACGGACGTCATCTAGCAATGACCAAGAAGAGGTCCTGAACACCTACTTACGTCAAACATAACACAGACCGTGTTCACTTCCCGGACTCCGCCGAGAAGAGACCATCACGGCTACACACGCACTTGGTGTATTTTAATTGGGTCAAGTGACAAGTTATCTACAACCGGACATTAACAAATTCCCATCTGCCTCATAACCGGGGGCACGGCTTTCGAAAGATAATACCCTGCAGGGGTGTCCCAACTTAGCCCATCATAAGCTCTCACGGTCAACGAAGGATAAACCTTCTCCCGGAAAGACCCGATCAGTCTCGGAATCCCGGTTTACAAGACATCTCGACAATGGTAAAACAAGACCAGCAAAGCCACCCGAATTTGCCGACAAATCCCGATAGGAGCTGCACATATCTCGTTCTCAGGGCACACCGGATGAGACATCCTACGAGTAAAACCAGACCTCGAGTTTCCAGGAGGTGGCCCCGCAGTCTGCTCAGTTTGGACCAACACTCGAAGGAGCACTGGCCCGGGGGGGTTAAAATAAGATGACCCTCGGGCTCGCGAAAACCCGGGGGAAAAGGCTTAGGTAGCAACTGGTAAAACCAAGGTTGGGCCATGCTGGAGGAGTTTTATTCAAGGCGAACTGTCAAGGGGGTCCCATAAATCACCCGACCGTGTAAGGAACGCAAACTCAAGGAACATAATCCCGGTATAACAGTAACTAGGGCGGCAAGAGTGGAACAAAACACCAGGCATAAGGCCGAGCCTTCCACCCTTTACCAAATATATAGATGCATTAATTAAATAAGAGATATAGTGATATCCCAACATATCCATGTTCCGACATAGAACAAACTTCAACTTCACCTGCAACTAGCAACGCTATAAGAGGGGCTGAGCAAAAGCGGTAACATAACCAAACAACGGTTTGCTAGGAAAGGATGGTTAGGGGCTGACATGGCTAAAATAGGAGACATGATATAGCAAGTGATAGGTAGCGGAGCATGGCAATAGAGCGAACAACTAGCATAGCAAAGATAGAAGTGATTTCGAGGGGTGGTCATCTTGCCTGCAAGGTTCTCAGAGTTGTCGAAAGCTTGATCCTCGTAAGCGTACTCGACAGGTTCCTCGTTCACGAACTCGTCTCCCGGCTCTACCCAAGACAAGAACACAAACAAATGGAACCACAATCAACAACGAGATATGCGCAAGCAACATGATGCAAGACATGTATGATATGCAAGTTATGATATGCGATTTATATGCGTGCTCCGGAAGGAAAATGACGAACATGGCAGTAACTTGGCAAACCAAGCATGCCACTGGAACGATGAGATGATTTCGGTCGAAATCGATATAAAGATGACCGGAATCGGATGCACAGTTTGCAAATGGCAAGCAAAACAAGAATGACACTAATCTGCGATAAACAGCAAGATAGCACTTAAAATACAACAAGTAACAATGCTACAGCAACCCAACATAGCAACAAAGCACATGGCAGTAATCTACAGGAGATGCTTGACAAAATATGAACACTGAGCTACTGCTAGTTCACAACATATCAAGCTCAAACAAGCATGGCAAAAGTGCAAAAGATTACACGTTCACAGATTGAAAAAAACTGGACATGGCAGAAATCAGCATCAGGTAGCAATGTTCAGAGCACGAAATCAACATGCTACAGAAACTTAACATAGCAAGACAAGGCATGGTAGTGTTCTACTAAATGCACATGACAAAAATCCCTTACTGACCATAAGCCAAAAAGGACCAGAAGAAATGATGGCAAGCATGTAAACATAGCAAGTTTCGTTATCAGGTTTCAGATTTAGCAGAAAACAGAGCATGGCAGAAATATTAATATGTAGGCCTCTTTGTGAGCTTGATGCACTCACTACAGAGCAATGCATGAAAAACCAAGCATACCTACAGCAAGATGGCATGTTTATGAAGCTATCGATGGCAAGAACAAATGCATAGCACGTGTGGATCAACTACAATAAGCTTGGCAAAAATGCATGTCATGTTAAGAATCTGCCAGAAATATTTTATAGCAAAAGTAGAGCAAGATTGAGTCATTCTATGGTACTCTCAAATTGCAAACAATTGCAGGAATGGATCCCTTACAACTATAGCTACAAAACATCCTTACTGAACATCTCCAAAATATGCATGGATCTCTCTCTAGCATTAAGTTTACATGGCAACAAAATTACAGCAGACAAGGACACAGAAATCACTGTCCCTGTAATCAGAAATATTACGGGACCTACTTTGCATGCTTGTGCTAGTCACCACAAAGATCACAAAAATACATGGACTATACCACTGGAAATATGGCATGGCCTACTTCAAAACACATATAGAGCTCATGCTCAAAAGATGCACAGAATAAATGTTACAAAAATGACAAATCTCCAAGTTCTGATAAGAACCAGAGCTTAACAGCAACTAGCCCTCTTCCAACGAGGATTTGGGTATCAAGCTGACCTCTAATGAAAATGGTGCAATTGAACAAAATTAAGAGCATCACGAGGCGAACAATTTGACATATTATACGCACGAATCGGAGCTACATGCACAAAGTTATCGCATCGGGAACAGGAGCATATGCTGAAGATTTCTGGGACTTGGAGAAAAAGAGGGGTTCGAGGAAAGTCAACGGGGGAGTTACCGATCCAGATCTGGCCGGACTACAGGAGCTCGGGCTCGGCTCCGGCGAGGGAGGTCGACGCCGGCGAGGCAGCGGATGGCGGGGCCCGGCGCCGGCGAGGGCGGCGGGGCCGACGGGGAGGGAGGCGGCGCCGGAGGCGGTGGCGCCGGCGGGCGGCGGCGCCCGGAGCGGCGGACGGCGGAGGCGAGCTCGGCCGGCGGCGGGTCGGCGGGGCCGGGCGACTAGCGGCGGCGGCGGCACGCGTGGGCGCGCGGCGGCGGGATGGGCCGGCGGGCCGGGAGCGGGCTCCGGCGGGCCGCGGGAGGAGAGAGAGAGAGACGATGACGTGGCGGCGGCGGATTCATCCGCCGGCGTGGGCGGACGTGTCCGGCGCGGGCGGACGCTGTCCGGCGGCGCGAGGGATTTTTGCTAGGGTTAGACTGCGATTCCGTTTTTCGGGATGCCCACTCATTTATAGGTAGAGGGAGCTAGGAGACTTCAAATGAGGTGCGGTTTTCGCCCACACGATCGTGATCGAACGACCTAGAGCATGGAAGAGAGTTTGGTGGGCTTTGGGCTGGTTTTGGATGGGGTTTTAGCTGGACACTCAAATGGACTTTGCGGATGCCCGGTTAACCGATGGAGTACCAAACGACCTCCGAATGGAACGAAACTTGACCGGTAGACTCCGGGTGATATAATAAAGCCACTTGACAAGCCTCGGTCCATTCCGAGAAAGTTTGACACACGCACACGAAAGAAAACTAGAGGGGTGCACCGGAGGAGATAGGAGCGCCGGATTGGAAAACAGACAACGGGGAAAATGCTCGGATGCATGAGACGAACACATATGCAAATGTAATGCGCATGATGACATGATATAAAAATGCATGACATGACAAAATACAAAACGAAAGACAAAACCCGACAACGGAGGGAAAAACATATCACGTAGCCGGAAATGGCAAGAGTCGGAGTTACAAATATGGCAAGTTACATGTGGGGTGTTACACTCCTGCCGGTTGTCATACTCATCGACATGCAAGTCGTGATTCCTATTACAAGAATATGATCAATCTCATACATCACATATATCATTCATCACATCTTCTGGCCATATCACATCACATAGCACATGCTGCAAAAACAAGTTAGACGTCCTCTAATTGTTGTTGCAAGTTTTTTACGTGGCTTGAATAGGTTTCTAGCAAGAACGTTTCTTACCTACGTAAAACCACAACGTGATGTGCCAATTTCTATTTACCCTTCATAAGGACCCTTTTCATCGAATCCGTTCCGACTAAAGTGGGAGAGACAGACACCCGCTAGCCACCTTATGCAACTAGTGCATGTCAGTCGGTGGAACCTGTCTCACGTAAGCGTACGTGTAAGGTCGGTCCGGGCCGCTTCATCCCACAATACCACCGAAACAAGATAAGACTAGTAGCGGCAAGAAGAATTGGCAACATCTACGCCCACAACTGCTTTGTGTTCTACTTGTGCATAGTAACTACGCATAGGCCTGGCTCATGATGCCACTGTTGGGGATCGTAGCAGAATTTTAAAATTTTCCTGCGCTCACCAAGATCCATCTATGGAGTATACTAGCAACGAGGGGAAAGGAGTGCATCTACATACCCTTGTAGATCGCGAGCGGAAGCGTTCCAATGAACGAGGTTGATGGAGTCATACTCGCCGTGATCCAAATCACCGATGACCGAGTGCCGAACGGCCGGCACCTCTGCGTTCAACACACGTACGGAGCAGCGACGTCTCCTCCTTCTTGATCCGGCAAGGGGGAAGGAGAGGTTGATGGAGATCCAGCAGCACGACGGCGTGGTGGTGGATGTAGCGGGATCTCGGCAGGGCTTCGCCAAGCTTCTGCGAGAGGGAGAGGTGTTGCAGGGGAGGAGGGAGGCGCCAAAGGCTGTAGTACTCTTGTCCTCCCTCCCCCCCTTTATATAGGCCCCCTGGGAGGGGGGGGCGCCGGCCAAAACCCATCTGCATGGGGGGGCGGGGGCCGGGGGGAGAGTTGCCCCCAAGGCAAGTGGGGCGCCCCCCACCCTAGGGTTTCCAACCCTAGGCGCAGGGGGGAGGCCCATGGGGGGCGCCCCAGCCCACTAAGGGCTGGTTCCCTTCACACTTCAGCCCATCGGGCACTCCGGGATAGGTGGCCCCACCCGATGGACCCCCGGTACCCTTCCGGTGGTCCCGGTACAATACCGGTGACCCCCGAAACTTTCCCGGTGGCCGAAACTTGACTTCCTATATATAATTCTTCACCTCCGAACCATTCCGGAACTCCTCGTGATGTCCGGGATCTCATCCGGGACTCCGAACAACTTTCGGGTTTCCGCATACTCATATTTCTACAACCCTAGCGTCACCGAACCTTAAGTGTGTAGACCCTACGGGTTCGGGAGACTTGCAGACATGACCGAGACGCCTCTCCGGTCAATAACCAACAGCGGGATCTGGATACCCATGTTGGCTCCCACATGTTCCACGATGATCTCATCGGATGAACCACGATGTCGAGGATTCAATCAATCCCGTATACAATTCCCTTTGTCAATCGGTATGTTACTTGCCCGAGATTCGATCGTCAGTATCCCAATACCTTGTTCAATCTCGTTACCGGCAAGTCTCTTGACTCGTACCGCAATGCATGATCCCGTGGCTAACTCCTTAGCCACATTGAGCTCATTATGATGATGCATTACCGAGTGGGCCCAGAGATACCTCTCCGTCATACGGAGTGACAAATCCCAGTCTCGATCCGTGCCAACCCAACAGACACTTTCGGAGATACCCGTAGTGTACCTTTATAGTCACCCAGTTACGTTGTGACGTTTGGCACACCCAAAGTACTCCGACGGTATCCGGGAGTTGCACGATCTCATGGTCTAAGGAGAAGATACTTGACATTGGAAAAGCTCTAGCAAACGAACTACACGATCTTTGAGCTATGCTTAGGATTGGGTCTTGTCTATCACATCATTCTCCTAATGATGTGATCCTGTTATCAATGACATCCAATATCCATAGTCAGGAAACCATGACTATCTGTTGATCAACGAGCTAGTCAACTAGAGGCTTACTAGGGACACGTTGTGGTCTATGTATTCACACATGCATTATGATTTCCGGATAACACAATTATAGCATGAACAATAGACAATTACCATGAACAAAGAAATATAATAATAACCATTTATTATTGCCTCTAGGGCATATTTCCAACACTTAGCCAGGGCTGGGCATCCAAGAATCCCATTGTACGGCAGGGGGAGATCAACCACATCAAACACAATCCTCTCAGTCCGGTAGTTCAATTCTCCCCCGTATGTTACCGGCAACGTAATCTTTCCCTTAGGACGGCTCCTGCCGGGATGAACTCCTTGAAACATGTCGGTAACCTCTAGCTCTTCCTCTCCTATCTGAAGTTTGCTGATGACTGCCGGGGAAATCAGATTCAACCCGGCCCCGCCGTCCACCAACATCTTTGTGACCTTGAGGTTGCGGATTGTTGGGGAGACCAACAACGGCAAACATCCCACCGCAGTGGTAAGGCTAGGATGGTCCTCCTCATCAAAGATGATGGGCGTATGGGACCATTTGAGTGGCTTCCGGGCTTCTGGCGATGGCTCCACGACATTGACCTCTCGCGCCCACCGCTTGAGCTGGCGGTGAGAAGCGTGCAAAGTTGCACCTCCGTCAATGCACAGGGCGTCTGTGGCCTTCTGAAACTCCTGCTCAGCGGTTTCCTCTTCATCCCCTCCATCACTCTCATCACCGCAAGTTTCCTTCTCTCGACCTCTGGTGGGCTTTCCATGGTTCCGAAAGGGTTTGCCGGAGCGGTTTACTTCACCACCTCGTCCCTTATCGCCAGCAACATTCTGACCTTTTTCCTTATCACACTTCTCATACTCTACTTTCTATTTCTTGGCGAGCTGCTCAACCTGATAACACTCTTGAAGGTCGTGGCCTCTGGTCCGATGAATCTTGCAGTATGGCCCCTCACCTTTCCCGGCTTTCTGGGCAGTAGTGGCCTCCCGGCAGTTAGTGCACATGGCAACTTCCTTGCCGAGGGCCTCAGCTTTGGCCTTCTTGCTGGTACTAGGCAGACCCGATCCTTCAACAGTCATCACTGCCTTATCTCTCCGCTTCTTACTTTGCTTCTTCCCCTTCTTCTGACTAGTTGATTCATCCTCATCCTCTGAATCAACATTGGTGCAATCTTCCTCTCCGGGCAACCTCCTTCCCTCCTCCATCCGAGCACATTATCCACTAATGTGTAAAGCTCATTCACAGTCTTGGGCAACCGCATGTTCATCTTGGAACATATACGGCTGTTGCGCACATTGGACTGGAAGGCAGCTATCACAGCTGCCGGATGGATATTCGGGATATTTCTATGAACTTTGCTGAATCTCTGTAAATACTTATGGAGGGTTTCTCCTTCCTTCTGCTAGAGAACCTGCAGATCGCTGGGCCTGCCGGTTTCCCGATGACCGCCGGTGAAGGCACCAATGAACATGTGGCAAAGGTCGGCCCAAGATGAAATGTAGTTCTCCTTTAGTTGCATCAGCCAAGAGCTCACATTGGACTTGACGGCCAAAGGGAAGTAGTTGGAAAACACCTTCTCATCTCTTCCCCCGGCAGCCTGAACAACGATGGTGTAGATGCTCAGGAACTCTGCCGGGTTCAGCCTCCCGTCGTACTTCTCAGGTATCTCTGGCTTGAACGTGCGAACAGACGGCCAATGGACTTGCCGCAACTCTCGTGTAAAGGTAGGGCAGCCAACCTCAAAAGGTAGGCACCCGCCAACACCGAGCACGGGTTCATCGACATTGAGGCCGTCGCACCCGTCGGTCCGGCGGAGGTCGTCGCGACATTGCTCAACGACGCGCGCGTCTCCTCTCCACCTATCCTCCGGGGCTAGATGTTTACCTGGACGTGCTCGAGGGTCAGAAGAGGCCATCGAGACGTCGTCGGGGTCTGGATTTGGTGGTGCTCGCGCTGGCTGCCATGGTGGGGACTGTACCGTGGGGATGGCCCCTTTCGTATGGTCAACAACACGAGCTGTTGCTGGCACTTGGGGAAGTCGTGGCGGGTCAGCTCACCGTGGCCCCCCAGCTTTGGCGAAACCGAGTAGGCTTTGGATGGTGGCACGCCACTCGTCCATCTGCTCGACTGCTAGCGGAAACCTCAGCAGCAGTTGAGCTCACACCATGGCCTCCGAGGCCGTGCTTGGCATGGATGTTGATGAAGTCGATCGTACCGTCGCCCGGTGAGGGAGTCTTGGATTAAGGGGTCCTCGGGCGTCCGGCCTGTTGCACATGGGCCGGACCGATGGGCCGTGAAGATACAAGACTGAAGACTCTCACCCGTGTCCGGATGGGACTCTCCTTGGCGTGGAAGGCAAGCTTGGCGTCCTGATATGAAGATTTCTTTCTCTGTAACCGACTTTGTACAACCGTAGTCCCCTCCGGTGTCTATATAAACTGGAGGGCTTAGTCCGTAGAGGCAAGAATCATAATCATAGTCAAACATGCTAGACTTCTAGGGTTTTAGCCATTACGATCTCGAGGTAGATCAACTCTTGTAATACTCATATTCATCAAGATCAATCAATTAGGAAGTAGGGTATTACCTCCATAGAGACGGCCCGAACCTGGGTAAACATCGTGTCCCCCATCTCCTGTTACCATCGACCTTAGACGCACAGTTCGGGACCCCCTAGCCGAGATCCGCCGGTTTTGACACCGACATTGGTGCTTTCATTGAGAGTTTCGATGTGACGTCAAAAAACAGGATTGATGGCTCGCCTTGTTATCAAGGACAGTATCACTGCCAGAAGTGCCCTAACTTTGGGCCAAACCCTCAGGCTGGGCGGCTTTACCATGACCGCCCCGACGGCCGTTAAGCCAACGATGGCTTCTCGGGTCATCGAAAACCACCTCCGGGTTAGCTCCGAATACTCTAAGCAGATGGATCCGGCTGAGTTATCGTCTTTGAACGAGCTCCTAGATTGCATCGCCTCCCTGGGGGTCGCTACAGACTACGATCGGATCGGGCTTAAACCCGACCAGAGAGAAATTAAATCTCCGCCGATCACCCACCAGATAGTGGTAGTTGAGGAGCAAGACGACAACTCTTCCTCTATGTTGAAGAAGAACTATGTTTGGATCTCCGACCTCGAAGGATTGGAAACCTGCCTTCAGAAAAACATAGCCCGCCCTCCGGACCTAGAATCGGACGACGGGCCTGAAAAATCAATTAATATCCCGGAGCCCGAACTATTAAGTTCGGAAGTTCTTCAAACTCCGGATTCCAAATTGGGTCAGGGTTCAGATTTAAAGCCACCCACCCACCCAGATAGACACGATCTCACGTACATATGGCAGCAGTCTCAGGAAACAGTCCATCACTTATGGGCCAGATTCCTCCTTGGCAAAGACAAGATTAAAGATTGCCGCGACGAGGACGCGATCTCAGCATTCTTCAATAATTGCACGGACGAAGGACTCCTCAACGCCATCAATCGCCGTCGCGTATTATACCTCGCTGACTTGGCAACCATCGTGCAGAAGTACCGCGCAATGGAAAGCACCTGGAAAACTCAGGCAGCTCTCTCGGAACCACCAGTTTCCACTCAACCCTTCGTCCGGGAAAAAAGGTGCACCCTCGCGGCGCAGTAGATCTAATGGTAAAGAAATCTAAGCACATCACGGGACGCGGAACCGTTCTGGAGGGATGGCTCGATAGGCCATGCAAAATACATGCAACACCGGATATCATACCAACCCACAACCTTAGCGCATGTTGGATACTCCGGCAAGTGGCCAAAAGCGGCGAGGATATCCTCACCAAAAATACATCAGTGCAACACCCCCCGGAGGATGACGACCCCATTGTATTGACAGTCTTCGAGACTTTCGCTTCAAACAACCGGCATAAAAGGGCTCTCCGCAATCTCGCCGAAGTCTGCCAAGTCGCAGCAATAAACCCTTGGAACGACACAGCCATAACTTTCAATGCCAGTGACGAACCAAAATTCTGAACAGTCCGGGCACCATCCGCCTTGGTCCTTAATCCAACTGTGGATGGGTTTCGGCTCACCAAAGTGCTCATGGACGGCGGCAGCGGATTAAACCTCATTTACGAGGATACGCTCAATAAAATGGAAATTGACAGGAGTCGCATCGAGCAAAGTAGCACGACCTTCCGGGGAATCATTCCTAGTCGGGAGGCGCGATGCGCGGGAAAAATCACGCTCGACGTGGTATTCGACACACCGGAGAATTATCGGTCCGAAGAGATAACCTTCCAAGTGGCTCCTTTCAACAGCGGATATCACGCCCTATTGGGGCGAGATGCATTTACACGCTTCCAAGCTATACCTCATTATGGATACATGAAGCTCAAGATGCCCGGGCCAAACGGTATCATCATTCTTACCAGTGATCCGGACATAGCACTCCGCGCTGAAAATAAAACCGCATCCCTAGCCCTCGAGGCATTGTCTGAAATACTCGCGGCCGAAGAGCTAACCGCGCTGCGCTCTACAATTGATATGGATGACGTAATCCTGGACAAACGACCCAAATCCACCTCCTTTAAACCAGCAGATGAAATAGTGAAATTTCAAGTCCACCCGATGGACCCCAAGAAGACAACATCGATCGGGGTACAACTCGACCCAACGGTCGACGCCGCGCTACGAGAGTTCCTGCGTGAGAACTGGGACATATTCGCCTGGCACCCTTCTGATATGCCAGGAATCCCGCGCTGATTGGCCGAACACAGCCTCAATATATTAAAGGGATATAAACCGGTCAAGCAAACACTGCGGCGTTTTTCTGAACCCAAACGACAAGCTATGTGAGAGGAGCTAGCCAAGTTACTCGAGGCCAGTTTCATCAGAGAAATAAAACACCCGGCTAGCAATCCTGGTGATGGTACCAAAGAAGGACAAATCCTGGCGCCTATGCGTCGATTTCAAAGACCTCAACAAGGCCTGCCCTAAGGATCCCTTCCCCCTCCCTTGCATCGATCAGATTATTGATGCAACCGCAGGACACGACTCACTGTGTTTCCTCGACGCATACTCCGGATACCATCAAATCAAGATGAAGGAGTCCGATCAAGCCGCAACGGCATTCATTACCCTATATGGGCCTTTCTGCTTCAACACTATGCCTTTCGGGCTCAAAAACGCTGGTGCCACCTACCAACGCATGATTCAAACATGCCTCGAGAAACAGATCGGCAAGACAGTTGAAGCATATGTGGATGACGTCATCATCAAAACCAGGCACGCCGAATCATTGATAGACGATTTACGTCTCACATTCGACAACCTCCGTACATATGACATCAAGCTCAATCCAGAAAGGTGTGTTTTCGGCGTCCCCGCTGGAAAACTGCTGGGCTTCATCATTTCCAATAAAGGAATTGAGGCAAATCCAGCCAAAATCCGAGCTTTGTCACAATTGGCTACGCCAACAGACCTTAAACAGGTCCAAAACCTCGCGGGATGCGTGGCAGCTTTAAGCCGCTTTATCTCCAGATTGGGAGAAAAAGCATTGCCACTCTACCGCCTTCTCCGACGCACCGACCACTTCGAGTGGACGGATGCGGCAACGGCCGGACTGGAGGAAATAAAGGCCCTTTTAGTGAGCAACCCAATCCTGGCTGCACCGAATGTCGGCGAACCCATGTTATTATACATATCGGCAACACACCAAGTGGTGAGCGCCATGCTCGTCGTTGAGCGAGAGCAGGACGGACACAAATTCCTGCTCCAGAAACTGGTATACTATGTATCCACTGTCCTCACACCGTGCAAATCCTGATACCCTCATTACCAAAAGATAGCATATGCGGTCTTCATGGCATCCCGGAAGCTGCGACACTACTTTCAAGAGTGCTCGATTATGGTGGCTTCCGAGGTACCACTCAACGACATAATAAACAACCGCGATGCCACGGGCCGGATTGCTAAGTGGGCCATTGAGCTCCTTCCATTTGACATAACATACAAACCGTGCTGAGCCATTAAATCCCATGTACTGACTGACTTCATCGCCGAATGGACAGAGGCCGAACTCCCTAAAGAGTACGTCACGTATTCCAACTAGGTTATGTACTTCGATGGTTCCAAAATGCTGGCGGGGTTAGGGGCGGGCGTTGTCTTAACGTCCCCCACTGGAGATGTAGTTCAGTATGTACTCCAAATATTATACACAGACTCCAACAATGCAGCCGAATACGAGGCCTTATTGCATGGCTTCGGATGGCTGTCTCCATGGGCATACAACGCCTGGAAGTGCGCGGGGACTCAAACCTCGCAATATGTCAAATAAATGGATAGTTCGATGCCAAAGACCCGAAAATGGAGGCTTACCGTAACGCCGTTCTCAAAATGTCGGCTCGGTTCACGGGGCTCGAGCTTCATCATGTGGCTCGAGAAAGTAATCAAGCGGCGGACGTCCTCACCCGCATCGGCGCTAAGCGCGACCCCGTCCAACCTAACATCTTTCTGGAAAGGCTTTTTAAGCCGTCCGTGGTGTGGCAAGGGGAGAGCGGCAACACCAGTCCGGATCCGACTATAACCCCAGATTCCGAACACACCGATATCATCGGGGGCTCAGCCACCGAAATAATACCGTCGGCCCATATCATCATGGCAGTCATTGCCCCATGGACCGAACCCATCTTGGCCTACCTTAATAGGCGAGAACTCCCTGAGGATCATAATGAGGCTCGCCGCATTGTCCGGCGCTTGAATGCCTACAAGGTTCACGACGGAGAACTCTACAAGAAAAGCGCTACCGGAGTACTTCAAAGATGTATCTCCGAGGAAGAGGGGTGGCAGCTCCTGGCTGAAATTCATGCCGATCTCGGCAGTCACCACGGCGCGGCTCGGGCCCTTGTAAGCAAGGCCTTCCGTACATGTTTCTATTGGCCGACGGCCCGAGCAGATGCACACGACCTTGTCCAACGTTGCGCCGGATGCTAGCTTTTCACCAACCAAAGCCATATGCCACCCACTGCTCTACAAACAATCCCCATCACTTGGCCTTTCGCGGTCTGGGGGCTTGATATGGTCGGACCCCTTAAAGGAGGAAGCCATAAGAAAAAGTATCTGCTGGTCATGGTGGATAAATTCAATAAGTGGATAGAGGCCAAACCAGTTAAAACAGCCGAAGCCGGGCCAGTGATAGAATTCATATCCGGTGTTGTGCACCGCTATGGTGTTCCACACAACATCATCACCGATAACGACTCCAATTTCACAGCCGATGAGGTGCAAAAACTGGTGTGCTAATCTGAGCATTAAGCTCGATTACGCCTCTGTCTATCACCCGCAAACAAATGGTCAAGTCGAACGGGCCAACGGTCTTATTATGAGCGGCATCAAACCCAGACTAGTGCGGTCTTTGAAAGAATCAGACAAGCACTGGGTTGAGGAGCTCGACTCCGTACTCTGGGGGTTGCGGACCACACCCAACCGCACCACTGGATATACACCTTTCTTCATGGTGTATGGCGCGGAGGTTGTGTTACCTTGCGACGTTATTCATGACTCACCTCGAGTGCGCATGTACAAAGAGAGAGAGGCCGAGTTTGATCGGCAGGACCACCTAGATGCCTTGGAGGAGGAGCGCGATGTCGCAAAATCCCGTTCGCATTTTATCAACAACAGGCCCGCATATATCAAAGCAGAGAAGTACGGGCCAAGACCTATAATGATGGCGAACTAGTTCTACGCTTGTCGGAGAAGAAAAAGGACAAACTGAAGCCCAAGTGGGAAGGCCCCTTCATCATTGACGAAGTTCTCACTGGAGGAGCGTACCGCCTGCGTGATGCGTCAGACAATCACCTAGAGCCGAACCCCTGGAACGCGGCAAGACTCCAAAGATTCTATGCCTAGCGCCGAACTCTTTGTTTGTCTCCTTCTCCCTATTGTTTCCATTATTTTTTCCTCTCTTTTCGGTTTTTCTTTTTTAGCCTTAAAGCTTTCGCACGGCTAAACCGTGCACCCGCAACATACACTTCCTCAAATATGTACGTCCATTATACCTGGGGGCTTCTTGGACAGAAGCTTATTATTGTTATTTTCCGAGCATTAAGCTCATCACATATGCGCGTTTTCCCCATATGTACCTTTTCTTCGCCATTATATGCATCGATAGGACTTAAGTTTTGGCCAAGCTGGGTTGCCTGGCTCCTGTGCTTATGCCCTACGTTCCCGTTAGTTCGGCTAGGGCATAAAGGGAGCACCTCTGCGATTGTTACTGCCGGGTCATTTGGATGTGTACCTTAGACTGGGTGAAGCCGAAAGCTAGCGTTCTTAAGGGAATATTTGGTCGGCGGACTAAAGATGTTCTTTCATTCACCCAATTGTGAACCCCCAGATGCTACGTATACTGTGATTTTTTTTCAGTCACAGTTCGGACATGCACATTAACGCATGTACACCCAGGGAAAGGAACCCTTAACGGAACTATTCTCTCTCGAAGATGTTTCTTACAATCACAATGTAATATAACATAGCTAGCCAGATACAACTTGTCTGTTCAAGCAACTATGACCCCTACGCCTACTTTCCACACATACCCCGGCCTATTTTTGCCGCTCAGGTATTTGGAAACACTCCGCACCTTCGGGTGCAGAGGTCAAAGCGAAAAGGTCTGCCATGACAATCGTTTTACAATCCCACTAGGAACAAATATGTCAAGGAAAGTACATAGTCACTTGGACTCAAAAATTTCCTCTATACCGTCTAACAGGCTGTCTAACTTACAATCCTGTTGGGAATATTTCACGGCTACTTCGACCTGGTCATATACCAAATTAATGGGAATTTCTTTTCCATCTGACCCTAGAGGTCCGACCCGGGCCATATGATTCGGATCAAGCTTGGTATACCGTGTTTTCACCATGGCCCGGACTTCTCGTGCACCTTCCCGGCAGGCCGATATCTTCCATAATCGGAAGCGCCGCCGCGCTCCCTTGAATAGATGTATAAGCTCCTCCATCTTTCCTGGAGGGGAGGCGGATGGCCATAAAGCCTTGGCAACACTTCGCATCGCCTGCCGAGCTTGCTCGTGCATTTGCGACAGCTCTTCCAGCAGATCGCCGAGAATCCGGACATCTCCTCTTCGGGACGGCCAATCAGCATACCTACAGAAATAACTTTGTCAGTCCCTTTTATCTCCGAATTACACGGAGGTAAGCTTGACCACATAGTAAATATGCCGCCTCGAAGCCTCTTATTTCCCTTCACGGAGTCAGCCAGCTGGGCCCGCACATCTTTCAGTTCTTCGCCCAGCTGGGTGTTGGAATCTTGGAGCTTGTTTTTCTCCTCCCTGACTCGTGTCAACACACGTTCACCCGCAGCCAGCAATCTTTTGGCTTGTTCTCCCGCCTGAGCGGCTTTCTGTTGCTCCTTTAGTTGATCTGATGATCCTGCCATGAGATGAGCAACAGTGTTAGCATTGCTGGTATATAATTATGTTTTCTTGATGGAGGGGAACATTACCAGGGGACGTCTTCTTGGATTCCTCCAGTTCGGCAATAGCAACAGTTAGCTGGGACCGACACTTTTCTAGTTCTTGAGACAGCAGATTGTTCTTCTCCGTAAGCACCTGGTTATACAAGGATCCTTAAATCAGTTGTATCAACTGCTTCAAGTCTCAGGGGCTACCGGTATATAATTATCAGATTTGTATAAACTTACCCACATATCTTTCAAATGTTGGTCTGTGGCTCTGGTAAGCCCGTCTCGAGCAGCTCGAATGTATGAATCCGCCGAGCTAAAGGAATCGAATGCCTCTTTTGTAAAACCGGGATCGCGAAGAACGGCCCTCCCGTGCCGATGACCCATGGGCCCTCCACTTCTGAGTTTGTGACGGATACATCATCCGAATCCTTGGCCAAAGGACAATCCGGCGTCACTCCCATATTTACCCTCGTCTTCACGGCAGGGTCTGGAAGCTGGCTGTTGGAAGTATGACCGGCAGCACCCCCGGACATAGTCCGGCGAACGCTTTTCCTAGTAAGGCACACACGGAAAATGTCACAGTTGGATGTAACTGCCAAGGGGCATACTTATGAAGTCATACCTCTTCGAGGAAGGCTCGGCTGGGCCTTCGGTTGCCTTCCTCTTTGAAGGCTTGCCCGGAGTGGGTGTCGCTCTCTCTGGAGTAGTTGCTGGTGTAACATGGCGCGTCAAACGCCTCCCCTTTCGAGCACGAGACAGTGGGGTGGGTGAGGCAGAATGAGGAGGCTCTTTTGGAGGAGATGTCTCCTGATTACTTACGTGTGAAGCAGGGAGGAGACTGGGATAGCCGGTGGTGATGGCCACTTCCGTGCCGTCATAGCTCGCCTGGTAGAACACCCCATCTTCGAGCACCACGAATATGTCCGGATTCTCTTCGAATCCGGGATCAAGGTCCCGGTTGTGATCCTCTGGCTGTGGGGCGGGGCTGTGTAGCCCCTCGGTGATCTTTCGCCACTTCTATTACAAATGGACGGATTAATGTTCATTAAAATTGACTCGGGGAGTAGAATGAGTGGAGCAGCGGGGTTGGAACTCACCCAGCTAGGAGGATTGTACATGGAGAATCCATCTCTGCGCTTGATACGAATAAATTCCTCTTCCTCCCCTTCGAATAGCTCGGCCAATATTTTTGCCAAAGCGGCGGGGGTGTCCGGACCCTTCCGACCGCAGCGAGAGGCGTTGTCTTCTCCATTATAGTGCCACATGGGAAGCCCTCTTTATTGGAGTGGCTGCACCCCTTGCACTATGGAAGTCGCCATTACCTCGACTATTGATAATCCGGACTGGGCAAGCATCTTTATCTTGCTCATCAGTTGACGGACTTCCGCACCATCTTCCTCCTCGAAGCTCCGAGGACGCCAGCTGTGACGTTTCTTCAACGGAACACTTGTAAATTCGGGAAGACCCATTCGAACTGGGTCAGGACGGGCGACGTCCTCGATATAGAACCATTCGAAAGGCCACTCTTCGGATGCCTTCATCAGCGTGCCGGACAGGTATCCGGTCTCGGCGATACGCCATACCTCGGCTCCGCCCACTTCAAATATTGATCCATCTTGGTTGCGAGGGATGAGGCAGAATAGCTTCCTCCACAATTCAAAATGGGCCTCGCAGCCCAGAAATAGCTCGCAAGGAGCGACGTAACCCGCGATGTGCAGGATTGAGGCAGGAGTGAAGTTGTGCAGTTGAAGGCCATAATACTCCAGAAGCCCTCGGAGGAACGGATGGATTGGAAATCCGACGCCTCTTAGCAAGTAGGGGACGAAGCACACTCGCTCCCCCCTGGATGGATTGGGGAAATTCTTAGCCTAAGCCCCGCCGTTGAAGGAAGTCAATCCTGCTCGAACAGGGACTAGATCCATGGGGGGAAGAAATCCCTGTCTTTGCAGCTTCACCAGCTGACTGTGAGATACGGAGCATCTTTCCCAATCGCCTTTTTCTAGGCCGTGGGGCCGGGAGGAAGAGCTGGGAGCGCTGGCCATGTTGGAGTGGTTTTTTCCTAGCAAAGCTTTGAGGATTTTTCGTGTGATGTGGAACGGATCTGAGATCCAATCCCTTTAAATATACGCTTTTCTCACATGGCCGGGGTGTAATATGCGAAAAATGACCTGACCTCTCGTATTCACCCGACACGTGGAAGCTGAAGCCATGGATGCACGGAAGCCGATGGGAACGACATTAAATGAAAAGCCGAATACGACCCATTGAAGTCATCGGAGGAGGAACCCGCCTTGCAATGCCGAAGACAATCTGCGCGCCGGACAACATCGTCATTGAAAGCCTGGTTCAGGGGCTACTGAGGGAGTCCTGGATTAAGGGGTCCTCGGGCGTCCGGCCTGTTGGACATGGGACGGACTGATGAGCTGTGAAGATACACGATCGAGGACTCTCACCCGTGTCCGGATGGGACTCTCCTTGGCGTGGAAGGCAAGCTTGGCATCCTGATATGAAGATTCCTTTCTCTGTAACTGACTTTGTACAACCCTAGTCCCCTCCGGTGTCTATATAAACCGGAGGGCTTAGTCCGTAGAGGCAAGAATCATAATCATAGTCATACAGGCTAGACTTCTAGGGTTTTAGCCATTACGATCTCGAGGTAGATCAACTCTTGTAATACTCGTACTCATCAAGATCAATCAAGCAGGAAGTAGGGTATTACCTCCATAGAGAGGGCCCGAACCTAGGTAAACATTGTGTCCCCATCTCCGGTTCCCATCGACCTTAGACGCACAGTTCGGGACCCCCTAACCGAGATCCGCAAGTTTTGACACGGACACCCGCTCCTGACGGTGCCAGCGGCGGTAGTACTGCGCCCCCGCTGCTGCTGTGGGGCAACCACCTGGTCGTGGTGCGGCGAAGGCGCTTGAGGGCCAGCGGCTCCGTTGGGCGGAGAGGCTTGGTCGGCTCGTCCCGGGGGAGGTACACGCACGGCATCCGCACCTGCGGTGGTGGCGGCCGGAGGGCGGCGGTTCGCCCCGATCCGAGCACCATTGCTATGGCTGTGCCCGTCGGCGGGAGAGAGGGGTGTAGATGGAGTAACCCCCTCCCCCGTACCTTGGGGAGCATGGCCGTCGGGGTGTTGCTGATGTTGTTCTCCTCCGGTGCCTCCTGCTGCTGCGTCGGTCGTGGGAGAAGTGGTGACAGCGCCGCCTGTCCCGACCACTTCCCCAGCAGCGTGCGTGTCCTCGTGCGCCTCCGCGCCCCTGCAGCATTGGAGGCCACAGGCAGCGGAGCCTTTGAGGTGGATGGGTGAGCTGAAGGACCGGACTTCTTCTTGGGCGCCACGGTCGATGGCATCGTCGAAGATGACGATGGTGATGAAGATGACACGCCGCGCACGCCTTCAGGTTCGCACAAGCGAACCCCCAACTTGGCGCGCCAAAGATGTCGCGGGAAACCACGGCCACCTATGGGACTAGGAGGTCCCTTGCTGGTTCGGCAGGGGGAGACGCGTTGCACAAAGAGCAGACGAGCATGGGGCAGCACAGCAGAGATCACACGGGCAATTTACCCAGGTTCGGGCCACCGTGAGGCGTAAAACCCAACTCCTGCTTTGGTGGATTGATGGTGGAAAAGGTGGTGGCAAGCGTAGTACACTTGCCCGGCATGGGTTGCCCTGGGCAACAACGACTATGCGTCTATAGGGGTGTGAGTTATCCAACCTTCCAACCCTCTCTACGGTTGCCATGGGCCTCCTTTTATAGATCAAGGGGTAGCCACAGTGGCAAAGTAGTCATTATGCACTGATATGATAGCAAACAGTGCTATCATGCCTAACTGTGGGCTGACAGGGCGCATTAAATGCATCGCTTAGTGTCACATCACTGGTCACCCGGCAAGGCTTGCCGGGCTATCTTGCCAGCCCCGCACCTGCTTGCATGACACGTCGCAGGAAGGGTGTCATCTGTGGGTTTCTCCTGTAGGAAATGGCTGCCATGTGGCGAATGTCTGCCACTTAATCACCTTGCGGCTTGACACCGCACTGATCGACGACGTGGGTCGTGGTGGAATGGTTGGTGAAGTGGTTCTACCTCGCGAGCCCCGGCAGGCCCTGCGGGGGGGGGGGGGGGTCTTGGTTGTCTGCTTCTGGGGTGGCCTCGCCCCTTGCCGGGCTCGCCTGCCCGGCAAGGGAGGCTTTTCTCTTGGCGATATCCTTCTTCTCTGGCTCGATCTTGGTCCCTCTGACCTGTATGTTGGTCCTTCCAATCTCTTGGTCCTTGTACTCTTACTTGGGTTGGTCCTTCAATCTTGTTCTCATGCCTGTGCACAGTCTGGGCAACAGACCCAGGGTTTGTTGCACCGACAGGGCGCGCCCCCTACGATGCACCATCCACCCTTGCCACCGCCTCGTGGCTCTTCTGACTTGCACTCCAAGTCCCCTAGGTGTCTTCTGGTCCAAGAAAAATAATCGTGAAGTTTTATTCCATTTGGACTCCGTTTAGTATTCCTTTTCTGCGAAGCTCCAAAATAAGGAAAAAAACTGGCACTGGACTCTAGGTTAATAAGTTAGTCCCCAAAATAATATAAAATAGCATATTAATGCATATAAAACATCCGAAACAGATAATATAATAGCATGGAACAATCAAAAATTATAGATACGTTGGAGACGTATCAAGGATCCCCAAGCTTAATTCCTGCTCGTCCTCGAGTAGGTAAATGACAAAAACAGAATTTTTGATGTGGAATGCTACCTAACATATTTATCCATGTAATTTTATTTATTGGGGCATGAATGTTCAGATCCATAAGATTCAAAACAAAAGTTTAATATTGACATAAAAATGGTAATACTTCAAGCATACTAATAAACCAATCATGTCTTCTCAAAATAACATGGCCAAAGAAAGCTATCCCTACAAAATCATATAGTCTGGCTGTGCACCATCTTCATCACACAAAATATTCAAATCATGCACAACCCCGATGACAAGCCAAGCAATTGTTTCATACTTTTTATGTCCTCAAACCTTTTCAACTTTCATGCAATACATGAGCGTGAGCCATGGACATAGCACTATAGGTGGAATAGAATATGCTGGTTGTGGAGAAGACAAAAAGAAGAAGATAGTCTCACATCAACTAGGCGTATCAACGGGCTATGGAGATGCCCATCAATAGATATCAATGTGAGTGAGTAGGGATTGCCATGCAACAGATGCACTAGAGCTATAAGTTTGTGAAAGCTCAAAAAGGAACTAAGTGGGTGTGCATCCAACTTGCTTGATCACGAAGCCTAGGGCAATTTGAGGAAGCCCATCGTTGGAATATACAAGCCAAGTTCTATAATGAAAAATTCCCACTAGTATATGAAAGTGACAACATAGGAGACCCTCTATCATGAAGATCATGGTGCTTCTTTCAAGCACAAGTGTGGAAAAAGGATAGTAACATTGCCCCTTCTCTCTTTTTCTCTCATTTTTTTCAATGGCTTCTTTGGCCTCTTTTTTTGTTGGATTCTTTGGCCGCTTTTATTTTTCCTCACATGGGACAATGCTCTAATAATAAAGATCATCACACTTTTATTTACTTACACTTCAAGAATTACAACTCGATACTTAGAAAAAAATATGACTTTATATGAATGCCTCCGGCGGTGTACCGGGATGTGCAATGATTCAGGAGTGACATGTATAAAAATTATGAACGGTGTATTTGCCACAAATACTATGTCAACTACATGATCATGCAAAGCAATATGACAATGATGAAGCGTGTCATAATAAGACAAAATGGTGGAAAGTTGCATGGCAATACATCTCGGAATGGCTATCGAAATGCCATAACAGGTAGGTATGGTGCCTGTTTTGAGGAAGGGTAATGGTGGGTGTATGGTACCGGCGAAAGTTGCGCGGTACTAGAGAGGCTAGCAATCGTGGAAGGGTGAGAGTGCGTATAATCCATGGACTCAAGATTAGTCATAAAGAACTCACATACTTATTGCGAAAATCTATTAGTCATCGAAACAAAGTACTACATGCATGCTCCTTGGTGGATAGATTGGTCGGAAAAGACCATCGCTCGTCCCCGACCGCCACTCATAAGGAGGAAAATCAATAAATAAATCATGCTTCAACTTCGTTACATAACGGTTCACCATACGTGCATGCTACGGAAATCACAAACTTCAACACAAGTATTTCTACAATCCATAATTACTCACTAGTATGACTCTAATATCACCATCCTCTTATCTCAAAACAATCATAAGGAATCAAACTTGTCATAGTATTCAATGCACTTTATATGAAAGCTTTTATTATATCCCTCTTGGATGCCTTTCATATTAGGACTAAATTCCTAACCAAAGCAAATTACCACACTGTTTAGAGAGACTCTCAAAATAATATAAGTGAAGCATGAGAGTTCACTTATATTTTCTTAGAGCACGGCGGTGGTTTTATTTTATAGGAAGTAATGAACTCTCATGCTTCACTTATATTATTTTGAGAGTCTTTAAACAACATGGTAATTTGCTTTGGTTATAAATTTAGTCCTAATATGATAGGCATCCAAGAGGGATATAATAAAAAAAATCATATAAAGTGCATTGAATACTATGAGAAGTTTGATTCCACACGATTGTTTTGAGATATGAAGATGGTGATATTAGAGTCATGCTAGTGAGCAGTTGTGAATTTGAGAAATACTTGTGTTACGGTTTGTGAGTCACGTAGCATGCACGTATGGTGAACCGTTATGTAATGAAGTTGGAGCATGAGATATTTTTTGATTGTCTTCCTTATGAGTGGCGGCCGGGGACGAGCAATGGTCTTTTCCTACCAATCTATCCCCCTAGGAGCATGCGCTTAGTACTTTGTTTTGATGACTAATAGATTTTTGCAATAAGTATGTGAGTTCTTTATGACTAATGCTGAGCCCATGGATTATACGCACTCTCACCCTTCCACCATTGCTAGCCTCTCTTGTGCCGCGCAACTTTCGCTGGTACCATAAACCCACCATATACCTTCCTCAAAACATCCACCATACCTACCTATTATGGCATTTCTGTATGCATTCTGAGATATATTGCCATGCAACTTTCCACCGTTCCGTTTATTATGACACGTTCCATCATTGTCATCTTGCTTTGCATGATCATGTAGTTGACATGTATTTGTGTCAAAGCCACCTTTCATCATTTTTTATACATGTCGCTCTTGATTCATTGCACATCCCAGTACACCGCCGGAGGCATTCATATAGAGTCATATTTTTGTTCTAGTATCGAGTTGTAATTTTTGAGTTGTAAGTGAGTAAAAGTGTGATGATCTTCATTATTAGAGCATTGTCCCATGTGAGGAAATAAAATAAAAAAACGAGAAAAGTCCAAAAAAAGAGAAGGCCCCAAAAAAGGAAAAAAGAGAAATAAAAAAATGAGAGAAAAAGAGAGAAGGGGCAATGTTACTATCCTTTTACCACACTTGTGCTTCAAAGTAGCGCCCTGATCTTCATGATAGAGAGTCTCCTATGTTGTCACTTTCATATACTAGTGGGAACTTTTCATTATAGAACTTGGCTTGTATATTCCAACGATGGGCTTCCTCAAATTTCCCTTGGTCTTCATGAGCAAGCAAGTTGGATGCACACCCACCTAGTTTCTTTTTGAGCTTTCATAAACTTATAGATCTAGTGCATCTGTTGCCTGGCAATCCCTACTCACTCACATTGATATCTATTGATGGGCATCTCCATAGCCCGTTGATACGCCTAGTTGATGTGAGACTATCTGCCTCTTTTTGTCTTCTCCACAACCACCTTCTATTCCACCTCTAGTGCTATGTCCATGGCTCACGCTCATGTATTGCGTGAAAGTTGAAAAGGTTTGAGAACAACAAAAGTATGAAACAATTGCTTGGCTTGTCATCGGGGTTGTGCATGATTTGAATATTTTGTGTGATGAAGATGGAGCATAGCCAGACTATATGATTTTGTAGGGATAAGCTTTCTTTGGCCATGTTATTTTGAGAAGACATAATTGCCTTGTTAGTATGCTTGAAGTATTATTGTTTTTATGCCAATATTAATGTTTTTGTTTTGAATCTTATGGATCTGCCACAATAAAGAAAATTACACGAATAAATATTTTAGGTAGCATTGCACATCAAAAATTCTGTTTTTATCATTTACCAACTCGAGGACGAGCAGGAATTAAGGTTGGGCATGCTTGATACGTCTCCAACGTATCTATAATTTTTTATTGTTCCATACTATTATATTATCTATTTTGGATGTTTTATATGCATTAATATGCTATTTTATATTATTTGTGGGACTAACCTATTAACCTAGAGCCCAGTGCTTGTTCCTATTTTCCCCTGTTTTTGAAATTCGAAGAAAAGGAATACCAAATGGAGTCCAAACGGAATAAAACCTTCGCGATGATTTTTGTTGGACCAGAAGACAACCAGGAGACTTGGATATGAAGTCAGAGGAGCCACAAGGCGGCCACAAGGACGGTAGGGCACGCCCCCACCCTTGTGGGCCCCTTGTGCACCTCCTGACCTAATTCTTTCGCCTATATATTCCCATATATCCCCAAACCACCAGAGGCATCCACGAAATCAATTTTCCACCGCCGCAACCTTTTGTACCCATGAGATCCCATCTAGGGACCTTTTCCGGCACCCTGCCAGAGGGGGATTCGATCACGGAGGGCTTCTACATCAACTCTATTGCCCTTCCATTGAAGAATGAGTAGTTTACCACAGACCTATGGGTCCATAGCTAGTAGCTAGATGGCTTATTCTCTCTCTTTGTTTCTGAATACCATGTTCTCCTCGATGTTCTTGGAGATCTATTCGATGTAATACTTTTTTGCGGTGTGTTTGCCAAGATCCGATCAATTGTGGATTTATGATCAGCTTATCTATGAGTATTATTTGAATCTTCTCTAAATTCTTTTATGCATGATTTGATATCTTTGTAATTTTGTTCGAACTATTGGTTTGGTTTGTCCAACTAGATTGGTTTTTCTTGCAATGGGAGAATTGCTTAGCTTTGGTTTCAATCTTGCGGCGTCCTTTCCCAGTGATAGTAGGGGCAGCAAGGCGCATATTGTATTGTTGCCATCGAGGATAAAAAAGATGGGGTTTTCATCATATTGCTTGAGTTAATTCCGATATATCATGTCATCTTACTTAATGTGTTACTCCGTTCTTTATCAACTTAATACTCTAGATGCATGCAGGATAGCGGTCGATGTGTGGAGTAATAGTAGTAGATGCAGAATCGTTTCGGTCTACTTGACATGGATGTGATGCCTATATTCATGATCATTGCCTTAGATATTGTCATAACTTTGCGCTTTTCTATCAATTGCTGGGCAATAATTTATTCACCCATTGTATTATTTTCTATCTTGAGAGAAGCCTCTAGTGAAACCTATGGCCCCCGGGTCTATTTTCCATCATATAAGTTTCCGATCTACTATTTTGCAATCTTTTACTTTCCGATCTATAAACCAAAAATACCAAAAATATTTACTTTATCGTTTATCTATCTCTATTAGATCTCACTTTTGCAAGTAACCGTGAAGGGATTGACAACCCCTTTATCGCGTTGGGTGCAAGTTGTTTGATTGTTTGTGCAAGTATTCGGTGATTTGTGTGTTATTTCCTACTAGATTGATACCTTGGTTCTCAAACTGAGGGAAATACTTATCTCTACTTTCCTGCATCACCCTTTCCTCTTCAAGAGAAAAACCAACGCAAGCTCAAGAAGTAGCATCTCCCAACAAGCGCTTTTCTTTAAAGCCTTTTAGCTAGGCGTTGATATTTTTAATGATGCTCACATGAAAGACAAGAATTGAAGCATAAAGAGAGCATCATATAGCATGTAAAAACACATCTAAGTCTAACATACTTCCTATGCATAGGAATCTTATAGGCAAACAAATTATCAAGGCAATCAAAAACTAGCATATGCAAAGAAGAAGAAAGAAATATAACGAGAGGTAATTTAGTAGCATGAAGATTTCCACAACCACATTTTCTTCTCTCATAATAATTACATGTAGGATCATAATCAAATTCAACAATATAGCTATCACATAAAATATTCTCTTCACGATCCACATGCATGCAAAGTTGACACTCTTCGAAAATAGTGGGATTATCATAAAATAAAGTCATGACCTCTCTGAACCCACTTTATAAAAAATTTCATAAGATTGATCATACTACAAAGTGGTGGGATCATTATTACCTAAAGTTGAAACTCTTCCAAACCCACTTTCAATATTATTGCAAACATATTCATCATGAGGCTTAAATAAAATTTCAAGATCATAAGAAGAATCACCCCAATCATGATCATTGCAATAAGTAGTGGACATAGCAAAACTAGCATCCCCAAGCTTAGGGTTTTGCAATTATTATCACAATTGACATCAATAGAATTTATAGTAAAACCATTGCAATCATGCTTTTTATTCAAGGAACTACCGTGAATCACTTCATAAATTTCTTCATCACAATTTTTAGATTCACGAAATTTCAAGCAAAACTTCATAAAGATAATCTAGTGCACAAAACTCACTAGCAATTGGTTCAACATAATTGGATCTCTTAAAAAGATTAGCAAGTGGATGCGGATCCATGAACTTAGATTTTTAGCAAGAAAATATGCAAGCAAATAGAGGGCACATGGCAACACAAACAAAGATAGCAAATGAGAAAAAAGGAAAACGAAAAAGACGAACGTAAGAAGGGCGAATAAAAAGGCAAATCTTTTCGAAAAACGTTTTAGAAGTGGGGGAGAGGAAAATGAGAAGCAAATGGCGAATAATGTAATGCAAGAGATGAAAGTTTTATGATGGGTACTTGGTAGGCTTGATGTAGATCTCCTCCGTAACGTTACCAAAAATTGGCAAGTTGACAGGAGACTATTCTTGACTTGGCGTAGATCTCCCTGGGAACAGCGCCAGAAATCCTTCCTGCTACTTCTTGAGCTTGTGTTGGTTTTTCCCTTGAAGAGGAAAGGGTGATGCAGCATAGTAGAGATAAGTATTTCCCTAAGTTAAGAACCAAGGTATAAATCCAGTAGGATAAGAACGCACAAATAACCAATACCTGCACAAACAAATCAACCACTTGCACCCAACACGGTAAAGGGGTTGTCAATCCCTTCACGGTCACTTGCAAAGGTGAGATCTGGTAGAGATAGATAAAACTAAATAAAAGATAAAGTACATATTTTTGGGTTTTTTGGTTTATAGATCTGAAAATAAAAGATTGCAAAATAGTAGATCAGAAACTAATATGATGGAAAATAGACCCGGGGGCCATAGGTTCCACTAGAGGCTTCTCTCATGAAGGAAAATAATACGGTGGGTGAAAAAAATACTGTCGAGCAATTGATAGAAAAGCGCAAAGTTATGACTATATCCAAGGCAATGATTATGTAATATAGGCATCACGTCCATGTCAAGTTGTCGGATGTGGGGCTCCGGCAAACCCTTATGGTTCGAACACTGGGGTGCGCGCGAAGTCTTTCCCTCCTACCGATCTACGCCCTAGCTCGCTAAGATCTCGCGGACGAACTCGACGAACTCACAACACAAAGAGACACGGGATTTATACTGGTTCGGGCCACCATTGTGGTGTAATACCCTACTCCAGTGTGGTGGTGGTGGATTGCCTCTTGGGCTGATGATGAACAATACAGTGCGAAGAACAGCCTCCTGAGGTTGAGGTGTTCTTGTGCTTGGTGACTCAGCGGGTGAGAGCTGGGTGAACTGCTCAATCGGATCAGATGGGATCCAGCCGAGATGAGATACCCCTACTGTGGCGGCTAGCTCTACTTATATAGGCCCTGGTCCTCTTCCCAAATATTGAGCGGGAAGGGAGCCAACAACGGCGGGAAAATTTGAAGGGGGACAGCTAGTACAAGCTATCCTGACAAAGGTGGTCTTCGCCTGCAAAAGGCTCTGGTGGTGACGCCGTCTTGGGCTCCACGATAACCTCCGTCTTGCCGTCCTCCTGGTCTTGGTCTCATTGCACCGATATAGCAACCTTTGCCTGATGCCTCGGTACTCCTCGCCTGCGCTGGCCTCCTTAGCACCAAAGAGGAAACAAGGACGGTGCACGCGCCGGCGCCCGCCTAGTGTCGATTGTCATGGCTCACGTCACGAGAGCCTCGTGAGGTTTGCCCCGCCTTGATATCTCTGCTCCTCGTGAGCCTGCCTGACTAGGCCACTCCTGAGGAGGTTTTGCATCGTCCGCCTCGCGAGGGTCTTGGATTCCTTGTTGATGAAGATGGGCCATACGACCTGCTGGCTTAGCCACGCCGGGAGCCGCAGGCAGGCAAGTCCGGGGACCCGCGTTCCCAGGACGCCGACAGGAGCCCCCGGGCCCAAGGTGCGCTCGGGCTTGGCTTCGCGGCGAAGCCAAGGGTCAAGTATGGAGCACCGCGGGCCCCAAAAGCCTGCGGCCTCGGTTGACGCGTGGTGGTTGATTGGACGTGGGCGTCTCCACTTCCCCACGCTGCCTCGGCAACTGCTTGACCTGACAAAAGGCTGGCGCAGGCAGCACTTGCCTTCACTGCTTCTTCCTCGCCTCGCTCCAGATCCCCTTTCTTGCTACTCGCCACCGCTAACAACAATGGCGCCTATCAGAAGGTTTTTTGCCGAAGAGAAGGAAAGGCTCCCTAGGATGACCCGGGGCCACTTCCGCCGAAGAAGAGGTCGGTCCACCGTCGTGATGAAGCGGCGATGCAGGTGGTGACGAGGCCTTGGTGCGAGCGGCCTCCTCCGGGGTACCCACTACCCTTGTAGCCCGAGTCGAGGGCTCGGGAGGACGGAGCGATGAGCAGCGCCGCCCACGCCGCGTCCGGGGTCGCCGTCGCTGATCTGGATGGGGTTGGCGCCGGCCTCCCGTCGCCCACTGTTGATGATGGCGTCCACCATGGGAGGGTGTAGATAGGATTCCCCTTAGTTTTAGTTTTTGTTCCCTGCGAAGAATCATGAATTACCCCGTGGGGGCATGTAAGGGTCTTTAATGTCTTTTGTGCTTATCTTCCTGGTTACGAGAATTTGGTGAACGCATGTCCCGTTAAGGCTCGGTCCCCCCTTTCTTTCCTCGCGATAGCTTGTTGCTCTATGCTGACAGGTCCCGGTCCCCAGGCAGGCTAAAGCTATCGCTGGTATGCCAGGTCGCGTGCCGTGGTCAAGGCCAGGAGGTGTGTGGCCCAAGGTCCAGTAAGATCCCCTGAGGAGCGATGCTCAGGAGGTCCCCCATAGCGCTCAAGCAGCCATGGTAAGGCGAGAAAGGGAGTTGACATGGCCGCAACGGGGTTGCGGCAAGGCGCGAGTGACCATCAGGCCCAAACAGTTAGCCGATTCAAGGGCGGGACTTATCTTGTTGACTTCGTCGCGATTCCTGACGTTGCGCTAGGGCTGCGCGCCAACTTGTGCGGTGTAGCTAGGCTGGCCCATACGAGTTTCCCTCCCCCATGCTCTCCTTAGTGCTCTGCGTCCTCAGGTCCCGGCCCTCGAGCGAGCTCAGCCGCCGCTGGTATGCCAGGTCATGATGCCGTGGTCAAGGCCAGGGGTGAGGGCTGGAGAGCCAGTAAGAGCTCCTAAGTTGCGATGCTTAGGAGCCCCCCTTTTAACGCGCAAGCGAATTGCACGGGAGAGAAGGAGACTCGCGGTGCCGTCTGCTACCCTTCCCACGGGGTCCTTGTGAACAGGCACAAGAAGAAACACGGTTTTCCGTTACAGCTGTCAGCCTGCCGCTGGTTGCTCTGGATGAAGTGAAGGCACTGAGGGCCTGGTGCGGTGATGTGTGCGGGGCGTGCCGCGAGCCAGAGCTCGGCCGCTCAGATTTGTTGACGTGGCAGGGACGGACCCATGCACCAGCGCCTTGCCTGTGAGAAGGCCCCGTGGGAGGCGATGATCGAGCAGGTGATAGCCGTGGGCAGGTTAAGCAAGGAAAGCAGATCAGCTTAGGTAAATGCAGGAAGATAAATGCCACTGGGTCCAGCCCGAGCGGCTTGGGGATGATGCAGCCCGAGGGGCGCCCCCAGCAAGGTAAGCTAAAGACATAAGCAAAGGGATACATGACACAGGGACGGACCAATGTGGCCTGGGAATGATGCAGCCCGAGGGGCGCTCATAGCTAAACGAGCTTGGAAGATGTCACCTGGTTCTGTAGACGAAGTAGAGTTGGTGCAGCTGAAGGCGCGCGTCGAAGGAGTGACTCTTCATGAGCCACCGGAGCCCTGAGCCTCAGGAGGCTCTGGGGGCTCGGGAGGTTCCCTGAAGACCGTCTCCATTTCCTCCAGGACGGCGTGGTACCTGGCCTCCTGAGCCGCCAGGACACGCCGCTTGCTGCGGTGATAGGCTGACGCCACGCTCGGCAAGCCGAAGGGCATGCGACCGTAGCTGTGTTGAGGGCCCTCGCAGCGGACCACACGCGAAGGACAAAAGCACTCCTGAGATGCGGCCCTGTTGAGCCCGGGGACGTCGATGCAGACACGCCGCCCAGCATCCTCGCCAGGATGGGGAGCTGCGCCTCGTGAGCGGCTGTCGCCGCGCATGGCTCTTGCGTCTTGCAGTTCCTGAGTGGTCTTCGTGATGAACTCCTGAGTGGTGGGCACTCCTTGCCCTGTGCTCTCCTGAGGGACACGTGTCGCGAAGCACGCCTCCAAGTGGTGCCCAAACGCCTCCCTCGTGAGGGTGGCAAGGTCTGAGGCCCTCCAGAAGAGAGCCCCCGAGCCCTGTCCGAGGAGGGCGACGGGCGCGCCTTCCTATGCGATGGAGGGAGGCGCCCCTGGGACGGACGCTGATCCTATTGAGGCTCCTGCCGCGTCGCCATCCTCCTGAGGTCCTGCACGGCGCAGCTTCTTCTTCTTGGGGATGGCCTCCGGAGGGCCCTCACTTCTGCTGTCGGGGTCGTCGATTGCTGCAGCGTGGAAGGCGTGCTCAAGGGAGCACACCGCATCTCTCTCTTCACATGGGACCGTGATGATTCCTCCGCTTCCTGGCATCTTGAGGACGTTGTAGCCGTGATGGGTGACTGCCATGAACTTGTCCAGGGCTGGATACCCGAGGATGGCATTGTACGGTAGGCGGATGTGCGCGTCGTCGAAGTCGATGAGCTCGGTGCGGTATTTCTTGCGCTCTACAAAGGTGACAGGCATGCGGACCTGCCCTATCGGTGTGGTGGAACCGTCGATCACCCCTGAGAAAGGTTTCGTAGGCTAGAGCTGCTCATACGGCAGTTGGAGGTTGTCGGACGTTTCGACGGACAGGACGTTGAGCCCTGCGCCGCCGTCGATGAGGGTCTTGGTAACCTACACATTGCTGATGACTGGGGAACACAACATCGGGAGGGCGCCGGCGATGGCCGCGCACTTGAGCTGATCTGCGAGTTGAAAGTCATGGCGCATTGGGACAACTTGAGCGGGCGCGTGGCCTCGAGCTTGGGGAGCACCGCGTTCACCTCGCGAGCGAACTGTTTGAAGATGCGCTGAGAGGCTGGGGCCTGCGCGCCGCCCAAGATGCATGCGATTGCGCGCGGCTCCTGGAAGCCCCCAGCCCCCTCGTCCTGATGGTGGTCGTCGTTCCTTCTTGGCGGCGGCAGCGGGGGAAGACCGGCGTTGTCTTGGGGGCGATCCTCACGAGGTGGGTCCCTCCACGCGCCCTCGCGAGGTTGATCCTGCCAGCGGTCATCACGAGGCCGGTCGCACCACTCCTGGCGCGGGCCACGGTCGTCCCAGCGTCCGCCTCCGCGTCCTCCTCCGTGGCCGTAGCCCCGGTGGTTGCGCTCGGGGCGTCGACCGTAGCGTCCTTCCTATATGGCTCTGAGCTCTTGGGAGTCGCTGGTGTTGTGGGTGTTCAGGTTGTGGAAGGCGCAGAACGGTCGGCCGTTCTTGGATGACTCGGGCTGATCTCTGCCCCGCTTGGTGTCGGGCTCCGCTGCTAGCACTGCTGCTTCCATGCGCTTCACGTCCTTGGCCTTCTTCTCCTCCACTCCTGCAGCTGGCAGGTCGAGGCGGGAGAGGCGTCCCTCCTCAGCTCTTGCGCACTTGGTCGCCAGGTTGAACAACTCCTGAGATGTGCAGAGCTCCTCGTGGATAGCAAGCTCTTCCTTCATCTTGATGCACGGACACCGTCTGAGAACGCGGAGATGATGGCCTCGTCCGTTACCTTGGGGATATTCAGGCGGGTGTTGTTGAAGCGCTGGATGTACTTCTGGTGGGTCTCTCCTGGTTGTTGCTTGATGCGGCGCAGATCACCCGCGGCCGGAGGGCAGTCGGGAGTGCCCTGGAAGTTGGCAACGAAGCGGTCGTGCATCTCATCCCAGGAGGAGATCGAGCCGTGCTGCAGGTTCAAGAGCCAGGAGCGGGCTCCATCCTTGAGAGCCATGGGAAACCAGTTCGCCATGACTTTCTCATCGCCGTTGGCCGCTTCGAAGCTCAGCTCATAGAGCTGCAGGAACTCAGCGGGGTTGGTAGTGCCATCGTAGCAAGGAGGGAGATCCGGCTTGAACTTGCCAGGCTAGGCGACGCTGCGCAGCTCGGGGGTGAAGGCGCGGCAGCCGGCCGTGGTTGCTGGGGCCCGCTTCGGAGGTGGAGCTTGGTCTTGATGAGGTCTGCGTGGCGCAGCCGCGCGCGGTGCGTGGTCTTGACGAGGCGGCGCGGGAAGCGCGGGTGCAGGTTCTCACGGCCGAGGGATTTCTTGGCAGCTTCTCTCTTCGTGCGCGGGCACCGGGCGTGGCGGATCACGCCGTGGGGCCGCGCGCCTTGGCGCCAAGGCACCGTCTTGGGGCAGAGGTGGTGGAGGCGCGCCATGAGCCTCATCGCCCGTGGCCGGCTGAGGCTGAGGTAGAGAGAGGGACGTCGCCGGGGAGCCCCCTGCGGTGCGGACGAGCTCGGCGACGCGGTCGAGCCACTCCTCATAGAGGTCGTCTACTGGGCGGTAGCGCAGGAGTTCGTTTGCAGCGAGGAGTGCGGTCCGCACCTCCATGGGAGCGCAGCGTGCGTGAGACGAGGAACCGGCCGGGGTCAGCGATGGAGTGGCGGTGCAGCCGTCCTGCCGCACCAAAGGATGCAACGAGGACGCCTGCTGCTCGTTCCCTGCCGGGCCGGTGGCAGCGTTGGCAGCGGGAGACGGGGAATGACGAGGTGGCCCGCCGACGGGAGCCGTCTGGGCAACGCAGGCGGTGAGGGCAGCCCGACGCTCAGCTCGAGCACGGCGAGCGTCCGCCATGGAGACGACGGAGCGACGGGGCGATGAACTGATGTAAGGGAAGCTATGGCGCACCCCTACCTGGCGCGCCAAATGTCGGATGTGGGGCTCCGGCAAACCCTTAAGGTTCAAACACTGGGGTGCGCGCGATGTCTTTCCCTCCTACCGTTCTACGCCCTAGCTCGCTAAGATCTCGCAGACGAACTCGATGAACTCACAACACAAAGAGACATGGGATTTATACTGGTTCGGGCCACCGTTGTGGTGTAATACCCTACTCCAGTGTTGTGGTGGTGGATTGCCTCTTGGGCTGATGATGAACAATACAGTGGGAAGAACAGCCTCCTGAGGTTGAGGTGTTCTTGTGCTTGGTGACTCAGCGGGTGAGAGCTGGGTGAACTGCTCGATCGGATCAGATGGGATCCAGCCGAGATGAGATGCCCCTACTGTGGCGGCTAGCTCTACTTATATAGGCCCTGGTCCTCTTCCCAAATATTGAGCGGGAAGGGAGCCAACAACAGCGGGCAAATTTGAAGGGGGACAGCTAGTACAAGCTATCCTGACAAAAGTGGTCTTCGCCTGCAAAAGGCTCTGGTGGTGACGCCGTCTTGGGCTCCACGATGACCTCCGTCTTGCCGTCCTCCTGGTCTTTGTCTTGTTGCACCGATATAGCAACCTTTGCCTGATGCCTCGGTACTCCTCGCCTGCGCTGGCGTCCTTAGGACCAAAGAGGATACAAGGACGCTGCGCGCGCTGGCGCCCGCCTGGTGTCGATCGTCATGGCTCACGTCACGAGAGCCTCGTGAGGTTTGCCCCGCCTTGATATCTCCGCTCCTTGTGAGCCTGCCTGACTAGGCCACTCCTGAGGAGGTCTTGCATCGTCCGCCTCGCGAGGCTTGGCCCCTCGCGAGGGTCTTGGATGCCTTGTTGATGAAGATGGGCCGTACGGCCTGCTGTCTTAGCCACGCCATGGGCCGCAGGCAGGCAAGTCTGGGGACCCCCGTTCCCAGGGCGCCGACACAAGTAGACCGACTCCTGCCTACATCTACCACTATTACCCCACACATCGACCGCTATCCAGCATGCATCTAGAGTATTAAGTTCATGAAGAACGGAGTAACGCTTTAAGTAAGATGACACGATGTAGAGGAATAAACTCATGCAATATGATGAAAACCCCATATTTTTATCCTCGATGGCAGCAATTCAATATGTGGCTCGCTACCCCTACTTTGTCACTGGGTGAAATCATGCAAGATTGAACCCAAAGCTAAGTACCTCTCCCATTGCAAGAAAAACCAATCTAGTTGGCCAAACCAAACCTATAATTCGAAGAGAAATACAAAGATATCAAATCATGCATATAAGAATTCATAGAAGATTGAAATAATATTCATAGATAAGCTGATCATAAATCCACAATTCATCGGATCTCGACAAACACACCGCAGAAGAAGATTACATCGGATAGATCTCCAATAACATCGAGGAGAACATGGTATTGATAATCAAAGAGAGAGAAGAAGCCATCTAGCTACTAGCTATATGGACCTTTAGGTCTGTGGTAAACTACTTACGCTTCATCAGAAGGGTAGTAGAGTTGATGTAGATGCCCTCCGTGATCGAATCCCCCTCCAGCAGGACGCCTAAAAAGGCCCCAAGAAGGGATCTCACGGGAACAGAAGGTTGCCGCGGTGGAAAAGTGTTTTCATGGATGCTTCTGGTGGTTCTGGAATATATGTGAATATATAGGAGGAAGAGCTAGGTCTGGAAGTCACCGAGGGGCCCCCAAGGTAGGGGCGCTCCCCTAGGGCGCGCCCTCCACCCTTGGCACCGCCTCGTGGCTCTTCTGACTTGCACTCCAAGTCCACCGGGTGTCTTCTGGTCCAAGAAAAATCATCGTGAAGTTTTATTCCGTTTGAACTCCATTTAGTATTCCTTTTTTGCGAAGCTCAAAAAGAAGGAAAATACAAAAACTGGCACTGGGCTCTAGGTTAATAAGTTAGTCCCAAATATAATATAAGATAGCATATTAATGCATTTAAAACATCCAAAATAGATAATATAGTAGCATGGAACAATAAAAAATTATAGATACGTTGGAGACGTATCACACACCGCCTCCTTGCTCTATAAATACCCCAATATTCCAAAAACCCTAGGGGAGTCTACAAAACACAATTCCAGCTGCCGCAATTTCCAGAACCATCAGATCCAATCTTGACACCATCATGGAGGGGTTCATCATCCTCATTGGCGCCTCTCCGATGATGCGTGAGTAGTTCATTGTAGACCTACCTGTCCGTAGGCACTAGCTAGATGGCTTCTTCTCTGTTTTTGATTCTCAATACAATGGTCTCTTGCTGATCTATTTGATGTAACTCTTTTTTGCGGTGTGTTTGTTGGGATCCGATGAACTTTGAGTTTATGATCAGATCTATATATCTGTCGGATGTGGGGTTCTGGCAAACCCTTAAGGTTCGAACACTGGGGTGCGCGCGAAGTCTCTCCCTCCTACCGATCTACGCTCTAGCTCGCTAAGATCTCGGGGATGAACTCGACGAACTTGCAACACAGAAAGACACGGGGTTTATACTGGTTCGGGCCACCGTTGTGGTGTAATACCCTACTCTAGTGTGGTGGTGGTGGTGGATTGCCTCTTGGGCTGATGATGAACAGTACAAGGGAAGAACAGCTTCCTGAGGTTGAGGTGTTCTTGTGCGTATGAACTTGTGGCGTGAGGATTCGATGTGAACTAGTTGCAGATCCGTCTCCTCATACTATGTTGGCTAGCTCTACTTATATAGGCCCTGGTCCTCTTCCCAAATATCGAGCGGGAAGGGAGCCAACAACGGCGGGTAATTTGAAGGGGGGCAGCTAGTACAAGCTATCCTGACAAAAGCGGTCTTCGCCTACGAAAAGCTCTGGGGTGACGCCGTCTTGGGCTCCACGATGACCTCCGCCTTGCCGTCCTCCTGGTCTTGGTCTCGTTGCACCAATATGGCAACCTTTTCCTGATGCCTCGGTACTCTTCGCCTGCGCTGGCCTCCTTAGCACCAAAGAGGAAATAGAGACGATGCACGCACTGGCGCCCGCCTGGCACCCGCCTGTTACCGTTCGTCATGGCTCACGTCACGAGAGCCTCGTGAGGTTTGCCCCGCCTTGATATCTCCGCTCCTCGTGAGGCTGCTTGGCTAGGCCACTCCAGAGGAGGTCTTGCGTCGTCCTCCTCGCGAGGGTCTTGGGTGCCTTGTTGATGAAGATGGGCCGTATGGCCTGCTGCTCGGCCATGCTGTGGGCCGCAGGCAGGCAAGTCTGGGGACCCCCGTTCCAAGAACGCCGACAGTAGCCCCCGGGCCCAAGGTGCGCTCGGGCTTGGCTTCGCGGCGAAGCCAAAGGTCAAGTTCGGAGCACCACGGGCCCCAAAAGCCTGCGGCCTCAGTCAACGCGTGGCGGTTGATTGGACGTGGGCGTCTCCGCTTCCCCTCGCTGCCTCGGCAACTGCTTGACCTGACAAAAGGCTAGCGCGGGCAGCTCTCGCCTTCATTGCTTCTTCCTTGCCTCGCTCCAGATCCCCTTTCTTGCTCCTCGCCACCACTACCTCCAGATCCGCTCCAGCCTTGCTCTACATCTGCCGCCCATGGCGCCACGCAAGGTCAGGATCTCCTCAACACCGGCTTGGTATGAGCCGGCCCTCGAGGCGCCCACCGTCACGAAGAAGAGCCTCGCCTCCATGCGCCTGCTGACAGCGGGCGAGGGCAATGAGTGGGGGAAGACGGAGCTTCGGCTCGCCTCCGACGAGCCGGAGCCGGAGCACCTTCTTCCCTTTCTTCTCGAGCAGCGTCGCCGTTGGGTTGGTATCCCTTTCTCTGATTTCTTTTATGAAGTCCTCGACCACTACGGTCTGCAGGCGTTGCATCTCCATCCCAACTGTGTCCTCGTCCTGTCCATCTTCGCCTACTACTGTGAGGCATACATGGGTGTGATGCCGTCCGTGGCGTTGCTTCGCCATTTCTTCTTCCTTCGTGTCGGCGAAGGTCACATCTTCGGGTGCGCTAACTTCGTCGCATGCGGCAAGGCCAACTCGATCTCGAGCACCGGGAAGAGGGCCGACAACATCCGATCGAAATGGGTCATGATGGATGCCCAGCGTGCCGATCCGCGCCTGGCGTTGCCGACGGAGGCGCCCGGGAGGGAAAGGGGTGGCCCAAGGCAGAGCTTGTCGACGAGCGGGCATCGTCAGTGTTGGGGCAGATGACGACCGACCTGAAGCCGGGCAACGCGAGGGCGGCCAAGATAACGGGCGCGATGCCCCTGAGGGAGTTCTTGATGCTGCGGGTTGCCCCACTCCAGACGCGTGCGCGCCCCCTCTGGGAGCTTGACGAAGAGGAGAACAAGACCCGCCTGAGGCCGGGGGACCTACCTGGCGATGAATTGGACGCCGTCCTGCGCCTCATAGTCGGGGACAACCAGGAGTACCCGCCTAGCGCCTTCCTTCCCCTGTTCAAATGCAGGGACCGGGAGGAATTCGTTGCCTCCAGGCCGAATTTTGATGCGCGCGGGCGGGTGCCGCCGGCGCTTCCAGAAGCTCCTATGGCGCAGAACCCGGTGGAGGTGTCTTCCGATGAGTCCCGCGGAGAGGGGGAAGAGGAGGTGGACTCGGAGAAAACTCTGGAAGAGGTGGGGGAGACTTCCCCTCTGAGCAAGGCCGAGATTCTCCGCGCCCTTCCTGATGATGCCGATGCCGACACCCACCAAGGGGAGAGGGAGCAACCTCCCGTCCCGACGAGGAGTAGGTCGTCGCTGGTGGCCCGCGGTGCCGCCTCCGCCCCGATACCTCCTGGGGCTGGATCCGGTTCTGCCTCCGCTCCGCCCGACGCCGCCGGTGTCCGAACGCCTGCCCGCTCAGGTCCCGAAGCTGTCGGGCTTCAAGCTTCTCAAGCGGTCAGTGGAATACGTCGCAGTGGATCGGTAAGTGTCTTAAGCTTCTCTTTGTCCTTGCTTGTTCTCGTCGCTTCCTGATACTTGCCCTTGGTTGATCAGGCCGTCATCTTCGGCAAAGAAGAGGAAGGAAGACGCAGCAGCCGTGCCTCCCGCGGAGAAAGGAGGCAACAACGCTCGCATCTCCCCAGCTCGATCTTCCTCGCGAGGCCAAGAGGGGCATCACCGCGTGGAATCAGCCCCCATGGCCCCGCTGGCTCCGGAGGTGCCGGTACTTGGCGCAGCTGACGAGGTCCCAGCTGCTCCGGAACCCGCGGTCTCCCAAGCCCTGGTGATGATGTCGCTTCCTCCAACTGCTGCATCTCCACTCCCTGGTCCTTCTGCTCCTGCTGCCGTCTTGGAGCATGCCCTTGCGGAGATGACCCAGTTGCAGGCGGATGTCCTGAGCGCGGACCCGCGCCTGGTGGCCAGGCGTCTGGAGCTGGCCTCCGGCTGGCTTCACTCTGACCTGGCAGTTCGCGCGGCGCTGGGCCAGGCTGCTGGGCTTCCGAGAAGGAGAAGCAAGGAGCCGCCAACGCTTCAGCCGATCGTGAGGCGGCGCTAAAGGACGCCAAGGCCGCCCGTGACCATTGCCAAGTGCTGGAGGGCGAGCTGTAGAGCCTGCGCGACAAGCACGCCGAAGAGGTGCACCGCCGCCAAGCGAAGGAGGAGGAGATGAAGGCCCGGGAGGAAGACGTCAAGAACCGTGATGCAGAGTTGGCGGAGCTGGGGAAGAAGCAGGCCGCTGAGCGCAACCAGTTGGAAGAGTTGGAGCGGAAGATGAGGACGAGGGAGGACGATCTTGACGCCAAGGCGCGGGTCCTGGCTGAAGACCACGTGGCCTTTGCCGATCTCGAGAAGAGGTCTCGCAAGGCGCTGAAGACGCTCTACGAGCACGGCCTGGAGAAGCCTCTGGACACCGACGAGGACGGCCCCGCCCAGCTGCTTCCTCTCGTGGTGAAGGCGCTCGAGGAGGTCGTTGATGGTCTCGGTCCCATGGCGGAGGCAGAAGCTCGCATCCTGTCTTCAGCCGCGCTGACTCGCGTCTTTAGCCACCTGCACCTTCGCAACCCCAACGCTTGCCTTGATGAGCTGCTGGAGCCTGTAGCTGAAGATCAGTACGAGGCGGCTGCCGCGGCCATGCAGGATCAGGTGGGGGCCTTGCTGAGGAGGTCCTACGGCTTCGTCTCCGCCCCTTTGTCCGGCGTCGTCGACCTTGCAGCTGGTGGTGAAGGTGAAGACAAGATTGCTCATGAGGGAGCACCTTCCGCAGGCGGTGGCGACGTCTAGAGGTGACCTGCGGCCATTCTTCTTGTTCCGTTCCTGCTACATGTATCAGGCCTCGTGGAGGCGTTTAGACTTTTTAATTTGGTACTATGAGGACAATATGCTTGTAATATTTGCTTCGAGATTTCGCGATTTCCCTCCTATTTGCTTTGCGTTCTGCATCGGCAGAGCCCGGCCCCACGCATACCTCAACCGCCATTGGGCCGACCGGAGACCAGGACGGACCAAGGAGTGAGGGGCTACGTGACCAGTTAGGCTCCTGAGCTGCGATACTCAGGAGTCCCCCTTGACGCGCAAACAGCATATAGGAAGAGTTCGTGGGGGTAGATTAATGTTCTACGTCGGCAGGCCCCGGCCCCGCGCATAACTCAATCGCCATTGGGCCGACCGGAGACCAGGACGGACCAAGGAGTGAGGGGCTACGTGACCAGTTAGGCTCCTGAGTTGCGATGCTCAGGAGTCCCCCTTGACGTGCAAACAATTGCCATACCTGCCCTCGCCGAGGCCTCGGGAGGGGCGCGCGATGCCCAGGTCCGAGGGACCTGGTTAGGTGGCGTGCGCTTGGGCGTGACCTGAGCGCAGCCCCCGTGCCCAGCCCCCATGCGCGGCTTTCTCGAGGGGAGGCGTTGCGGTAAGGTTGGGCGCTGAGCTCTGGGCTCCCTGAGGTTGGCGTGACCATGGGGTCGCCCTCAGTTGTTTATCACCAGTGCGGAGCATAGTGCTTCCGCTTGTGCACGGGCATAGCCGCTCCTTGGCAGTGTCGACAGCCAGCGCGGAGCATGGTGCTTCCACTTTGGCGTGGGATGGGGGCCCCCCTCCGGGAGGAGCCCCCGGGGCGTGTATAGCCCCGCCCTGACACGTGGCTTGCACGGCAGGGCTGCGAGGTGTATCTGGGCACTCGTGAGCCAGCGCGGGACTCACGAGGCCCTACCTCAAGGCGGGTTGCGCCTAGTCTTGAGTCTTGGTGACTGTATGTTCCTGCAAGGCGGTTAGATGCAAGCACTCTACGTCCTCAGGTCCCGACCCTCGAGCGAGCTCAGCCGCCGCTGGTATGCCAGGTCGTGATGCCGTGGTCAAGGCCAGGGGGTGAGGGCTGGAGAGCCAGTAAGAGCTCCTGAGTCGCGTTGCTCAGGAGCCCCCCTTTTAACGTGCAAGCGGATTGCATGGGATAAACAGACCCGCGGCGGGCGGCAATCAAGCAGGCGATAGCTTTGGCAGGTTAAGCATGAAGAGCAGATCAACTTGGATAAATGCAGGACGATACATGCCACTGGGTTTGGCCCGAGCGGCTTGGGGAAGATGCAGCCCGAGGGGCGCCCCCAGCAAGGTAAGCTAAATAGTTAAGCAAAAGGGATACATGCCACACGACGGACCCATGTGGCCTGGGAATAATGCAGCCTGAGGGGCGCTCCCAGCTCAAATGAACTTGGAAGATGTCACCTGGTTCTGCAGACGAAGTAGAGTTGGTGCAGCTGAAGCCGCGCGTTGAAGGAATGGCTCCTCGTGAGCCACCGGGACCCTGAGCCTTCGGAGGCTCTGGAGGTTCAGGAGGTTCCCTGAAGACCGTCTCCATCTCCTCCAGGACAACGTGGAACCTGGCCTCCTGAGCCGCCAGGACTTGCCGCACGTTGCGCTGATAGGCCGACGCCACGCTCGGCAAGTCGAAGGGCATGCGAACGTAGCTATGTGGTGGGCCCTCGCAGCGGCCCACACACGATGGCCAGAAGCTCTCCTGAGAGGCGGCCCTGTTGAGCCCTGGGACGTCGACGGAGACACGCAACCCGACAACCTCGCCTGGATGGGGAGCTGCGCCTTGTGAGCGGCAGTGGCCGTGCATGGCTCTTGCTTCTTGTAGTTCCTGGGTGGTCTTGGTGACGAACTCCTGGGTGGTGGGCACTCCTTGGCCTGTGCTCTCCTGAGGAAGGTGTGCCATGAGGCACGCTTCCAAGTGGTGCCCAAGCGCCTCCCTCGTGAGGTTGGCAAGGTCTGAGGCCCTCCAGAAGAGAGCCCCCGAGCCCTGCCTAAGGAGGGCGCCGGGTGCGCCTTCCTATGCGATGGAGGGAGGCGCCCCTAGAGCGGGCGCTGATCCTGATGAGGCTCCTGCCGCGACGCCATCATCCTGAGGTCCTGCGCGGCGCGGCTTCTTCTTCTTGGGGATGGCCTCCGGAGGGCCTTCACTTCTGCTGTTGGGGTCGTCGATTGCTGCAGCTTGAAAGGCGCGCTCAAGGGAGCACACCGCATCCCTTTCTTCACATGGAACCGTGATGATTCCTCCGCTTCCTGGCATCTTGAGAACGTTGTAGCCATGATGAGTGACTGCCGTGAACTTGGCTAGGGCTGGAAACCCGAGGATGGCATTGTACGGCAGGCGGATGTGCGCGACGTCGAAGTCGATGAGCTCGGTGCGATAGTTCTTGCGCTCCCCGAAGGTGAAAGGCAGGCGGACCTGCCCTATTGGTGTGGTGGAACCGTCGGTCACTCCTGAGAAAGGCTTGGTTGGCTGGAGCTACTCATATGGCACTTGGAGGTTGTCGAACGTGTCGACGGACAGGACGTTGAGCCCTGCGCCGCCGTAGATGAGAGTCTTGGTGACTTGCACATTGCTAATGACTGGGGAGCACAGCATAGGGAGGGCGCATGCGGTGGACGCGCACTTGAGCTGGTCTGCCGAGTTGAAGGTGATGGCACATTGGGACCACCTGAGCGGGCGCGTGGCCTCGAGCTTGGGGAGCACCGCGTTCACCTCGAGAGCGAACTTTTTGAAGATGCGCTGAGAGGTTGGGGCCTAGGCACCGCCCAAGATGCAGGCGATCGCACGTGGCTCCTGGAAGCCCCCAGCCCCCTCGTCCTGGTGATGGTCGTCATTGCTTTTTGGTGGCGGCAGCGGGGGAAGACCGGCGTTGCCCTGGGGGCGATCCTCACGAGGTGGGTCCCTCCAAGCACCCTCGCGAGGTTGATCCTGCCAGCGGTCATCACGAGGCCGGTCGCGCCACTCCTGGCGCGGGCCACGGTCGTCCCAGCGTCCGCCTCCGCGTCCTCCTCCGTGGCCGTAGCCCCGTTCGTTGCGCTCGGGGCGTCGACCGTAGCGTCCTTCCTGTATGGCTCTGAGCTCTTGGCATTCGCCGGTGTTGTGGGTGTTCAGGTTGTGGAAGGCGCAGAACGATCGGCCGTTCTTGGATGACTCGGGCTGATCTCTGCCTCACTTGGTGTCGGGCTCCGCTACGAGCACCACTGCCTCTTTGCGCTTCACGTCCTTGGCCTTGGCCTTCTTCTCCTCCGCTCCTGCATCTGGCAGCTCAAGGAGAGAGAGGCGCCCCTCCTCAGCTCTTGCGCACTTGGTCGCCAGGTTGAACAGCTCCTAACATGTGCAAAGCTCCTCGTGGATAGCAAGCTCTTCCTTCATCTTGACGTCACGGACGCCGTCCGAGAACGTGGAGATGATGGCTTCGTCCGTGACCTTGGGGATCTTGAGGCGGGTGTTACTGAAGTGCTGGATGTACTTCTGGAGGGTCTCTCCTAGCTGTTGCTCAGCCCGACATCCTCGCCTGGATGGGGAGCTGCGCCTTGTGAGCGGCTGTGGCCGCGCATGGCTCTTGCTTCTTGTAGTTCCTGGGTGGCCTTGGTGACGAACTCCTGGGTGGTGGGCACTCCTTGCCCTGTGCTCTCCTGAGGAAGGTGTGCCGTGAGGCACGCTTCCAAGTGGTGCCCAAGCGCCTCCCTCGTGAGGTTGGCAAGGTCTGAGGCCCTCCAGAAGAGAGCCCCCGAGCCCTGCCTAAGGAGGGCGCCGGGCGCGCATTCCTATGCGATGGAGGGAGGCGCCCCTGGAGTGGGCGCTGATCCTGATGAGGCTCCTGCCGCGACGCCATCGTCCTGAGGTCCTGCGCGGCGCGGCTTCTTCTTCTTGGGGATGGCCTCCGGAGGGCCTTCACTTCTGCTGTTGAGGTCGTCGATTGCTGCAGCTTGAAAGGCGCGCCCAAGGGAGCACACCGCATCCCTCTCTTCACACGGAACCGTGATGATTCCTCCGCTTCCTGGCATCTTGAGAATGTTGTAGCCATGATGAGTGACTGCCATGAACTTGGCCAGTGCTGGATACCCGAGGATGGCATTGTACGGCAGGCGGATGTGCGCGACGTCGAAGTCGATGAGCTCGGTGCGATAGTTCTTGCGCTCCCCGAAGGTGAAAGGCAGGCAGACCTGCCCTATTGGTGTGGTGGAACCGTCGGTCACTCATGAGAAAGGCTTGGTTGGCTGGAGCTACTCATATGGCACTTGGAGGTTGTCGAACGTGTTGACGGACAGGACGTTGAGCCCTGCGCCGCCGTTGATGAGAGTCTTGGTGACTTGCACATTGCTAATGACTGGGGAGCACAGCATAGGGAGGGCGCATGCGGTGGCCGCGCACTTGAGCTGGTCTGCCGAGTTGAAGGTGATGGCACATTGGGACCACCTGAGCGGGCGCGTGGCCTCGAGCTTGGGGAGCACCGCGTTCACCTCGAGAGCGAACTTTTTGAAGATGCGCTGAGAGGTTGGGGCCTAGGCACCGCCCAAGATGCAGGCGATCGCACGTGGCTCCTGGAAGCCCCCAGCCCCCTCGTCCTGGTGATGGTCGTCATTCCTTTTTGGTGGCGGCAGCGGGGGAAGACCGGCGTTGCCCTGGGGGCGATCCTCACGAGGTGGGTCCCTCCAAGCACCCTCGCGAGGTTGATCCTGCCAGCGGTCATCACGAGGCCGGTCGCGCCACTCCTGGCGCGGGCCACGGTCGTCCCAGCGTCCGCCTCCGCGTCTTCCTCCGTGGCCGTAGCCCCGTTCGTTGCGCTTGGGGCGTCGACCGTAGCGTCCTTCCTGTATGGCTCTGAGCTCTTGGCATTCGCTGGTGTTGTGGGTGTTCAGGTTGTGGAAGGCGCAGAACGATCGGCCGTTCTTGGATGACTCGGGCTGATCTCTGCCTCACTTGGTGTCGGGCTCCGCTACGAGCACCACTGCCTCTTTGCGCTTCACGTCCTTGGCCTTGGCCTTCTTCTCCTCCGCTCCTGCATCTGGCAGCTCAAGGAGAGAGAGGTGCCCCTCCTCAGCTCTTGCGCACTTGGTCGCCAGGTTGAACAGCTCCTAAGATGTGCAAAGCTCCTCGTGGATAGCAAGCTCTTCCTTCATTTTGACGTCACGGACGCCGTCCGAGAACGTGGAGATGATGGCTTCGTCCGTGACCTTGGGGATCTTGAGGCGGGTGTTATTGAAGCGCTGGATGTACTTCTGGAGGGTCTCTCCTGGCTGTTGCTCAGCCCGACATCCTCGCCTGGATGGGGAGCTGCGCCTTGTGAGCGGCTGTGGCCGCGCATGGCTCTTGCTTATTGTAGTTCCTGGGTGGTCTTGGTGACGAACTCCTGGGTGGTGGGCACTCCTTGCCCTGTGCTCTCCTGAGGAAGGTGTGCCGTGAGGCACGCTTCCAAGTGGTGCCCAAGCGCCTCCCTCGTGAGGTTGGCAAGGTCTGAGGCCCTCTAGAAGAGAGCCCCCGAGCCCTGCCTAAGGAGGGCGCCGGGCGCGGCTTCCTATGCGATGGAGGGAGGCGCCCCTGGAGCGGGCGCTGATCCTGATGAGGCTCCTGCCGCGACGCCATCGTCCCGAGGTCCTGCGCGGCGCGGCTTCTTCTTCTTGGGGATGGCCTCTGGAGGGCCTTCACTTCTGCTGTTGGGGTCGTCGATTGCTGCAGCTTGAAAGGCGCGCTCAAGGGAGCACACCGCATCCCTCTCTTCACACAGAGCCGTGATGATTCCTCCGCTTCCTGGCATCTTGAGAACGTTGTAGCCATGATGAGTGACTGCCATGAACTTGGCCAGGGCTGGATACCCGAGGATGGCATTGTACGGCAGGCGGATGTGCGCGACGTCGAAGTCGATGAGCTCGGTGCGATAGTTCTTGCGCTCCCCGAAGGTGAAAGGTAGGCGGACCTGCCCTATTGGTGTGGTGGAACCGTCGGTCACTCCTGAGAAAGGCTTGGTTGGCTGGAGCTACTCATATGGCACTTGGAGGTTGTCGAACGTGTCGACGGACAGGACGTTGAGCCCTGCGCCGCCGTTGATGAGAGTCTTGGTGACTTGCACATTTCTAATGACTGGGGAGCACAGCATAGGGAGGGCGCATGCGGTGGCCGCGCACTTGAGCTGGTCTGCCGAGTTGAAGGTGATGGCACATTGGGACCACCTGAGCGGGCGCGTGGCCTCGAGCTTGGGGAGCACCGCGTTCACCTCGAGAGCGAACTTTTTGAAGATGCGCTGAGAGGTTGGGGCCTAGGCACCGCCCAAGATGCAGGCGATCGCACGTGGCTCCTGGAAGCCCCCAGCCCCCTCGTCCTGGTGATGGTCGTCATTCCTTTTTGGTGGCGGCAGCGGGGGAAGACCGGCGTTGCCCTGGGGGCGATCCTCACGAGGTGGGTCCCTCCAAGCGCCCTCGCGAGGTTGATCCTGCCAGCGGTCATCACGAAGCCGGTCGCGCCACTCCTGGCGCGGGCCACGGTCGTCCCAGCGTCCGCCTCCGCGTCCTCCTCCGTGGCCATAGCCCCGGTCGTTGCGCTCGGGGCGTCGACCGTAGCGTCCTTCTTTTATGGCTCTGAGCTCTTGGCAGTCGCTGGTGTTGTGGGTGTTCAGGTTGTGGAAGGCGCAGAACGATCGGCCGTTCTTGGATGACTCGGGCTGATCTCTGCCTCACTTGGTGTCGGGCTCCGCTGCGAGCACCACTGCCTCTTTGCGTTTCACGTCCTTGGCCTTGGCCTTCTTGTCCACCGCTCCTGCATCTCGTAGCTCAAGGAGAGAGAGGCGCCCCTCCTCAGCTCTTGCGCACTTGGTCGCCAGGTTGAACAGCTCCTAAGATGTGCATAGCTCCTCGTGGGTAGCAAGCTCTTCCTTCATCTTGACGTCACGGACGCCGTCCGAGAACATGGAGATGATGGCTTCGTCCGTGACCTTGGGGATCTTGAGGCGGGTGTTATTGAAGCGCTGGATGTACTTCTGGAGGGTCTCTCCTGGCTGTTGCTCAGCCCGACATCCTCGCCTGGATGGGGAGCTGCGCCTTGTGAGCGGCTGTGGCCGTGCATGGCTCTTGCTTCTTGTAGTTCCTGGGTGGTCTTGGTGACGAACTCCTGGGTGGTGGGCACTCCTTGCCCTGTGCTCTCCTGAAGAAGGTGTGCCGTGAGGCACGCTTCCAAGTGGTGCCCAAGCGCCTCTCTCGTGAGGTTGGCAAGGTCTGAGGCCCTCCAGAAGAGAGCCCCCGAGCCCTGCCTAAGGAGGGCGCCGGGCGCGCCTTCCTATGCGATGGAGGGAGGCGCCCCTGGAGCGGGCGCTGATCCTGATGAGGCTCCTGCCGCGACGCCATCGTCCTGAGGTCCTGCGCGGCGCGGCTTCTTCTTCTTGGGGATGGCCTCCGGAGGGCCTTCACTTCTTCTGTTGGGGTCGTCGATTGCTGCAGCTTGAAAGGCGCGCTCAAGGGAGCACACCGCATCCCTCTCTTCACACGGAACCATGATGATTCCTCCGCTTCCTGGCATCTTGAGAACGTTGTAGCCATGATGAGTGACTGCCATGAACTTGGCCAGGGCTGGATACCCGAGGATGGCATTGTACGGCAGGCGGATGTGCGCGACGTCGAAGTCGATGAGCTCGGTGCGATAGTTCTTGTGCTCCCCGAAGGCGAAAGGCAGGCGGATCTGCCCTATTGGTGTGGTGGAACCGTCGGTCACTCCTGAGAAAGGCTTGGTTGGCTAGAGCTACTCATATGGAACTTGGAGGTTGTCGAACGTGTCGACGGACAGGACGTTGAGCCCTGCGCCGCCGTTGATGAGAGTCTTGGTGACTTGCACATTGCTAATGACTGGGGAGCACAGCATAGGGAGGGCGCATGCGGTGGCCGCGCACTTGAGCTGGTCTGCCGAGTTGAAGATGATGGCACATTGGGACCACCTGAGCGGGCGCGTGGCCTCGAGCTTGGGGAGCACCGCGTTCACCTCGAGAGCGAACTTTTTGAAGATGCGCTGAGAGGTTGGGGCCTAGGCACCGCCCAAGATGCAGGCGATCGCACGTGGCGCCTGGAAGCAACCAGCCCCCTCGTCCTGGTGATGGTCGTCATTCCTTTTTGGTGGCGGCAGCGGGGGAAGACCGGCGTTGCCCTGGGGGCGATCCTCACGAGGTGGGTCCCTCCAAGCGCCCTCGCGAGGTTGATCCTGCCAGCGGTCATCACGAGGCCGGTCGCGCCACTCCTGGCGCGGGCCACGGTCGTCCCAGCGTCCGCCTCCGCGTCCTCCTCCGTGGCCGTAGCCCCGGTGGTTGCGCTCGGGGCGTCGACCGTAGCGTCCTTCCTATATGGCTCTGAGCTCTTGGCAGTTGCTGGTGTTGTGGGTGTTCAGGTTGTGGAAGGCGCAGAACGATCGGCCGTTCTTGGATGACTCGGGCTGATCTCTGCCTCACTTGGTGTCGGGCTCTGCTGCGAGCACCACTGCCTCTTTGCGCTTCACGTCCTTGGCCTTGCCCTTCTTCTCCTCCGCTGCTGCATCTGGCAGCTCAAGGAGAGAGAGGCGCCCCTCCTCAGCTCTTGCGCACTTGGTCGCCAGGTTGAACAGCTCCTAAGATGTGCAAAGCTCCTCGTGGATAGCAAGCTCTTCCTTCATCTTGATGTCACGGACGCCGTCCGAGAACGTGGAGATGACGGCTTCGTCCGTGACCTTGGGGATCTTGAGGCGGGTGTTATTGAAGCGCTGGATGTACTTCTGGAGGGTCTCTCCTGGCTGTTGCTCAGCCTGACATCCTCGCCTGGATGGGGAGCTGCGCCTTGTGAGCAGCTGTGGCCGCGCATGGCTCTTGCTTCTTGTAGTTCCTGGGTGGTCTTGGTGACGAACTCCTGGGTGGTGGGCACTCCTTGCCCTGTGCTCTCCTGAGGAAGGTGTGCCATGAGGCACGCTTCCAAGTGGTGCCCAAGCGCCTCCCTCATGAGGTTGGCAAGGTCTGAGGCCCTCCAGAAGAGAGCCCCCGAGCCCTGCCTAAGGAGGGCGCCTGGCGCGCCTTCCTATGCGATGGAGGGAGGCGCCCCTGGAGCGGGCGCTGATCCTGATGAGGCTCCTGCCACGACGCCATCGTCCTGAGGTCCTACGCGGCGCGGCTTCTTCTTCTTGGGGATGGCCTCCGGAGGGCCTTCACTTCTGCTGTTGGGGTCGTCGATTGCTGCAGCTTGAAAGGCGCGCTCAAGGGAGCACACCGCATCCCTCTCTTCACACGGAACCGTGATGATTCCTCCGCTTCCTGGCATCTTGAGAACGTTGTAGCCGTGATGAGTGACTGCCATGAACTTGGCCAGGGCTGGATACCCGAGGATGGCATTGTACGGCAGGCGGATGTGCGCGACGTCGAAGTCGATGAGCTCGGTGCGATAGTTCTTGCGCTCCCCGAAGGTGAAAGGCAGGCGGACCTGCCCTATTGGTGTGGTGGAACCGTCGGTCACTCCTGAGAAAGGCTTGGTTGGCTGGAGCTACTCATATGGCACTTGGAGGTTGTCGAACGTGTCGACGGACAGGACGTTGAGCCCTGCGCCGCCGTCGATGAGAGTCTTGGTGACTTGCACATTGCTAATGACTGGGGAGCACAGCATAGGGAGGGCGCATGCGGTGGCCGCGCACTTGAGCTGGTCTGCCGAGTTGAAGGTGATGGCACATTGGGACCACCTGAGCGGGCGCGTGGCCTCTAGCTTGGGGAGCACCGCGTTCACATCGAGAGCGAACTTTTTGAAGATGCGCTGAGAGGTTGGGGCCTAGGCACCGCCCAAGATGCAGGCGATCGCACGTGGCTCCGGGAAGCCCCCAGCCCCCTCGTCCTGGTGATGGTCGTCATTCCTTTTTGGTGGCGGCAGCGGGGGAAGACCGGCGTTGCCCTGGGGGCGATCCTCACGAGGTGGGTCCCTCCAAGCGCCCTCGCGAGGTTGATCCTGCCAGCGGTCATCACGAGGCCGGTCGTGCCACTCCTGGCGCGGGCCACGGTCGTCCCAGCGTCCGCCTCCGCTTCCTCCTCCGTGGTCGTAGTCCCGGTCGTTGCGCTCGGGGCGTCGACCGTAGCGTCCTTCCTGTATGGCTCTAAGCTCTTGGCAGTCGCTGGTGTTGTGGGTGTTCAGGTTGTGGAAGGCGCAGAACGATCGGCCGTTCTTGGATGACTCGGGCTGATCTCTGCCTCACTTGGTGTCGGGCTCCGCTACGAGCACCACTGCCTCTTTGCGCTTCACGTCCTTGGCCTTGGCCTTCTTCTCCTCCGCTCCTGCATCTGGCAGCTCAAGGAGAGAGAGGCGCCCCTCCTCAGCTCTTGCGCACTTGGTCGCCAGGTTGAACAGCTCCTAACATGTGCAAAGCTCCTCGTGGATAGCAAGCTCTTCCTTCATCTTGACGTCACGGACGCCGTCCGAGAACGTGGAGATGATGGCTTCGTCCGTGACCTTGGGGATCTTGACGCGGGTGTTACTGAAGCGCTGGATGTACTTCTGGAGGGTCTCTCCTAGCTGTTGCTCAGCCCGACATCCTCGCCTGGATGGGGAGCTGCACCTTGTGAGCGGCTGTGGCCGCGCATGGCTCTTGCTTCTTGTAGTTCCTGGGTGGTCTTGGTGACGAACTCCTGGGTGGTGGGCACTCCTTGCCCTGTGCTCTCCTGAGGAAGGTGTGCCGTGAGGCACGCTTCCAAGTGGTGCCCAAGCGCCTCCCTCGTGAGGTTGGCAAGGTCTGAGGCCCTCCAGAAGAGAGCCCCCGAGCCCTGCCTAACGAGGGCGCCGGGCGCGCCTTCCTATGCGATGGCGGAAGGCGCCCCTGGAGCGGGCGCTGATCCTGATGAGGCTCCTGCCGCGACGCCATCGTCCTGAGGTCCTGCGCGACGCGGCTTCTTCTTCTTGGGGATGGCCTCCGGAGGGCCTTCACTTCTGCTGTTGGGGTCGTCGATTGCTGCAGCTTGAAAGGCGCGCTCAAGGGAGCACACCACATCCCTCTCTTCACACGGAACCGTGATGATTCCTCCGCTTCCTGGCATCTTGAGAACGTTGTAGCCGTGATGAGTGACTGCCATGAACTTGGCCAGGGCTGGATACCCGAGGATGGCATTGTACGGCAGGCGGATGTGCGCGACGTCGAAGTCGATGAGCTCGGTGCGATAGTTCTTGCGCTCCCCGAAGGTGAAAGGCATGCGGACCTGCCCTATTGGTGTGGTGGAACCGTCGGTCACTCCTGAGAAAGGCTTGGTTGGCTGGAGCTACTCATATGGCACTTGGAGGTTGTCGAACGTGTCGACGGACAGGACGTTGAGCCCTGCGCCGCCGTCGATGAGAGTCTTGGTGACTTGCACATTGCTAATGACTGGGGAGCACAGCATAGGGAGGGCGCATGCGGTGGCCGCGCACTTGAGCTGGTCTGCCGAGTTGAAGGTGATGGCACATTGGGACCACCTGAGCGGGCGCGTGGCCTGGAGCTTGGGGAGCACCGCGTTCACCTCGAGAGCGAACTTTTTGAAGATGCGCTGAGAGGTTGGGGCCTAGGCACCGCCCAAGATGCAGGCGATCGCACGTGGCTCCGGGAAGCCCCCAGCCCCCTCGTCCTAGTGATGGTCGTCATTCCTTTTTGGTGGCGGCAGCGGGGGAAGACCGGCGTTGCCCTGGGGGCGATCCTCACGAGGTGGGTCCCTCCAAGCGCCCTCGCGAGGTTGATCCTGCCAGCGGTCATCACGAGGCCGGTCGTGCCACTCCTGGCGCGGGCCACGGTCGTCCCAGCGTCCGCCTCCGCTTCCTCCTCCTTGGTCGTAGCCCCGGTCGTTGCGCTCGGGGCGTCGACCGTAGCGTCCTTCCTGTATGGCTCTAAGCTCTTGGCAGTCGCTGGTGTTGTGGGTGTTCAGGTTGTGGAAGGCGCAGAACGATCGGCCGTTCTTGGATGACTCGGGCTGATCTCTGCCTCACTTGGTGTCGGGCTCCGCTACGAGCACCACTGCCTCTTTGGGCTTCACGTCCTTGGCCTTGGCCTTCTTCTCCTCCGCTCCTGCATCTGGCAGCTCAAGGAGAGAGAGGCGCCCCTCCTCAGCTCTTGCGCACTTGGTCGCCAGGTTGAACAGCTCCTAACATGTGCAAAGCTCCTCGTGGATAGCAAGCTCTTCCTTCATCTTGACATCACGGACGCCGTCCGAGAACGTGGAGATGATGGCTTCGACCGTGACCTTGGGGATCTTGACGCGGGTGTTACTGAAGCGCTGGATGTACTTCTGGAGGGTCTCTCCTAGCTGTTGCTCAGCCCGACATCCTCGCCTGGATGGGGAGCTGCACCTTGTGAGCGGCTGTGGCCGCGCATGGCTCTTGCTTCTTGTAGTTCCTGGGTGGTCTTGGTGACGAACTCCTGGGTGGTGGGCACTCCTTGCCCTGTGCTCTCCTGAGGAAGGTGTGCCATGAGGCACCCTTCCAAGTGGTGCCCAAGCGCCTCCCTCGTGAGGTTGGCAAGGTCTGAGGCCCTCCAGAAGAGAGCCCCCGAGCCCTGCCTAAGGAGGGCGCCGGGCGCGCCTTCCTATGCGATGGCGGAAGGCGCCCCTGGAGCGGGCGCTGATCCTGATGAGGCTCCTGCCGCGACGCCATCGTCCTGAGGTCCTGCGCGGCGCGGCTTCTTCTTCTTGGGGATGGCCTCCGGAGGGCCTTCACTTCTGCTGTTGGGGTCGTCGATTGCTGCAGCTTGAAAGGCGCGCTCAAGGGAGCACACCACATCCCTCTCTTCACACGGAACCGTGATGATTCCTCCGCTTCCTGGCATCTTGAGAACGTTGTAGCCGTGATGAGTGACTGCCATGAACTTGGCCTGGGCTGGATACCTGAGGATGGCATTGTACGGCAGGCGGATGTGCGCGACGTCGAAGTCGATGAGCTCGGTGTGATAGTTCTTGCGCTCCCCGAAGGTGAAAGGCATGCGGACCTGCCCTATTGGTGTGGTGGAACCGTCGGTCACTCCTGAGAAAGGCTTGGTTGGCTGGAGCTACTCATATGGCACTTGGAGGTTGTCGAACGTGTCGACGGACAGGACGTTGAGCCCTGCGCCGCCGTCGATGAGAGTCTTGGTGACTTGCACATTGCTAATGACTGGGGAGCACAGCATAGGGAGGGCGCATGCGGTGGCCGCGCACTTGAGCTGGTCTGCCGAGTTGAAGGTGATGGCACATTGGGACCACCTGAGCGGGCGCGTGGCCTTGAGCTTGGGGAGCACAGCGTTCACCTCGAGAGCGAACTGTTTGAAGATGCGCTGAGAGGTTGGGGCCTAGGCACCGCCCAAGATGCAGGCGATCGCACGTGGCTCCTGGAAGCCCCCAGCCCCCTCGTCCTGGTGATGGTCGTCGTTCCTTCTTGGTGGCGGCAGCAGGGGAAGACCGGCGTTGCCCTGGGGGCGATCCTCACGAGGTGGGTCTCTCCAGGCGCCCTCGCGAGGTTGATCCTGCCAGCGGTCATCACGAGGCCGGTCGCGCCACTCCTGGCGCGGGCCACGGTCGTCCCAGCGTCCGCCTCCGCGTCCTCCTCCGTGGCCGTAGCCCCGGTCGTTGCGCCCGGGGTGTCGACCGTAGGGTCCTTCCTGTATGGCTCTGAGCTCTTGGCAGTCGCTGGTGTTGTGGGTGTTCAGGTTGTGGAAGGCGCAGAAAGATCGACCTTTCTTGGATGACTCGGGCTGATCTCTGCCTCACTTGGTGTCAGGCTCCGCTGCGAGCACCACTGCCTCTTTGCGCTTCACGTCCTTGGCCTTGGCCTTTTTCTCCTCCGCTCCTGCATCTGGCAGCTCAAGGAGAGAGAGGCGCCCCTCCTCAGCTCTTGCGCCCTTGGTCGCCAGTTTGAACAGCTCCTAAGATGTGCAAAGCTCCTCGTGGATAGCGTGCTCTTCCTTCATATTGACGTCACGGACGCCGTCCGAGAACGTGGAGATGATGGCTTTGTCCGTGACCTTGAGGATCTTGAGCCGGGTGTTATTGAAGCGCTGGATGTACTTCTGGAGGGTCTCTCCTGGCTATTGCTTGATGCGACGCAGATCACCCGCGGCCGGTGGTCGGTCGCGAGTGCCCTGGAAGTTGGCCACGAAGCGGTCGCGCATCTCGTCCCAGGAGGAGATCGAGCCGTGCTGCAAGTTCAGGAGCCAGGAGCGGGCCCCATCCTTGAGAGCCATGGGAAACCAGTTCGCCATGACTTTTTCGTCGCTGTTGGCCACTTCGATGCTCAGCTCATAGAGCTGCAGGAACTCCGCGGGGTTGGCGGTGCCGTCGTAGCGAGGAGGCAGATCTGGCTTGAACTTGCCTGGCCAGGCTACGCTACGCAGTTCAGGGGTGAAGGCGCGGCAGCCGGCCGTGGTCGCCGGGGCCCGCTTCTGAGGTGGAGCTTGGTCTTGGCGAGGTCCGTGCTGTGCCACTGCAGGCAGCATGCGATCTTGACGAGGTGGCGCGGGAAGCGCCGGTGCAGCTTCTCGCGGTCGCGTGATTTCCTGACAGCTTCTTTCTTCACGCGCGGGCGCCAGGCGCGGTGGATCACGCCGGAGGCGCGCGCCTTGGTGCCAAGGCACCGTCTTGGTGTTGAGGTGGTGGAGGCATGCCATGAGCCCCGTCGCCCGCGGCTGGTTGAGGGGGAGGCAGAGAGTGGGACGGCGCCGGAGAGCCCCCTGCGGCGCGGACGAGCTTGGCGACGCGGTCGAGCCACACCTCATAGAGGTCGTCGACGGGGCTGTAGCGCAGGAGCTCGTTCACCGCGATGAGCGCGGCCCGTGCCTCCATGGGAGCGTGGTGCGCGTGAGACAAAGAACCGGCAGGGTCAGCGACGGAGTAGCGGTGCGGCCGTTCCGCCACGCTGAAGGATGGAGCGAGGACGCCTACTGCTCGTTCCCCGCCGGCAAGTGGCAGCGTTGGCGGCGGGAGACGAAGAACGACGAGGTGGCCCGCCTACGGGAGCCGTCTGAGCGACGCGAGCGGAGAGGGCAGCCCAACGCTCAGCTCGAGCACGGCGAGCGTCCGCCATGGAAACGACGGAGCGATGCAGCGACAAACTGATGGAAGGGAAACTACGGCGCACCCCTACCTGGCGCGAAATGTCGGATGTGGGGTTCCGGCAAACCCTTAAGGTTCGAACACTGGGGTGCGCGCGAAGTCTCTCCCTCCTACCGATCTACGCTCTAGCTTGCCAAGATCTCGCGGATGAACTCGACGAACTTGCAACACAGAAAGACATGGGGTTTATACTGGTTCGGGCCACCGTTGTGGTGTAATACCCTACTCCAGTGTGGTGGTGGTGGATTGCCTCTTGGGCTGATGATGAACAGTACAAGGAAAGAACAGCCTCCTGAGGTTGAGGTGTTCTTGTGCGTATGAACTTGTGGCGTGAGGATTCGATGTGAACTAGTTCCGGATCCGTTTCCTCCTACTGTGGTGGCTAGCTCTACGTATATAGGCCCTGGTCCTCTTCCCAAATATCGAGCGGGAAGGGAGCCAACAACGGCAGGCAAATTTGAAGGGGGACAGCTAGTACAAGCTATCCCGACAAAAGCGGTCTTCGTCTGCGAAAAGCTCTGGGGTGACGCCGTCTTGGGCTCCACGATGACCTCCGCCTTACCGTCCTCCTGGTCTTGCTCTCGTTGCACCAATATGGCAACCTTTGCTTGATGCCTCGGTACTCTTCGCCTGCGCTGGCCTCCTTAGCACCAAAGAGGAAATAGAGACGCTGCGTGCACTGGCGCCCGCCTGGCACCCGCCTGGTACCGTTCGTCATGGCTCACGTCATGAGAGCCTCATGAGGTTTGCCCCGCCTTGATATCTCCGCTCCTCGTGAGCCTGCTTGGCTAGGCCACTCCAGAGGAGGTCTTGCGTCCTCGCGAGGCTTGGACCCTCGCGAGGGTCATGGGTGCCTCGTTGACGAAGATGGACCGTACGACCTGCTGCTCGGCCATTCTGTGGGCCGCAGGCAGGCAAGTCTGGGGACCCCCGTTCCCAGAACGCCGACAATATCCATGAAAGTTATTTGAGTTTCTTTGATCTCTTATATGGATGATTACTTATAGCCTCGTATTTCTTCTTCGAATCTTTAGTTTAGTTAGGCCGACTAGATCGTTTTTTCTTACCATGGGAAGAGGTGCTTTGTGATTTGTTTGATCGTATGGTGTTCTTTCCCAGTGACATAAGGGACAACAAGACACGTATGTATCATTGCTATTAATGATAACAAGATGGGGTCTATTCCTACATGAATAGATCTTGTCTACATCAGGTCATCGTTCTTATTGCATTACTTCATTTCTCCATGAACTTAATACACTAGATACATGCTGGATAGCGGTCGATGTGTGGAGTATTAGTAGTAGATGCAGGCAGGAGTCAGTCTACTAATCTTGGACGTGATGCCTATATAATGATCATTGCCTACATATCGTCATAATTATTTGATGTTCCATCAATTGCCCAACAGTAATTTGTTTACCCACTGCATGCTACTTTCTCAAGAGAAGCCACTAGTGAAATCTACAACCCCCAGGTCTATTTTCTCATCATATATTTTTAGATCTATATTTCTATTTGCATTTCTATTTATTTGCATCTTCTATCTTCAGATCTATATTACCAAAAACTGAAAAATACCCTGCTGAATTTTATTTGCTGTTATTTTATTTGCATCTACCAATCTATCTCTTTACCATCTTTTACCCGAGAGGGATTAGTAACCCCATCTTACGTGTCAGGTTGCAAGTATTTGTTCTTTGTGTGCACGTACCGTTTACTATGTTGCTTGGCTCTCCTACTGGTTCGATAACCTTGGTTTCATAACTGAGGGAAATACCTACCATAGCTGTGCTGCATCATCCCTTCCTCTTCGGGAAAAATTGACACGGACACGAGCCATCAGGGGCGCGCCCTGGTGGGTAGGGCGCGCCCCCAGGCTTGTGGCCACCTGGTGGATCCCCTCTGCTATTTTATTCGCCCAATAATTTTTATATATTCCAAAATAATTCTCCATAAAGTTTCAGGGCTTTTGGAGTAGTGCAGAATAGGTCTCTCAAATTTGCTCCTTTCCAGTCCAGAATTCCAGCTGCCGGCATTCTCCCTCTTCATGTAAATCTCGTAAAATAAGAGAGAAAAGGCATAAATTGTACCTTAATGTGAAAATAACAATCCATAATGCAATAAATATTGATATAAAAACATGATGCAAAATGGACGTATCAACTCCCCCAAGCTTAGACCTCGCTTATCCTTAAGCGAAAACCGAGATCGATAATCATGTCCACATTTTTAGAGATAGAGGTGTCGATAAAATAAAATACGGACATGAGGGCATCATGATCATCTTTAGAACAACAACGTACATTGTTATATAACTTCTCATGCTAAAGTGACAATTCGTTCACAAGGTAAAGTATGAACTAAAAACTTTATTGAAAATTAACAAACTATGATCTTGGTCATTGAAGCAATTGCAATTTATCATAAAAATAGTCAATATACGAGCTTGTCTAGCAAGTCCACATACTCAATCATCTTTTAGTCTTCCATAATTGCTAACACTCACGAGATACTTATGAGATCACAGCTTCAGTCGGACACAGAGAAAGATAGGGGCTTATAACTTTGCCTCCCGACCTTTTACCTCAAGGGTAATGTCAGCAATAATAACTCATGATCACCTACATCCGAGTAGATATATGTGTCTAGATCTTTCCCCAACACATGAAGCTTGCCAAAAGAAAAAGGTGAAATATAGGAAGTGGTGAAGATCACCATGACTCTTGCATAAAGTATGTACTAAAAAGTAAAAGATATGCCCTTCGCAGAGGGAAGTAGAGGTTGTCATGCGCTTTTTGGTTGGATGCACAAAATCTTAATGCAACGGAACACCACTTTATATTGCCACTTGTGATAGAAAACCTTATTATGCAGTTTATTTTCCCTGCATTAATAGATCATACATATTTAAAGAGCAATTTTTATTGCTTGCACCGATGACAACTTACTTGAAGGATCTTACTCAATCCATAGGTGGGTATAGTGGACTCTCATGGCAAAACTGGGTTAATGGTGTTTAGATGCAGAAGTAGTATCTCTACTTGGTGCGGAAGTTTTGGCTAGTATGAGGTGGAAGCAAGCGTCACATGTTAGAGGATCCATGACAATATAACTTCTATTCGAAAATAAGCAAACATAACTCATTATGTTGTCTTCCTTATCCAACATGAACTTCTTAGCATATAATATTTTAATGAGTGCTTACAATCATAAAAGATGTCCAAGATAGTATATTTATATGTGAACCTCTCTTTCTTTATTACTTCCTTTTAATTGCAACAATGACCAACACTATGTTTGTCAACCCACAACAAGTTTCAATTCTCATACTTCTTATATGTGAAGTCATCACTCTCCATAAGATTATTATATACTCTTTTATTCACTTTTTTTCCTTTCCAAGATCAAAACGGGAAAGCAAAGCCCTTACTCAAAACTACTCTTTATTATATAACTCTCACACCCGATTACATAGAGGGAACTCAAAGAAAAACCCAAAAACTAGATCATACTAAAACTCTTATTCTACTAGATCAAGATATAACCAAAAGGATTGAACTAAGAAAAAAATGATAAAAGTAAAGATATGATGGTGATACGATACCGGGGCACCTCCCCCAAGCTTGGAACAAGCCAAGGGGAGTGCCCATACCCATGTACTCAACTCTCCTTCTTCGGAGGTGATGGTGTGATATTCTTGGCGATGATGCCTTTCAAGATGCGATTATCCTCCTCGAGCCTATTGCTTTGCTGCTTGAGATCCATTATTTCGTTGCGGAGTTTGACTATGACAGTTAGGGCACCATCCTCCCATGGATGCATCTTGGCTGCAGGGGAGAAAGCAACACGCTTTTTCAAGTTATTATAAGAGAGAAATTTAGCATTGGGAGGTATGACCGAATCCGGTATTGCTGAGCTCTGGAGTTCCTCGAGCATTGCTCCTGGTTGAGGGTGAGAGGTGACTTCTTGATCCTCCTCCATGGCATCCACTCTTTTCAGGTCGGCCTCCATCTCTTCCTGTGTTGACCACCCAAAGTGATTAGCCTTGCCGTATGCTCTTGGGTCCGGTCTCAGGTGGGAGTATTGACTCTCCCCGACTGACTCTTGCAAAGACATCTTGCTCTAAATTTGCTGCAGAAATAGCTAGAAACAAGAACAGAGGATATTACCGTGGTACGATGGTCAAACCTTCGGGAGATTATATAATGATTTTTTCCTAACTATAAGAAGTATTCTGCAAGAAAACGGAGTCCGGAGGGCACACGAGGTGGCCACAAGCCTCAGAGGCGCACCCAAGGGGTAGGGCGCGCCCCCACGGCTTGTCGCCTCCTCGTGCACTATTCGGGCTACTTTTTATTTTTCTAATTTTTTAAATATTCCAAAACGGAGTAAAATTGCCTTTAGAAGACTTTTGGAGTCGGTTTACTTACAGTATCACATACCTACTCCTTTTTAGGGTTCTAGCGTGTTCCGGTAGGTTTTCTTTATGTACTCCTCTGGTGTTATGGTATTAGCAATATTGGTTTCAACATTTATGGGAGCACCTGAGATATAATGTTTGATTCTTTGCCCGTATACCACCTTTGGGTTATTGCCCTCAACATTGTTGATTTTGATGGCACCGGAACGATAAACTTCCTGGATAGTGTAAGGCCCTTCCCATTTAGAGAGAAGTTTTCCTGCAAAAAGTCTTAAACGAGAGTTGTATAGCAAGACATGGTCACATACATTGAATTCCCTCTTTTGTATCCTTTTGCCATGCCATCTTTTAACCTTTTCTTTAAACAACTTGGAATTCTCATAGGCATGGGTTCTCCATTCATCAAGTGAGTTAATGTCAAATAACCTCTTTTAACTGGCAAGTTTGAAATCATAGTTGATCTCTTTAATTGCCCAATAAGTTTTATGTTCTAGTTCAAGAGGTGAGTGACATGCTTTTCCATATACCATTTTGTACGGACACATACCAATAGGGTTTTCATAAGCAGTTCTATAAGCCCATAATGCATCATCAAGTTTCTTAGACCAATTCTTCCTGGATCTATTAACAGCCTTTTGCAAGATCAATTTTATTTCTCTATTACTTAATTTCACTTGACCAATAGATTGAGGATGATAGGGAGATGAAATTCCATGGTTAACATCATAGTTAGCAAGCAATTTATGGAAACCACCTTGAATAAAATGTGAACCACCATCACTCATCAAATATATAGGGAGTCCAAACCTTAGGAAAATAACTTCTTTAAGCATTTTAATGGAGGTGTTATGATTAGCACTATTAGTTGGAATAGCTCGTACCCACTTAGTAACATAATCAACAACAACCAAAATATTTGTATACACATTGGAGGAAGGGAAAGGCCCCATATAAACAAATCAACAATGCGTAGGCATTTCCTGACGTCTACTAATATTACCAATTCTTTGACATTCATCACAAGACAAGACAAACTTACGAGCATCCTTGAAAAGAGTAGGCCAGTAAAAACCAGATTGTAATACCTTGTGTGTAGTTCTATCACCAGCATGGTGTCCTCCATAGGCCTCAGAGTGACACTTGCGTAGGATCTGTTCCTGTTCATGCTCAGGTATACAACGTATAATAACACCATCTACTCCTTCTTTATAAAGATGCGGATCATCCCATAAGTAATGTCTTAAATCATAGAAAAACTTTTTCTTTTGTTGGTATGTGAAACTAGGTGGTATAAATTTAGAAAAAAAATATAATTAGCATAGTCTGCATATCATCAATAGGTAGTGGGCCATCAAGAATATTTTCTAGCCTAGACAAGTTGTCTGCTACGGGGTTCTCAACTCCCTTTCTGTCAATAATATGTAAATCAATTCTTGTAGCAAGAGAACCCACCTAATGAGTCTAGGTTTAGCATCTTTCTTTTACATAAGATATTTAATAGCAGAATGATCAGTGTGAATAGTTACTTTAGAATCAACAATATAAGATCTGAACTTGTCACAAGCAAATACAACTGCTAAAAATTCCTTTTCAGTAGTAGCATAGTTTCTTTGGGCACTGTCTAGAGTTTTACTAGCATAATGGATAACATTTAATTTCTTATCAACTCTTTGTCCTAGAACAACACCAGTAGCATAATCACTAGCATCACACATAATTTCAAAGGGTAGGCTCCAATCAGGTGGTTGAACAATAGGTGCAGAGATTAAGGCTTTCTTAAGGATTTCAAATGCTTCTACACAATCATCATCAAAGACAAATGGAACATCTTTTTGCAAATGATTGGTGGCCTAGAAATTTTGGAGAAGTCTTTAATAAATCTCCTATAGAAACCATCATGACCAAGGAAACTTCTTATACCTTTGATATCTTTAGGACACGACATTTTTTCAATAGCATCAACTTTAGCTTTATCATCGTCAATACCTCTTTCGGAAATTTTATGCCCCAAGACAATACCTTCATTAACCATAAAGTGGCACTTCTCCCAATTCAAGACAAGATTAGTTTCTTCACATCTGCAAAACTTGATCAATGTTGCTTAAGCAACCATCAAAAGAAGTTCCGTAAACGGAAAAATCATCCATGAAAACCTCAACAATCTTTTCACAAAAGTCAGAGAATATAGCAGTCATACATCTTTGAAAGGTAGCAGGTGCATTGCATAAACCAAAAGGCATACATCTTTAAGCAAAGGTACCAAAAGGGCAAGTAAAAGTAGTTTTTTCTTCATCCTCTTGTGACAGAGGTATTTGAGAAAAACCAGAGTATCCATCTAGAAAAGTGTGTGTGTTTTGATATTCTTTCTAGCATTTGACCAATGAAAGGTAAAGGATAATGATCTTTCCTAGTAGATTTGTTTAATTTTCTAAAATCAATTACTATTCTATAACCAGTGACAATTATTTGTGGGATAAGTTCATTTTTATCATTAGGAACAACGGTAATACCTCCCTTCTTAGGGACGCAATGAACATGACTCACCCATCTACTGACAGTAATAGGATAGATTATACCTGCTTCTAGGAGCTTTAGTATTTCATTTCTTACCACTTCTTCCATCTTTGGATTCAACCATCGCTGGTGATCAACAACTGGTTTAGCATCAGGCTCCATATTAATTTTATGCCGACATAGAGTGGGACTAGTGCCCTTAAGATCATCAAGAGTATATCCATTAGCGGCATGGTGCTTCCTCACTGTTTTCAATAATTTCTTTTCTTCATGCTCTGAAAGGTTAGCACTAATAGTAATAGGATATATCTTCTTTTCGTCAAATAAGCATATTTCAAAGTATCAGGTAATTGTTTAAGTTCAAACATGGTATCAATATTGGGTGGTAGAGGATCCCCAAGAGTCTCAACAGGCAAGTTGTGTTTCAAAACAGGCATTTGTTTAAAGAATATTTCATATATTTCCTGTCTTTCATTCATGAACGTATCATTTTCATGGTCTATAAAATGTTGTTCTAATGGATCAGTAGGAGGCACGACAATGGAAGCAAGACCAATAATTTCATCTTTACTAGGTAATTCTTTATCATGAGGTTGTCTACGAAATTTAGAGAAATTAAACTCATGAGACATATCCCCGAAGCTAACACTGACAGTTTCTTTCTCACAATCTATTTTAGCATTAATAGTGTTCAAGAAGGGTCTACCAAATATAATGGGACAAAAATCATCTTGTGGGGAACCAAGAACTAGAAAATCAGTAGGGTATTTTATTTTCCCACACTAGACTTCAACATCTCTAACAATCCCAATTGGTGAAATAGTATATCTATTAGCAAGTTTAATAGTAACATCAATATCTTCTATTTCAGCAGGTGCAATATCATTCGTAATTTCTTGATATAATGTAAAAGGGATTACACTCACACTAGGACCCAAATCACATAAGCCATGATAACAATGATCTCCTATTTGAACAAAGACAACAGGCATGCCAATAACATGTCTATGTTTATCTTTTTCATCGAGTTTAGCAATTCTAGCAGCTTCATAACAGAAATAAATAACATGCCCATCAATATTATCGACCAAGAGATCTTTAACCATAGCAATACTAGGTTCAACTTTAATTTGTTTCAAGGGTGTAGGTGTTCTAGTATAACTCTGAAGGACTACGGCTGAAGCTTTAGCATGTTCTTTTATTCTAAATGGAAAAGGTGGTTTCTCAATATAAGCAGTAGGAATAACATGATCAACATTATAAGTAACAGTTTCTTCTTCAGTCTTAATGGGTTCTACTATGTTTACTTCAATGGGAGGAAGATATTTAAACCACTTCTCCTTAGGGAGATCAACATGAGTAGCAAATGATTCACAGAAAGAAGCTACTATCTCAGAGTAAAGTCCATATTTAGTGCTAAATTCACGAAAAGCATCAGTATCCATGAAAGATTTAACACAATCAAATTCAAGCTTTTATACCTGACTCCTTACCCTCGTCGAGCTCCCAATCTTCAGAGTTACATTTAATTCTTTCCAAGAGATCCCATTTGAATTCAATAGTCTTCTTCATAAAAGAACCAGTACAAGAAGTATCGAGCATGGATTGATCATTACGAGAAAGCCGAGCATAAAAATTCTGAATAATAATTCCTCTCAAGAGCTCATGATTGGGGCATGAATATAACACTGACTTAAGCCTTCCCCAAGCTTGAGCGATAATTTCTCCTTCACGAGGCCAAAAATTATATATATAATTCCGACCACGATGAACCAGATGCATAGGATAAAACTTCTGATGAAATTCCAATTTCAATCGGTTGTAATTCCAAGATCCAATATCATCACATAGCCTATACCATATAAATGAATTTCCCTTCAAAGATAAAGGGAATACCTTCCTCTTGACTTCATCTCCGAGCAAACCTGCAAGCTTAAATAATCCACAAAGATTAGGTGCATATCAGGATGTAGTGTTCCATCTCCTGCATAAGGATTAGCTAGCAGTTTCTCTATCATACCTGAAGGAATTTCATAATAAATATTTTCATTAGGTTCTGTAGGTTGAGGAGCAACTCTTTGTTCTTTCGGTCGGGTGAAGATACCCCAAACAAGCCCCTCAAAGTATTATTTTCCAAAGTGACAAGTGATAGTAAATTTCAGCACGTAATATAAATTTTTCCTTACCAAATTCCACTCACCAAAGGCGCTTTACTCCCTGGCAGCGGCGCCAGAAAAGAGTCTTGATGACCCACGGGTATAGAGGATATATCGTAGTCCTTTCGATAAGTAAGAGTGTCAAACCCAACGAGGAGCAGAAGGAAATGACAAGTGGTTTTCAGCAAAGTATTTTCTGCACGCATGGAAATTATCGGTAACAGATAGTTTTGTGATAAGATAATTCATAACGGGTAACAAGTAACAAGTGTAACAAAGGTGCAACAAGGTGGCCCAATCCTTTTTATAGCAAACGAAAAGCCTGGACGAACTCTTATATAAAGCAAAACGCTCCCGAGGACACATGGGAATTATTGTCAAGTTAGTTTACATCATGCTCATATGATTTGCGTTCGTTACTTTAATAATTTGATATGTAGGTGGACCGGTGCTTGGGTGTTGTCCTTACTTGGACAAGCCTCCCACTTATGATTAACCCCTCTCGCAAGCATCCGCAACTATGAAAGAAGAATTAAGATAAATCTAACCATAGCATGAAACATGTGGATCCAAATCAGCCCCTTACGAAGCAACGCATAAACTAGGCTTTAAGCTTCTGTCACTCTAGCTACCCATCATCTACTTACTACTTCCCAATGCCTTCCCCTAGGCCCAAATCATGGTGAAGTGTCATGTAGTCAACATTCTCATAACACCACTAGAGGAAAGACAACATACATCTCATCAAAATATCAAACGAATACCAAATATCACATGATTACTTATAACAAGACTTCTCCCATGTCCTCAGGAACAAAAGTAACTAGTAACAAAGCATGTTCATGTTCAAAATTAGAGGGGTATTGAATATCATTAAGGATATGAACATATGATCTTCCAACAAATAAACCAACTAGCATCAACTACAAAGAGTAAGAAACACTACTAGCAACCCACAGGTACCAATTTGAAGTTCTGAGGCAAAGATTGAATACAAGAAATGAACTAGGGTTTGAGAGGAGATGGTGCTGGTGAATATTCTGATGGAGATTGATCCTCCCTCGACGAGAGAATCGTTGGTGATGACGATGGCTTCGATTTCCCCCTCCGGGAGGGAAGTTTCCCGGCAAAATCGCTCTACCGGAGCGCTAGATTGCTCCTGCCTAGGTTCCGCCTCGAGACGGCGGAGCTTCATCTTGAAAGCTATCCTCTAATTTTTTCTAGGTCAAAACCCTCCATATAGCAGAAGATGGGCACCGGAAACCTACCAGTGGGCCCGCAAGCCTTCGGGGCGCGCCCCCACGCTTGTGGCCACCTGGTGGGTCGCCTCTGGTATTTTCTTCCGCAATAATGTTTATATATTCCAAAATAATTCTCCATAAATTTTCAGGGCTTTTGGAGTTGTGCAGAATATGTCTCTCAGATTTGCTCCTTTCCGGTCCAGAATTCTAGCTGCTGGCATTCTCCCTCTTGATGTAAATCTTGTAAAATAAGAGAGAAATGGCATAAGTATTGTACCATAATGTGAAATAACAGTCTGTAATGCAATAAATATTGATATAAAAACATGATGCAAAATGGATGTATCAGGCGTGTGCGAAGGATCTCGCCTAGCCACGGCTCACTGCTCAACACCCTACGGCTTGACTCCGACATGTTCGTGCGAGCGGGAAGAAGTGGACACGGTGGTTTACCAAGGTTCGGGCCACCTTGCGGTGTAAACCCTACTCCTGCTTTGTGGTGGATTGCCTCGCGAGGAGGGTGAGGATGAACTAGTACAGTGGATGTAACGCCCGAATATTTAAGATACAGTAATTCTCTGCTAATGATGCCACGTCACCACAATTACTCTCGTTATGTGCTCAAAATTAATTCTTGTTGATTCAAAAACGGTTTAATGTCAAATTTAAAATAAAGTCAAAAACAAAAGTTTTCAAGTGTCAAAACTAAAATGTGCAAACTGTGGCAAATAATTCATAGGTATTATTAGTGAAGAAACCAAATTGTTATAAAATGTTTAAGTGCTCAGAATTAATTAAAACAACAGCTTAAGCAATATATTAAATGCCTTTTATAAATTCGAAAATGTTAAACTATTTTATTTGTGTGTGAAACATTTTGTGGCAGAGGGGTAAACTAAAACATTAATTTAGGTGTTGGCCTCCTATTTTTGATAAACTAAAATAATGTAGAAATGAAATAAAACAAATAAACATAATATAAGTAAAAAGTAATACTAAAACAAAAATATAAACAAAGGAGAGAGACCCCCTTCCCCACCAGCTGGCTCCCCGTGAGCCAGGCCAGGCCCACCCGCACCCACGAACCCCTCCTCCCCTGTTCACCACGCCGTGGCCGCGCTGATGCCTACCATGGCACCGGCCGTCACCGTGGCAGCCATCCGGCGGCCCTCCGTTGTTTCCCCTGCCTATATCTACCCCCGGTGCCTGAAACCCTAGCCCCTCCCTCTCCATCTCTTCCTCCCCTCCTTAGACCCCCCTCCTTCCGAGCTCAGCCATGGACGCGTCCCGGCATAGCCGTCGCCGCTACCCTCCCCGCTACCGGAGACCGCGCCAGGGGCACCGCCTTCATTGCCTACATCGACTATGTGGGCGAATCTCGGGCCGGAAGCCACCGGGGCGCCCGCTGCTTCCCCATCCTCAACTTCCATCCACCTCGAGTCGTCTCCGCCTTCTTTGACTTTGGCCATCACCTTTGCTGCTCCTAATCCACTCACCAGCCACCGTGTGCCGCCTGGTGAGCACACGCCCCTCACGAACCCCGTTCTTCTCCCTTCCCGTGCCTTAGGCCTCGTAATCGTTGTTGCCGAGCTCGCCGCTGCCCGCTGCGTCCGCACCCAGCGTCAACTGTGTGCGTGCTACCACTGCGTGCCTCACGCCTCGCTTGCCCGCGAACCCCTGCAGCCACCCGCCACCGCATGTCGTTGCCCTGGCATGCCCGCGCCTCGCCTGACTCCAGCCGCTGTCTGTCGTCATCCCTCCTCCACAGCTCGCCTAGCCCCGCGTCGCCTACCGATTGGTGCTGCTTAGCTGCCATCGCCGCTTCCCGCAGCCGCGCCGGACCTCCCTGCTCACCCCCGCCCGCGTGCGTCGACCCTGCTGCGGCCCTTGCTTGCCACTCCTCCCCGCTGGTCCTGCTGCTGCAGTGTTCGCCGTCGTTTCCCAACATGTCACCGGCGGTCGCCTCCTCCTGGCCTCCCCTACCGCGAGCGCCGCCCGCGCCCATGGCTGCCCCGCGTGCTCGCCTCCCCTCGCCGCACCGGGGCTGCACCTTTGCCGCCATAGTCATCCGCCATGGCCTCGCTTGCTCGCCCGCGGCCTGCTGCCCTTGTTGGCATGCCACCCACTGCCGTTGCTCTCCCCCTCTCCGCTGCACTGCCGCTACTGCTTGTTGCAGCCGCCGCGCACACGCCCTGCTACTTCTTGAGCTTGCGTTGGTTTTCCCTTGAAGAGGAAAGGGTGATGCAGCAAAGTAGAGATAAGTATTTTCCTCAGTTAGAGAACCAAGGTATCAATCCAGTAGGAGACAACACACAAATCACCAATACCTGCACAAACAATTAAACACTTGCACCCAACGCGATAAAGGGGTTGTCAATCCCTTCACAGTCACTTGCAAAAGTGAGATCTGATAGAGATAGATAAAACCAAACAAAAGATAAAGTAAATATTTTGGGTTTTTTGGTTTATAGCACTACAAAAAAATACACTTCCGTGATGATACGTGTTTGTCACAGTAGGTCACGTTTTCTGTCATGCACGTACATCCATGACGACTTTATGATAGAATTAAGATAGTCATACATGTGCTGTCGTAGAAGTGTTCCAAGACATTACTAAATTATCATCACGGAAGTGTCTACTTCCATGACGATAAATCACGCGTCATAGAAGTGCTTTCGTCAAGGGTAACCGACATGTGGCATCCACCATAATGGGTCGCCGTTCAGCTATCGGGTTCCGGTTTGGATCCGATAACCAGTTAACAGCCCTGACCAGTGGGGATTTTCCATGTGTAAAATTCTCATTCACCGGAGTATCCACGTGTCAGCTCAGTGCTGGGACAGATGTCATCCAGCGAATGGACGGGACACACCTATGATACATCGACAAATGGCATGGCCCAACAGTGGCCCATTCAGGTCAAAAGGCCGGCCTGTTTGACTTAGTCAAAAGGTAGTGGCCTGGCCCACCGAAGGCCTGTTAATGGCCTGTTCGCATATAGCCCATTTACAGCCCGCTAACTCACGACCCGTTATAGCCTATCTGAATTAGGCCCAGTAGCACCATATGGGCCGTCCAATATGATTCCAGCTTTTTGTAACTTCCGGCCCATGTATGGCCCATGACGTCTTTCGACCCATATGAGGCGCTTTCTAAATCTTGGCCCATAAACGGCCCATGGTGAAACTGGCCCATAATGAACCACTAATGGCCCATTGTTCCATTGGGCCGTTTCAGCCCGTGTTATCTTTCGGCCTTCTAAGGGCCCATTTATTATTGGGCTCATTTCCGGCATTCAATTACTTACGGTCCGTTACTGGCTTGTTCCGCTTGTGGGCCAAATTGAGCCCGTGGTTAAAGTCGGCCCGTCTGTGGCCCATTAATCCATTGGGCCGTTTTCATGGCGTGATCACATATGGCCCATTAACGACCCGTTATGCCTGCCGTTCGAATTAAGCCTGTTGTACACATGGGCATGTTAATGGCCCATAAACAGACGATTCCCATTATAGCCTGTTTACGACCCATATTGCGGTCTGTTAATTGTCCATGAAACTATGGCCCATGTTTGGCCAATCGATCATACAACTCATAGAAGTCCCATAGAATCTGCGACCCGTAGAAGGCCCATGGATCATACGGACCTTAGGAGGCCCACTACAGCAGGCAACATGACTACTTCTAAATAAAAAGGTTACATCGGAAAAGAACTGCAACTACTACCTGCAAAAGAGTAAACAAGACAATAAGGAAATAAATAAGCAAGCAACTTACGCTAGGCTATTATGGATATTACAAATATTACATCCACTGGGCATCAAAGTTCGCCACCAGTGCAAATATAGTGAACAAAGCAGCATATTACATACACTGGGCGTCTAAATTGGCCACCAGTGAAAATAAACACGGCAGCAAAACAAGTCCAGAACTAAAACCACTTCAGAAGAGCTCAAGAAACGATATCCTGGATACCCACCATGCTAGCAAGAAGCTTAGCAAGCTTATTAGTTTTCTCTTGTTTGGCGCTAAAATCGTCCAGCGCTTGCTGTTGCAACAGAAAGTATGCATCTGAATTCCGCTT